>NC_051086.1:67847027-68147027 GCF_004664715.2 Peromyscus leucopus
TGTTGTGTTTTGAGAATCTTTACACATATTCTAGACGCAGTTTTTTTTTGGTGGGAGGTGTGGGGTTTCTGGAATATGATTTGCAAGTGTTTCCTCCTAGTCTGTAGTTTGTCTTTTCATTGTGTTAACACAGAACAAAAGGTTCTAATTCAGACAGCACAATCATTAATTTCTTCATGTATGCACCACATAAATGAAATGCCAGCAAAGGCCAGAAAGGAGTACCAGATCCCCTGGGACTGGTTACAAAGGGGGTGTTGGGAACTAAACCTAAGTCCTCTGGAAGAGCATTCAGTGCTCTTAACCACTGAGCCATCTCTCCAGCCCCATGGACTGATATGGTGTCTTAAGAAATCCCTGCCTAACCCAAGGTCATAAAGATTGTACTCACGTGTGGTCTTGAAAACACATTATGGTTTTTTTGTTTTACTGTAAGTTATTATAAACTAGTTTGGATTAATTTTAATATAAAGCTTGAGACACTGGTTGAGGTTTATTTGTTGTTTAAGACTATTCTCTTGTTTTTACGGATATATTTATTTTTATTTTATGTGTATGAGTGTTTTGCCTATATGTAGGTATATGCAAGTAATTGCCTGGTGCCCTCAAAAGACAGAAGAAGGCATCAGATCCCCTGAACTGGGGTTACAGATGGTGGTGAGCCACCATGTGGGTGCTGGAATTCAAACCTGGGTCCTCTGGAAAAGCAACTAATGCTTTTAATCACTTAACCATCTCTCCAGTCCCTGAAGACTATTCTTTTGCCACTATAAAGACTTGCATCTTTGTAAAAGGTCATCCTCTACTGATTAATTTTTTAAAGTAACCCACAAAGGAAAGACAAAGACAGAATATATAGCAATTCAGTTCTACAACCTAAAAAGACAACGAACTGCATAATTATTAGAATGTCTAACATTGTACAGAGTGGCCAAACCAAGTGTTTGTGGAAGATAGGCCCACTGCTGGGTTCTAAAAGGATATAACTACTCTGATAAACAGCTGGGTTGTTTAAAAACACATTTAACATGTGACCTAGCCATTTCATTTTCAGTTACCCAGAGAAATGAAAATCTGAGACTACACAATTATACATATATATTTGTGGCAGACCTGTAACAGTCTCAAACTAGAAACAAACTGGCACAAGCGTTCAAGTGAATGCTGTTTAGTAGTAAAGGACAATGAACACTTACCTGATGAAAAATACGGGTTGTGATGGGATGTGTGTGGGAGCTTGCTACACAAGTCTGGTAACCTGAGTTCAATCCCAAAGAAAAAGGAGAGAACCGACTCACTAGAGTTGACCTCTATAGGTGCTCTGTGGCACATGCAGCCCTATACACATATCATGCACATATATACACAATAATAAATAAATAAATAAATTTTTAAAAGAAAAAATATAGATCAATCTCAAAAGAATTACACTGAGTGAAAGCATGACAAAAGAATATAAACTTCCTGGGGCTGGGATGCAGCCCCAAAAGACTGCTCAAATAGCATTCATAAGGCTCTGAGTTCTACCACAAAAAAGGGAAAGAAATATTGAGTAGAGCAGGATGGCATATGCCTATAATCCCAACACTTGGGAAGGGGAAGCAGGAGAGTCAAGAGTTCAAAGTCATCCTCAGCTATTCAGAGTTCAAAGACAGCCTGGCTATGTAAGAACCTGTGTTTTCAAAAAACTGTGGTTGGTAGTGAAAGGAGAGAGAAGGGAAGAAGATTCTGAATGTTGAAAAAAAAAACAGCCTACTCGCCTCCTAGACTGCTGGTATCCAAACAGGAGACAAGAACTCCTCTAGAGGATGAGTCAGTCCATAGTGGCTAAGATCCAACAGGACACTAATAATGAAGATCCCCCCAAATAGCACAGACAGACCTCTTTACAATAGAAACCACAGAGCCGGGTGGTGGTGGTGCACGCCTTTAAACCCAGCACTCGGAAGGTAGAGGCAGGTGGATCTCTGAGTTCGAGGCCAGCTTGGTCTATAGAGCAAGTTCCAAGACAGTCAGGACTACACAGAAAAACCACACTAAAAAAACCCCAAACAACTACAAGAACAAACAAACAAAAACAACAAAGCAAAAGAAACCACAGACCAAAGCTGCAACCAAAATGCAAGGCTTTTAATCGGCTTTTTGGTCCCTTACTCTTAAAACTTAAGTGCAAAGGGTTACTAAATACCGGAAAAAAGGATACTAACATGTTGTACTGGAGCTAAAGCAAAGGGGGAAAGTAACTTCCAGAAGAGTAGGAATGCACTTCCAAAACAGGAACCAAGCATGTGCAAAAAATAAGATGAAAAGACAATCAAAGTCATAATTTTTTTAAAAAAAGCAACCTCATAAAAGGGTATGAAAACTCAGGAAATGTCTTAGAAAAGAGGAGGGGCGGGAAGAGGGAAGAGAGGGGTATCTGTGGTTGATATGTAAAATGAATAAAAAATTTCTTAATAAAGAAAACAGGAGAGGGGGGTAAAAACCTGAGGAGATGAAAGAAGAAAAACTATAGAGTAATCAAATGCCAAATGAAAAGTCTCCCAGAAGGAACAGAAAACAGAAAGGAGAAGGAAAACGAAATAATTTCAAGATGATTTTCTAGAATTAAAAACTGAGTTTCTAGATATGAAGTCCTCTAACTACCCCATGTAACAGATGAAACAGACCTACACTAAGGTAGGTAATAACAACACTTCAGAACTCTGCCAAGTCTCCAGTTTCTGGGGAGCAAAGGGGTGCAATAAATATATCAGGAATAAAATAGTTTCTTCCCTGCCACTACTAACTTGAATCTGGAAGACCAATGAACCCCATAGAATCTTACACTCTGTCAATCAACTGTGATTGACTTGATAGACTTAAGATATTCGTAGATAACCAAAATCTTGAACAAACAACAACAAAAACCTATATCTTCTGTTCCCCTTCTCATCAAGCATGAAACAGTTTGCTTCAGGAAAGCACAGAAACAAGCAGCTAAGGTGATCCTGGGTAACGGTTATAACAGCTGGGCCCTAAAGAGGCGTAGATCACAACAAGTCAAAGGTTCTAGGTAAGACTTCTTTGAAAAGACAAACTAGCAAAATATTTGATGCAATTAATTTTTTCCTTAAATTTATCGATTATTTTTACGTGTATGGGTATTTCGCCTGCATGTATGTCTGTACACCACATGAGTGTCTGGTGCCCAAGGAGGCCAGAAGATATTGGATCCTCTGGGACTGAAACTATATATAGATGGCTATGTCTTAAATCAAATTTAAAAAAAAGAAAAAAGAAAAAAATCAGGGGCTGGATAGGATGGCTCAGTAGTTAAAGGCATTGGCTGCTCTTCAGAAGACTGGGTTCAATTCCCAGGGCCCACATGGCTGCTCACAACCATTTGTAACTCCAGTTTTAGGGGATCTGATGCTCTCTTCTGGCCTCCTTGGGCACCAGGCACACGTATTGTGCATAAACACACATGCAGGCAAAACATCCATGCCTATAAAATAATTAAAAATGTATTTAAAAAAAGTCTTAAGGGCTGGTGAGATGACTCAGTGGTTAAGAGCACTGGCTACTCTTCCAGGTCCTGAGTTCAATTCCCAGCAACCACGTGGTGGCTCACAGCCATCCATAATGAGATCTGGTGCCCTCTTCTGGCTTGCAGGCATACAAGCAGGCAGAACGTTGTATTCGTAATAAATAAACAAATCTCTTAAAAATGGTTTTGATCTTTTTGGGTAAGTCTGAAGGCCTGGCCTTGAATCATCCCAGGTTCAAACAATTCTCCTGCCCTAGTCCCCTGGGATGCTGGAACCACAGGTGTGGACCACCAGGCCTGACTTTCAGGGGAAATCTTGACGGAAATCCAGACAACTAGAAAAAAGTTGGGGACTGAGTTACAACATGGAAAACTAAACCAGATGTGGTGACTTCTTGCAATCACAGTGCTTGGAAGCTAGAGAACTGTCACAATTTTGAAGTCAGTATGACCTACAGGATGAGGTCCAGGCCAGCCTGGACTTCAGAGTAAGACTATGGATGGATGGATGGATGGATGGATGGATGGATGGATGGATGGATGGATGGATGGATGGATGGATGGGCGGGCAAGCAGACAGACAGACACCCTGCCTGTATGAATGGATGGATGGAACCACTAACTCTAGAAAACAGCACAATGTGTGGAAAAGAGAAATAATCACAGCATGGATATACTTATTTTTAAAACATCAACTGTGAACAGTTCTTACACAGGCATGAGAATTTGAACATTGAATATTGAACTAACCAATTACAATAATCAGGAAGGGGCAAATAAATAGTATGGGCAAAAAGTATATGAGTGTAACATGAGAAAGAACTAAATCTTCACTTTGACATTTGAGTTATCAGACAATGCTTAAAACTGAAGAAATAGGGGCTGGAGAGATGGCTCAGAGGTTAAGAGCACTGGCTGCTCTTCCAGAGGTCCTGAGTTCAATTCCCAGCAACCACATGGTGGCTCACAGCCATCTACAATGAGATCTGGTGCCCTCTTCTGGCTGTAGGGTGCAGCAGGCTGCAGAACACTGTATAAATAATAAATAAATAAATCTTAAAAAAAAAAAAAAAAACACGGAAGAAATAAAGTATAAACATGGTAACTGAAGAAAGAAATCTATATACTTACAAAAAGTTTACTAAAATTATTAAAAATTATAATTGATGTTGCAGGACAGTGATTTATAGCAAAAAGGCAGTGCACAAAGCAGACAAATGGTTTCCATGACAAGTTCTGTAGAATGAATACACTCTCAGTTACATTCATATAGGATTTGAATAAAAACTTAAAGGAAAAAAATTCCACAAGTGTGAAAACCTGGTGGAAATAAAAACAAATTCTAGGAACTAAAATGATTGTAAAACAAAAGCAAGACAGCTTTAAATGTCCATAATACACTCTAAGTAATTTAATTATATAGGGAAAGAGCATTCGGAAAATAAATGGCCTTTCAGAGATTCAAAATATAATTAAAATGCAAAATAAAAATGAACCAGAGGGGCTGGAGACACAGCTCAGTGGCAGAGCACCTGCCTAGCCCACACAAGGTCCTGGGCTTCACCCAGAACCACAAAAACAAGGAAAAATAGAAATAACGTTTTCATTCAGCAATCTTTCAGAACATAGAAAAAGTCAGCAAATGCAGGCAAATGTTAAAGGTCATGTATAAGACTTACAGTTCACCAGGCGGTGGTGGCGCACGCCTTTAATCCCAGCACTTGGGAGGCAGAGGCAGGCGGATCTCTGTGAGTTCGAGGCCAGCCTGGGCTACCAAGTGAGTTCCAGGAAAGGCGCAAAGCTACACAGAGAAACCCTGTCTCGGGGAAAAAAAAAAAAAAAAAGACTTACAGTTCAGCCAGATGGAGGGAGGGAAACTCAAAGACACATTAGAATAGATTTTCCCAAACTGGACTCTGATCTTCACAGTGAAAACTCTGTAATGCTCAACTCTGCTGTTCACACAGAACACCAAGAATAAGGAAATGCTGCCAGGGCAATGAGACAAACCAGCTGTAAGGGTTTCTTACTGAAAACCCTTGGGTGGGAGAAGACAGTAGGGAATAAACTATCATACTAATGTTGGCTGAATAACCATTCCTAAGCTTGTCCACATACTAATTCTCAGAATCTCTGAATATTATTACCTCATATGGTGAAAAGAACTCTGCAGATATGTGAAAGATGTGAGGTGAGAAAAGGATCTTAGATTAGCCTAGGGATCCTAAGGTGACAGTGGTCCTTAAAAGAGGGAAGCACGGAGACAATAATATAATTGGACACTGTAAATCAAAAAGAAGTTGGAGGCATGGCACTGATAGTTCTGATAACAAAAGAAAAACATGACCCCATGCACAGAGGCAGCCAATGAAAGCTGAAAACATCGCCCTGCCAACACCTTTATTTAGGACCTCTGACCTCCAGAGCAGTAAGGCAAAAAGTCTATACTGTTATGTTGCCACACTTTTGATAATTTGTTACAACAGAAATAAATGAAACTGATGAAGGCCGATACTTTCATGCTGAGAGAGTGGTTTTCAATGTAGAAATGTGTCCATAATCAATAAAGAATACATCAATGTGAGCTACAGAAATGGCTCAGGAGTTAAGGACATGTACTGCTCTTACAGAGGACCCTGGTTGAATTCCCAGCACCTACATCAGGCAGCTTACAACCCCTGTAACGCCAATATGAGAGGATCAGGTACCCTCTTCTGGCCTTACAGGTGCCAGGCACACCTGGTGCACAAACACAGACACTCACACATAAAATTAACACATCTTTTAAAAAGAGGCTAGAGGAAAAATCTGGTAAAAGCACTGGTTGTTCTTCCAGAAGACCTAAGTTAGATTCTCTGCACCCACATAATGGCTTATATCCATAGGATCCAATGCCCTCTTTTGACCTCCACAAGTACCAGGTATGCATGCAGTACAGATACATACATACAGGCAAAAAAAACACATAAATCTAAAATAAATAAAGTAATTAATAAATTTTAAGGAAATAAAGGTGCTGGCAAGATGACTCTGGGTAGAGTGTTTGTAAACAAACATGAGGACAAACTCAGGTCCCCAGGACCCATGAAGAACACAGTACAACAGCACACATCTGTGACCCCAGCACTGGGAGGCAGAGACAGGTGAATTCTGGAAGCTCAACATCCAGTCTAGTAGAAAAAACAGAGAAGCAACTGAGAAGACATCCTGACATCAACTTCTAGTCACTACATATCCAAGGATAAACACATACGAAGAAAAATTATTTTCTAATTCTTCCCTGCCTTGGTATTGTACTTCTCATATGTGATGATAATGACATTATAATGTAGTCTGCTCATTTTCAACTCTTATGGTCAACATATACATAAAGCACTGAGGTCCTAGTTACATGAACAGAGGAGAAAGCAAAAATTTAGTGGGACAACTATTTAATATCATCAGAGATTTTTCTACTATCTCCTCATATTCCTCATTTACAATCTGTGACCTTGTTGTCTCTACTAAAAAAAAGAAAGGGCTGAAGAGATGGCTCAGTGGTTAAGAGCACCGACTGCTCTTCAAGAGGTCCTGGGTTCAATTCCCAGCGACCACATGGTGACTCACAACCACTTGTAATGAGATCTGGTGCCCTCTTCTGGCCTGCAGAGACACATGCAGGCAGAATACTGTATACATAATAAATAAATCTTTTTAAAAAAAAGAAAGTGAAACAACCAAGACAGAGGGTTTATTTGGTTATTTTTTTTTTTTAAGATTTAGTTATTTATTATGTATACAGTGTTCTGTCTACACGTATGCACACAGGCCAGAAGAGGGCACCAGATCTCATTACAGATGGTTGTGAGCCACCATGTGGTTGCTGGGAATTGAACTCTGGACCTCTGGAAGAGCAGCAGTGCTCTTAACCGTTGAGCCATCTCTCCAGCCCCCAAGACAGAGTTTTTATAGGCTCCTTCCCATTTATGCCTGTCGTTCTCCTCTCTTCCTATTTAATCTGCACATACATCTTGCTAAGTCCATTCTTCTTGTGTACCAGCTCCAATTCTACTTACTACTTGAGAAAAGTGCTATGCAGATGTCCTCTGCTACAGTCCAATTGCCACCACTGAGTCATTCTCATCAATATGGAGACACTGTTCCCACCTTCAAAACATCTCTTGCTACATCCTCTCTCTTATGTCTCACTTCTCTGTTCCTTTAAATCAACATTCTTTGAAAGAGTTTTCTATGCTGCCTCAAATTCTTTTCCCCCATTCTCTCTTGGATTCATTCCATTCAAACCTATAATCCTGCCACTCTACTGAATCTGCTCATCAAGGTCACAGATGACTACCATGCTCTTAAACAGTCAATTCTCAATCTCCATCCTAGTTAACCTGTCAGCAGCAATCTTGTCCTTCATTCCAGAGGGTAAATAAGTAAAGAAGTATGATTTAGCTCAGTGGAAGAGTACTTGACTAGCATGTCCTAAATCTGATCCCCACATGGGGGTGTGGGATGGGAGAGAGAAGCACAAAACAGACTCTCCATATATACAAACAAATATAAAATTAGACAAATAGAATGAGGGGCTTGAGATTCAGTGGTAGGGTATTTGCCTAACACACTTTACCAAAAGGCCCTTGGTTGGCTTTCCAAGACTTCCCTGCCAAAAGTCCAGAATAAGAACATAAGCAAAGGAATAATGTCTTCCTGAATACTTCTGTACTATTTATCATATTCATGCATGACTTTAATAACACAATTTAGGAGTAAGTTTTAAGCCACATAAAAATAACTATAATAAAGTAGAGTGGTATTCCTGACAATAGTTAGGTCTTAAAGTCTAACCATAATGAAAAGCAAAGCTCTGACAAAATGACTCAGAAATTCCTGAACACCACTGAGTACATCAGTGTGCCACCTCTCAGAAAGTACAACACAGTCTGTTTTTCACCTCCAGAACATTTAGGGATGGTACTGTACCAAAAAAGGCATGTTGTGACTTTATACATTAAATCCACAGTTTATGAGAAGCTTACTAGAGTCTGTCTGCCTGTCTCTGTCTCCCCTACACACACACACACACACACACACACACACACACACACACACACACACACACACACCTCCAGGCATACAGTCAATCAAGTTAGTTAAATATACATATATAGATAAATATACATATGAGGCTCCAACATACAATGATCTATACTTCACTACTAATACTGTGGAAGAGAGACCCACTATGAAAAACTAGCTACACACCAGGACTGCTTCCTACTCCATGCCTCACTATTTCTATTTCATTTTTATTTAATAGTGCTGGAGGCTGAACTCATGGCCTTATTTATGCTACACAAGCACTCACTCTACCAATGACCTTTCTCCCCAGTCTTGGGGGTAAAAATGTTACTAAGCTGGGTGTGGTGGCACATACATGTATTCCCAGCAGTCAAGGCTAAGGCAGAAGGATTATAAATTCAAGGCCACCTCTAACTTTACAATGAGCTCAAGGTCAGCATGAGCTACTTGGTGAGACCAACCATGTTTCTCACAAGGCTTTAATCACTCAAAGGCAGAGATAGGTTGATCTATGTAAGTTAGAAGACAGCATAGTCTACTAGCAAGTTCAGGCTAGCCAGGGCTACATAGAAACCCTCTTTCCAAAGGAAAAATTCCTTCTGCCATGGAAATAAACTATCTGACCAGCTTGGTTTTAGCACTTTTTAAGCTGCCCTTAGTTTTCACTGGTCTGTGATCAAACTGAAGCTCATCTTTTCAGGGTAGGTGGAATCAATGAGTATGTAACTAACACCACCACACTGGGACACAGGGCTACAACTCAGAGATGGAGCACTGGCCTAACATTGTCAGTCCCTAAGGTTTGATCGATCTCAAGAAACAGAAATACACACACACACACACACACACACACACACACACACACACGGAGAAGGAAGGGGAGGACTGAGACAGAATGAATCTAGCACTTTCCTCCTCGCTCTACTACATCACTCTATTAAAAAGTTCTTGCTCACCCACCTTATTTTCTATATAGCATAAATGTCTGGTGAACCAGGTTGGGCAAAGTAAGTCGGCATTCATAGGGACTAATATTCCTACACAGAAACCCTTCTCCAAGAACTAACCGAACAGAGCTTACACTGCAAAACCAAGTCAACAGGTATTATGTAAATACCAAAAGGAAGGTTATTAAAAAATGATTGCCTTCATTTCCCACCCACAGTTGAGGAAAAATAAAAGATCAATAATGCCCTGTGGTGACAGAAGTGCAAGAAAAGAAATGTTACAGACAAAAATTTAAATTGTTGTAATTTCTCTAAGGAACAGCATGGCAATATAATCCAAAAACCTAAAAAAAAAAAAAAAAAAAAAACCAAACAAACAAACAAAAAAAAAAAAAACAAGTACAATTCCTTTGTCCCAGGCATCTCTAGCTACTTATGACTTTTTTGTGGTTTTGTGGTGCTGAGGATTGAATCTAGGCTTTGAGCATGCTAAGCATGTAGTTTACCAACCCAAAGATCTACCTGTCTGCTTGCCAAATGCTAGGATTGAAAGTATGTACCATCATGCCTGGTGAAAATACAAGTGTTTTGCATTTTTTTTAGATTTATTTATTATGTATATAGTGTTCTGCCTGCATGTATGCCTACATGCAGGAGAGGGCACCAGATCTCATTATAGATGGTTGTGAGCCACCATGTGGTTGCTGGGAATTGAACTCAGGACCTCTGGTAAGAGCAGCAGTGCTCTTAACCTCTGAGCCATCACTCCAGCCCAAAAATACAAAATACAAGTGTTAATGAGGTAATTGTACATTCTTTTTTCATATTATGCCTATTTGAAACATGTACATGTAGTCACCACCCTATGTTGGAAGGCATCAGATCCTCTGGAACTAGAGCTACAGATAATTTATGTGTAGGTGCTAAGAACTGAATCCAGGTCCTCTGTAAGAGCAACAAGTGCTCTTAGCATCTCAGCCATCTCTTCCGCCCCTAACATTTAAAAAAACAACAAACTTTGTTTTTTTTTTTTTTTTGTTTTGTTTTGTTTTTTCAGACAAAACAACATGGATAATGGTCCCAGCATGGAGGAACCACCACTCACAGCTATGCACTCAGCAGCTGCCTCTGGGGCCTGCCACCACTTCAGCCCAGGGAGTAGTCTGGAAGCAGGCTATCAACTTCCCAACAGTAGGCAGTGTAGCAGTAGGGCCAGCTCACCTACTGACCAGTGACAGAGCTCCAGGGTCTTTGACAACTCTTCTGCCAATGTTACAGCAAATTCAAACTATAAATCCAGATTTATGATATAGCCAAGCTGGAAGATTGTAACAGATCACAGCTTCAGCTCCTATCTACAAAAAGTTACAGTCCCAATTTTCTTGTCCCTTTTGAGTCTTGCATCATTTGAAAATGTCCAGGCAGGCTGGGAATGGTGGTGCATGACTTTAATCCCAGTACTCAGAAGGCAGACACAGGAGAATCTCTGAGTTTGAGGCTAGCCTGATCTACAGAGCAAGGTCCAGCCAAGGCTACACAGAGAAAGCCTGTCTCAGAAAAGAAAAAAAGAAAGAGAAAATGTCCATGCAAAGTATCCGGAAGTACCAGCACCACTTTCCCAAGAGCTCCATCACTAGGCTGAAGCTTGGTCTTAGAACGAGAAGAGGAACCTGACTGCTGTCAACACAGTCTAACCAGCTATGGAGAAGAAGACAAGTGCTGTAAAATATCTGGAGTGTTCTACTCTCACATAGCAAAGCCTCCAGTGTTTGATGAAGCCATCTACACAGTTACCTGCCCATCTCCTAGTAAGAAGAGAGCCAGAGCTGGGTGGTGCTCTTTAATCCCAGCACTCAGGAGACACAGGCAGGTGGATCTAGGAGTTCAAGGCCAGCCTGGTCTACAGAGCAAGTTCCAGGAGTTCAAGGCCAGCCTGGTCTACAGAGCAAGTTCCAGGACAACCAAGACTACACAGAAAAACCCTGTCTCAGAGAGAGAGACCTGTCAGAGAGAGAGACCTGTCAGAGAGAGAGAGACCTGTGAGAGAGAGAGAGAGAGAGAGAGAGAGAGAGAGAGAGAGAGAGAGAGAGAGAGAACAAAAACACGAGTGCTGGAGGGGCTAGAAAAACGGCTCAGAGGTTAAGAACACTGGCTGTTCTTCCAGAGGTCCTGAGTTCAATTCCCAGCACCCATATGGTAGCTCAATGTAGTCCCATGGGATCTGATGTCCTCTTCTATATGCAGACAGACATACATGGAGACAAAACACCCACATATATAAAATACATAAATAAATCTTTGAAAGAGAAAGAGGAGGAGGAGATCTGGAAATGTAGTCAGTGGTAGAGGGCTTGCCATACACACACAATGTGATGGGTTTGAAGGCCAGCACCAGGTGGGAATAAAAAAGAAAATACTGCTATTGTAAATGTCCTTGTCCCTTATCCTTAGTCTTGTCCCTTAGAATCTTTATACACTTTACTGACTGGTAGAGCCAAAACTGGGCATGGTGGTATACAATGGTTATCCTAGCATTCTGGATGCAGAAGCTAGAGGATCACAAGTTCAAAACCGGCCTTGTCTATATAATAACTCTGTCTAAAAAAAAAAAAAATTAAATCAGTGAGTAAAGCACTTGTAGAACAAGCAAGAGGACTTCAGTTTGAATTCCTAACACCTATGTAAAGACCAGAAACAGCAACACACAGACATACACACACACACACACAGACATACACACACACACACACACACACACACACACACACACACACACACACACACACACAAGACATACACCCCTAACCCTAGTGCTGCTATGGGGTAGAAACAGATGGATTCTAGAGGCTCACTAGCTACTCTAGTCAGAATGAAAGGAGAAGGTTCAGTGAGAGACACTATCTCAAAAACATAAAGTAGACAAGTACTTAAAGACATCCTAGCCAGGTGGTGGTGGCACACGCCTTTAATGCCAGCACTTGGGAGGCAGAGTCAAGTGGATCTCTATGAATTCGAGGCCAGCCTGGTCTACAGAGTGAGATCCAGGACAGGCACCAAAAATACACAGAGAAACCCTGTCTTGAAAAATCAAAAAAAAAAAAAAAAAAAAAAAAATCCCTAGCTACATGTTCACTCATTCACACAAGCATGTACATGTATATACACACAAAAGAGAGAGAGAGAAAGATGAAGAAAAGGAAGGAGAAAGGGAGGAAAGAAATATCAATAGTGCTTTGGCAGCACATACCTGTAATCTCAGAATTTGGCAGGCAGAAGCAAGAGGATCAGGAATTCAAGGCCAGCCTTGGCTACACAGACATTAAATTTGAGGCCAATTGGAGCTATGAGTTTATCTCAAAAAATAATAATAACAATAATATTGATAGGGAAGCTTCTGCACTCAATGTCAAGTTTATATGATTGGCAAATATTTCCATAAAACTTTCTGAATTAAGCAGTCAAATGTAAGGTTTCACATCATTCTATTAAAATTTATCATTAAACTTAAAAATAAAAATGAAGTATGCAGGAGAGAAGGGTCTGTGTCATTGACTGCTTAAAGAACAAGGAACCAAACAGTACAGAGGTGAGACATTTCACTGTAGAATCCTTAGCATTACATTTTATTTTTGTTGTTGTTGCTGTGTTTAGAGACAGCCCTGGCTGTACTGGAACTCAATCTGTAGACCAGGCTAGCCTGGAATTCAGAGATCTGCAAGCCTCTGCCTCCTGGGTACTGGGATTAAAGTCGTGAGCCACAATGTGAGCTTTCCTTAGCATCTTTTGAACTATGTGAATGCACTGTCTACTTAAACATAAAACAAAACTTACTAGGAGGTAGTGGCACACGCCTGTAATCCCAGCACTCAGGAGGCAGAGGCAGTTGGATCTCTGAGTTTTAGGGCAGCATGGCCTACAGACAGTCTGGTTTTCCAGGACAGCAAGGCTACACAGAGAAATCCTGTCTCGAAAAACCAAAAATAAAATAAAACAAAACTATAAAAATAAAATAAAAATATCACTTACTACAATTCCATGACTACCCATGGTTTATTCAAATTTGAAAATTTCATTTAATTAAAATTTTTTAACATTTATTTATTGGTGGAGTGGTACCTGTAAACCACAGCATGCATGTAGAAGCCAGAGGACAATTTAAATGAATCAATTCTCTCCCTCTCCCTCCACCCATAAGATCCAGGGACTGAACTCAGGCTCGCAGGCCAAGTGGCAAGCACCTCCATTTGCTGAGCCATCTGCCCAGTGCCAAGAAAATGCCATTCTCTAAGTGCTACAGTCAAATTAGTAGTAAATGTTAGTCTATGGAGCTGGAGCCATGGTTCATCCATTAAGAACACTTGTTGCTCTTTCAGAGGACAAGGGTTCAATTCCTAGCACCCACATGGTGGCTCACAACCACCCATAACTACAGTTCCAAGAGATCCAACGTTCTCTTCTGACCTATATGGGCACTACACACACAGGGTACACCTATATACTCATATACATAATTATAAATATATGTAATAAAAATAAAACTTCAGCCAGGAGGTGGTGGCACATGGCCTTTAATCCCAGCACTTTGGAGGCAGAGGCAAGTAGATCTCAGTGAGTTCAAGGTCAGCCTGGTCTATAGAGCTAATTCAGGACATCCATGGCTACACAAAGAAACTGTCTTGAAAAACCAAAAAATAAAATAAAATTTCAAAAGGATATTTAAATTAAAAACAAAACAATAATAAAAACCTGCTAGTCTATTCGGAAGGACATGATGGTGCACGCCTTTAATCCTAGCACTCAGGAGGCAGAGGCAGGTGGATCTTTTTGAGTTCAAGGCCAAACTGGTCTACATAGCCAGTTGCAGGACAACTAGAGCTATATAGTCAGACCCTGTTTCAAAAAGCAAAATAAAACAAAAATCTGTTCAAGTCAAAATTATTGAGGGTCTTGCGAAAAGGGTCACAGAACAATGAGGGAGATGAATATAAATTAGAGGTAGGAAAATGAAGGGAGCAAAGAAAACATACTTTACTAACAGTAGAATTTGCATTTAAACTCTTAGACAAGTAAAAAATTCTAACAGTTCCTCTACATTTACATTACATTATATGTATTCCTGGTGTTTTGCTTATGGGAAATATCAAAATGTCAACCATTGTTTCTATTAAAGGTCTTTAATGATATTGCATTTTAGACTTGTAATGAAACATGGTCTTCACTGCAGTTTGCAATGCATCTCATTAAACACATTAATAACATGCGTTTAACTAAAAGGTCAACTTACTATGGTTAAAGTTTAGCTTTCCTATAATCACTTCATTTAAAGCTGTATAGCAAACTCTGGGAAGACAACAGAGTGCCTGTTACAGAAATGCTCTCAATTCTCCCATCTGTCCAAGTAAGCCATTCTTGTTAAAAATTAAATGCCCAGCTAAGGTACAGCTCAGTGGCAGAACACTTGGTAGCATGCAGAAGGCCCTGGGTTCATTTCCTAGCACTGCTAACAAACTTGCTAATATTTTTATGTGGAATAATGGTTACAATACTGGTGTTTTGAGACAGTGTCTCACAATGTAGGCCTGACTGTCCTGGAACTTGCTAGATAGACCAGGCTGACCTGGAACTCAGAGATCCATTGGGATTAAAGGTGGGGGCCACATCCAGCTAGTAATAAGATTTTTAGGGCTGGAGAGACAGTTCAGTGGTTAAGTGCACATGTTACTTTTGCAGAGGACCTAGGTTTGATTCCCAGCATCCACATCATGGCTTACAACCTAATATAACTCCAGTTCCAGTAAATCCAATGCCTCTTCCTGCCTCCAAAGGCAACAAGCATGCATGTGGTGCACATAAATACATGCAGACAAAACACTCACACATAAAATGAATAAATCTTTTTTTAAAAAAAAAAAAGTTTTTTAAATACTTATCTTTTAGGCATGCACACCGAAAGATTTATTGAAAAAATGAGAGGACATACATTATTTACTTCACAATGGTCCAGAAGAAAGAAATTGTCAGTATAAAGATAGATGCAGTAAGATTGGCATGAGTTCCAGTCAGGCAGTGGTGGTGCACACCTTTAATTCCAGCACTCAGGAAGCAGAGGCAGATCTCTGAGTTAGAGGCCAGCCTGGTCTACAGAGCAAGTTCCAGAACAGCCAGAACTACATAGAGAATCCTTGTCTCAAATAAATCAATAAATAGATTGGCATGGGTTAACTACTTAAGCCAGGGATATTAAATGGGGGCTCACTGTGCTCACCTTCCTACTGTAATATAGGTTACGAACATAATGTAGTTTATATAATTCATCCAGCTAGAGAAATTAAGAGCACTGGCTGCTCTTCCAGAGGTCCTGAGTTCAATTCCCAGCAACCACATGGAGGCTCACAACCATCTATAATGAGATCTGGTGCCCTCTTCTGGTACAGGCTGAACACTCACTGTATAAATAATAAATAAATAAATCTTAAAAAAAAAAAAAAAAAAAGCCAGGCGGTGGTGGCGCACGCCTTTAATCCCAGCACTCGGGAGGCAGAGCCAGGCGGATCTCTGTGAGTTCAAGGCCAGCCTGGGCTACCAAGTGAGTCCTAGGAAAGGCGCAAAGCTACACAGAAAAACCCTGTCTCGAAAAACCAAAAAAAAAAAAAAAACCCCAAAAGGGGAAAGAAAAAAAAAAAGCAAAGCTTTGAGGAAGACTCTGAGAGTAAATAATGGTACAAGGAGAACACATAATAAGCATACACAACCCACAACCTAAGGACAGAATCCTGTATTCACTGTTTACACTGATAGAGAGAGAGGAACTTGAAGGGCTGGAGAGATGTCTCAAAAGTAAAGAATGCTTAGCACTCTTGTAGGGCTGGAGTTCAGTTCCTAGCACCCAAGTAAGGTGGTTCACAACTGCCTCTAACTCCAGCCAGGGGATCTAATGCCCTCTTCTGGCCTCCAGAGATACCTGCACTTATGTGCACAAATGTGCACACATAATTTTAAAAATTAAAAATCATATATATGATATTTATTTATTTATTTATTTAAAGAGCTTATGAAGAGATCATCAGAAAGGTAGGAGAATCTTAAGCAGTATATTTGGTATCACTAAAGCCCAAGAAAAATACTTCATTGTTGGACCAGCGAGATGGCTCAGCAGGTAAAAGTATTTTATTGAAAGTCTGATGGCCTGAAACCACATAAATACAGGAGACAAGTTACTCCACAAAGTTTTCTGACCTCCACATACAGGTTGTAGAATGTATACACATGTGATTGCTTGTTCCATCTTGCATGTTTTCATTCATTCTCTCTGTCTCTCTCTGTCTCTCTGTCTCTCTCTCTGTCTCTCTCTCTCTCTCTCTCTCACACACACACACACACACACATCTTAAATATTAAAAAAGAAAATACTCCACTGAATTCTTCTGCAAGGCAATAAGGAAATCACTAAAACCTACCTTCCCATAGCAAGCTGAGAGGCCAAGGTTTATAAGTATTACAGTAAACTATAACACTACACAATAGTTAGTTTAAACTACACAGGGATTCTGAATACTAGTAAGATTACAAAAACACGAAGACAGTGGGGATGATAGTTATACCAATGGGAACCATTCACACAGCTGAACATTGCCAATGTCTTTCAACAGAAAAAGATAACCCTGGTATCTAACTGTTACAGTGGGATGTGTGCCAGACATTGTACAATTCTGATGCTTTATAATGATTATGTCCTTTAACACTCACAACCATATTATCCCTATCTTACTATGATGTAACCTGCCCAAGACCACAGAGCTAATCAACTGCTGAGATGATGTGTTAACCCAGACAGGGTGTTAGGGGTATTTGGTAGCACACATGCCTATACCCCTAGTACTGAGGAGATGTAGGCAGGAGGATCAAAGTTCAAGGCTATCCTTAACTACAAAGCAAGTTGGAGGACACTGTCTCAAAGGGGAAAAAAAAAGTAGAAAGATTAATCCCAGCATGAGAGGTGGAGACAGGAGAATCAGGAGTTCAAGGTTATCTTCCACTACACAAGTATTCCAAAGTCAGGAGAGGGTAATGAGACCTGTCTAAAATTAAACAAATAAACCTAGGCAGTTTAACTTTAACTGCTCTATAAAATTAAGCAGACCAGGACTCAGTGAGAATTGATCTCACAAATAAATAAATAAATAAACAAACAAACGAACATGCAAAAGCAAAGTGAGCAAGACTCAATTAAAAAGAGTAAATTCCTAAATTCCACTGTTTGACCTGGAATTGGTTATAAATTCAGCCTGTTTCATACCAGCTATAATAGAGCTATATAAACTGGTTATTCAGAATAATATACTGGAGAAATTGTTACGAAAACTATCCAGACAGGGTGTATATAACATATTAAGTCATACTGTCATAAGATGATGGAAGCAAACAAAAACTGGCTACCTTCAAATGCATAGAAATTCTAGTTATTAGATCCCTGTCCTCTCAGAACATAACACGGAATAACTACTCCTTCCTTCTCCTTCTTCTATCACAACCTACATCGTCAGACTAATAGACATCTGTCAGGACTGAAGTTCACCAGGAGTCAAATGGTTAAGTGCAAAAGATTAGAAAGATCACAAGTGTTATAAAGCAGAATTAAAGTAACATTAGATGACTGAAGAAATTAACTTTGTGATGCTGTGGTGATTTGAAAGAAAATGATCCCCAAAGGGAGTGGCACTATTAGGAGATGTGGCCTTGTTGAAGGAAGTGTGTCACAGTGGGGGTGGGCTTTGAGATCTCTTTTGCTCAAGCTTCCCTCACTATGATTTTCAGACTTCCTGTTACCTGCAAGGTGTAGGGCTCTCAGCTATTTCTCCAGCACCACATCTGCATGCATACAGCCATGCTCTCCACCATGATAACAGACTAAACCTCTAAAACTATAAGCTGCCACCTCAATTAAATGTTTTCCTTCATAAGAGTTGCTGTGGTCATGGTGTCTCTTCACAGCAATAGAAACCCAAACTAAGACAGATGCTAACCAAGAAATATCTATGTTTTAAAATGAGTGTTTATAAAGATTCAGGTAAAAAGACTAGTGAGTAATAAAATGGAAAAGACCTTACTGTAAAATGTTTAAAGTAGCCTGACAGTGGTGGCACACGCTTTTAATCCCAGCGCTCAAGAGGCAGAAGCAGGTGGATGTCTGAGTTCAAGACCACCCTAATCTACAGAGTGAGTTCTAGGACAGTCAGAAATGTTACACAGAGAAACTGTCTTGAGAAAAAAAGAGTTTATGACATTTAATCTAGAGCAGTTTAGGTCTCATCCAAAGGCACTCTCAGAAATGAGGGTACTAGAACACTAAAAATAGCAAACAAGTGCTCCAAAAATCTAAAAAAGAGAGAATACATGTGTGTATCGAGGGAAAAAGTCAGGAGAGGAGGTCAGGTGGTTTCTCTTCTTTTGAAGACCTTACAACACACACTGGAGGATTCTTGAAAGGTTGCCCAGATTTCACAGAAAACAAACTTTGAGTACAGCAGGCCACAAAACTAAACACTGTCCACAGGAAGTCATTCTACCACACAGTCTTCTACAAAAGAAATGCTCATGCCAGGAGTGGTGGAGCATGCCTTTAATCCTGGCACTGGGGAAGTGGAAGGTAGATTTCTGTGAGGCCAGCCAGGTCTACACAGTAAGACCCTGCCTAAAAAAAGGAAGGCTTCAAAGTTGCACATATGCAGCCTGAATTGTTTTCAAGTGATCCTATTTGGAGGCAGTACCAATCCAGATGTCCTCAGTTCTCTTTCAAATCTAACTCTATACTATAAAGGGTTACTGTGATAGTTTGAATGTAATTGGCTCCCATATTCTTACATGGAGTGGCACTATTAGGAGGCGTGGCTTTGTTGGAGTAGGTACGGCCTTGTTGGAGGAAGTATGTCACTGTGGGGGTGGGCTTTGAGGTTTCCTATGCTCAGGATACTGCCTAGTGTCTCAGTTGACTTCCTCTTGCCTACAAGTTGTAGGACTCTCAGCTACTATTCCAATACCATGTCTGCCTGCATGGCTCCATGCTCCCTGTCATTATAATAGACTGAACCTCTGAAACTGTAAGCAAACCCCCTCAATTCAATGTTTTCCTTATAACAGTTGAGGTGGTCATGATGTCTCTTCACAGCAATAGAAACCCTAACTAAAACAGTTACATTTTGGTTTTCATTGTTGTTGGTTTTGATTTTTGTTTGGGGGAGGGTAATCTGACAATATTACTTGCTCAGCATGCCCTTAAATCACTAGGCACAAGGAATACTCCTGCCTCAGCCTCCAAAATAACCAGGACTACAGGCAGTGCATCAGCTTTTAAGTTTGAAAATGCAAATGGAAACAACATCTCAGCGTATAAGTTAGGAACAACCATGCCAACCAGGGCACATGGTTCCCTCTGCCCCAGCACTTTGGTGCCACTAGACACACAGGAGGCAATATTGTTGGAGGAAGACTCCCGTCTAAGAAGAAGAAAAGCTGGAGTTTTACATCTGCTGCTCAGGAGCAAACTCTAACTTTGGGTGAGCCACTGTCTCTGGTTTTCTCATCTGTAAAGTGAAGGAATTAGGAACCAAGTAATCTCTAAATTCTTTTTCTTTCTAGAATTCTTTGAGTTTATAGCTCAGTAATTCTCTTCCAAAATGCATTCTTCCCCCTGTAGTCAGTCTTTTTCCTCATTCTTTGTTACCCAAAGGAAAGATAGGAATAACATTTAACTTGATTCTAAAACCCTCCCTTAACAGAGGATCATATCCTATAAGCACATGGTACAACCAGAATAAGGACTGAGTTTAATTACTCATTCTCTCCCTTTTGTTCTATACCTATAGGTTTTCAAATAGTTTTCCCTAAGAATTTAAGAAGTTATTCAGCTAGGAGTGGTGGCACATGCCCTTAATCCCAGCACTCGGGAGGCAGAGGAAAGTGGACCTCTGAGTTCAGGCTAGCCTGGTCTACAGAGAAAGTTCCAGGACAGCCAGAGCTACACAGAGAAATTCTGTCTGGAAAAAAAAAAAAAACAACAACAACAACAAAGAATTTAAGAAGTAACTCGGGGGCTGGAGAGATGGCTCAGTGGTAAAGAACACTGACTGCTCTTCCAGAGGTCCTGAGTTCAATTCCCAGCAACCACATGGTGGCTCACAACCATCTGTAACGAGATCTGGTGCCCTCTTCTGGCCTGCTGTCATACATGCTGTATACATAATAAATAAATAAAATCTTTAAAAAAAAAAAGAAGTAAGAAGGATGTCAAATGATATCATGAAACAGACATGGCTTGAGCTGATCCATTTCAAAGCTGTCTTCATTTGATAATGCTGTTATTTTGAAAAGAATTACTGATTATTTAGCTTTTTGGATAAGATCAAGTATAAACAAATAGTTGACACCAATATTCTACATTATAGTATTACTAAAATTAAAAAATCTTATTTTTTTACATCCAACTCAGTATACCCCAAAATGATATATTAGTATTCTTACTATTTTTTAGAGCACTGGCAAATTCTGGGCCTCCTTTGTCCTTGAAGACTGGAAAAGTATCTGGTTGAGGCAACTGATTGGTAGTCAACAGAGCTTTCTGTAGTTTGATCCTTCCTTCCAAGAGCTGGTCCCACAATGCTGAAGAAAAAGTAAAAGAGAAACTTATCACTGGGTCAGGAATTCTTCTGGGCTGAGGACTGAGGGGAGAGAGTAAGCAGCACCAATGTCTAAGCAGCACGCATTATGATATTCATGCCATAGAAACATTCTTCATTCTAGAAAATACACTCTCTCTCTTGGGTGGAAATACTTGCTATGAGAGAGGAAACCCTAACCCTTGACAGAAGGAGAGAATATGCTCCTCTTCAATCTTCCACAAGGACTAGAGCAGAGCCTGCTAATGTGAAACAAGAACCCAGGTGTAGACCTCTGGGTAAAGTGAGGATGTCACAGACTAATTAGAAAAGCACTAGAGAAACAGAACTACCAACCAAAAAGCAGATTAATGCAGAAACTCTGAAAAACAAGAAAGTAGCAAAAGCACACACGCACCTATCTGATTCTTCACAGCTCTTCCTTTCTCCACTTCCTCAGAAACTGTGACATTGGAGAAGGTCATCACCACGCCGCCATCCTGGCTGTTCCTGTCTTCTTCCCTCTCGCCGTCTAAGTCTTCCTCAACATCTCCTTCCTCCATGCCACTCTCTTCCTCTTCCTCCGCCTCACTGCTCCCAAGGTCATCCATTCCTTCTGTAAATTTCTCAAAATCACTAATGCTCTGGAAACTAAAGCCTGGCTTTTCTGCAGAACGCCTTCTGTCCTTCTTCTGAGCAAGACTGTTCTCCAAATCATTGTCAGCATCCTCTTCCTCAGTAACACTTAGTTCCTGTTCCTCCTCCTCCTCCTCCTCCTCCTCCTCCTCTTCAGATTCCTCTAGGCCCAGACCCTCTGAATCCCCATCTCCAGATCCTTCTTCATCAGATATTTCTTTGTCTAAATCATAAGGGAAAAAAAGAGGGAGCAGGGGTTTACCTAGAGAAAAATACCAGGCCACATCTTTCATTTCCATTAATGAACTGTAGCATCTACTATGAAAGCAAACATGTTATTGGGCTCTATTCAACTGAACAAACATTTACTATATATTTACTGTCTCTAAAATGATAAGGGGAAACAAAGACAAACAGAACATGAGTCCAACCTAAAGAAATATAGTGAAGACACAGACACAAAAGGTATTGTACAGGAAAGAATAGAAAGTGCTTGGAAAAAAACTTCATGCCAGCTATGGTGGCTCATATAACTATAATCTCAGTACTCAGGAGGTTGAAGCAGGAGGACTGCCTTGAGTTCAAGCTCAACTTGGTTTACATAGTGAGTTCTAGACCAGCCAGGACTACACAGTAGTCTCAGAAAAATAAATAAAATATTAAAATAAATAAACAAACAAATAAATGAAACATTTCAACTGGTGTTTTGGAATTAGACCAGTCTTCCCAAAGCTACATCTGAAAAAAAGTTTATCATTAGCTATTCCAAACACACACAAATAGCAAGCACCTATATCTTGTACCAGCTATCAAGACTAAAAAAAGGGCTTTAGTATCTGCTGTGCTGCTGAGTATGTAACTTGTTTATTTTATTATAGAAGACCAGAGTTAAAAGACTTTGGACTTTAAAGTGTTGGTATTTTTAAAGATTTTTGAGGGCTTTTTTTCAAGTTGGATTGCCTTTTATAATAATATAAGACTTTAGGGGCAACATGTATAAAGTTATGCCTTAAAGTGATGTGTCTATATGTTAAGTTGACAAGGAGTCAATTGTGCTGGTTAGTTTTAACTGTCAATTTGATACAAGCTAAGATCACCTGAGAAGAAAGTCTTTTTTTTTTGGTATGGGGGGCAGGGTCTCAGTATATATTCCTGGTAGGCTGACCTCAAACTCAAAGACTCATCTGCCTCTGTTTCCTGAGAGCAGGTATTAAAGAGGCATACACCATCATGTCCACCTCTGGAAGAAAGTCTTAATTGAGGAATTATGTAGACCAGGTTGATCTGTAGACATGCTAGGGGAATTATTTTGGTTGTTAATTGATATAGAAAGACCTAGTCCACTGTAGGCAGCACTATTCCTTAGGCGGAGGGTCCTAACACTGTAAGAGAGAGAGAGAGAGAGAGAGAGAGAGAGAGAGAGAGAGAGAGAGAGAGAGAGAGAGAGAGCGCTGAGAGCAAGCAAGTAAAGATGCATTCCTTCTCTCTTTGCTCTTGACCTGGATATGATATGACCAGCTGCTTCCAGCTCCTGCCACTGTGATGTCTCTGCTATAATGAACTAAAATCCAGAATTATAAACTGAAATAAACCCAATTCTTCCCTAAGTTGCCTTTTGCCAAAGTATTTTCATCATAGCAAAAGAAATGAACCTAGGATACCTGTGGAGAGGAGTTCATTGCCTTAGGGGTTCATTGTCTTATGGGAGTGTTAGATAGGCATGCCAATCAATAATACATGACAACATCACCAATAGATAGTATATAGAAAAGTTACCAAACTAGTACACACTGTGGGAGCCCACAACGATTCCAGCTTGTGGCTTGTTTCCATCCTGACTCAAGGTCAGAGTTCAAGCTTGTCTTTGCCCCTTTTAGGCTAGATAACAGGATGTTTGGACAAAGGTGTGGTTACCAGGTGTCTTGAGAATTAAGGAGGTGTTTACCCTTGTCTGTACCTTGAACCATGGTGTCCTTGAGAGGGGGAGGCCTTTTTGCCTCCCCTGCCTGGGTATAAAAAGGCCCTGAGAAATAAATTAACTCAGGGCTGCTGTGGTATTGACTCAAAACCCTTCCGAAGCTATCCTGTTCGCTGTCTTTTTCTTTTGTGTCTATGTCTCTATTTCTCCTATCTATTATTTCTCAAATATCACTCCCCTATTCAGGACTGTTCAACAGGTCAGGTGGGGTCCAGCAACACACCTGTAACCCTGGCATTTGGAAGTCAGAGGCAGTAGAGTCAAAGCAAGTTCAAGACCAGCTGTATGTGTTCCAGGCCCACCAGGACTACATAATGAGTTCCTGTCTCCTCCCCACACTCCAATCCCCACCCTGCCTAAAAGAAGAAAAGGAACCACCTGACCTTCAGGAAAAGGTTTGAGATGGCTTATGTGGAGACATTATAAATTTACTTATGAAGCATAAGAAACAGCTAATCAAACTGAGAAGAGGTAAGGAAAAGAACCAAAGCACAGACTACACAAGAGGAAGTGGGGAAGCGGAAGTACATAAACCTAGAGGGTTGCTAAAAACTCCTGCTGTCCACATGAAGGAGTCTAAACTGAATCTTACAGTTGGTAAGTGCCAGTTACCGCTCCTGGCTTTACTCAAGCTTGTACCATCATCTGACATGTAGAGATTTGGTACTGTTCATCTAACCTCTTCTGTAGGAAACCTAAAGTGTAACAAGCATGATTATGGAATATAGTAAACAAGTTAGCAATAACCAAGTAAAATAAAGAGTTTATGAAAACCTAAGTCTTTGTTACTCCTTTCAAGAAATATACCCAAACTTGCTGGATATAGTGGTCCTTACCTCTAATTCCAGCATGGTCTACATAGCATGTTCCAGGCTAACTAGAAAGACAGGGTAAGACTCTGTCCTAATTTGTTTGTTTTTGGTTTTTTTTTTTTTTGGGGGGGGGGGGAGACAGGTCTTACTGTTAACAGTGGCTGGAACTTGCTATGAAGACCATACTGGCGTTGAACTCAGAGATCCACCTGCCTCTGCCTCCCAAGTGTTGAGATTAAAGGCATATGACTCCAGACTGTAGCTAGAGCTTTCCTGCCTTGCCCACAGTCAGGACAAATCTCTCTCACCCACCAGTCCCACAGCCGCTCAGACCCAACCAAGTAAACAGAGACTTATATTGCTTACATACTGTATGGCCGTGGCAGGCTTCTTGCTAACTGTTCCTTTATCTTAAATTAACCCATTTCTATAAATCTGTACCTTGCCACGTGGCTCGTGGCTTACCGGCATCTTCACATGCGGCTTGTCCTGGCGGCTGGCAGTGTCTCTGACTCAGCCTTCCACTTCCCAGAATTATTCTCCTCCTTGTCCCGCCTATACTTCCTCCTGCCTGACTACTGGCCAATCATTGTTTTATTTACTAACCAACCAGAGCAACACATTTGCTATACAGAACATCCCACAGCACCAGACCCTTCAAGACACTGCCTCAAGAGAAAATAAATAAAATAAAACTTGAGTGCATTAATACAGGCACACGTATACACCCTTAAATTTAAAAAGTCTCAGACATGCTGTCAAAATTAAAAACACAGAAGCTAAGTGAAAAACCAGTTTAACCACTTTTCAAATTAAGAAATTTTCAACCTGCTTTCATGTGAATTGTGGCTCTTCTTTCTACTTAGCAATTTTATCATTTTTACTTAATCAATTAGCCCTTCACTTTCCTATTTGTAAAATAAGGATAAATAAAATCAACTTTTTGGACTACTGGAAAGGGTCAGATGATAATGATGGTAATGTTTTTACTTTTTTAAAGCTGTATTTATGTCTGAGCGTTTTGCGCCTTCATGTATATATGTGCAGCTCTGGTGCCTGCAGAGGAACTGGAGTCATGGATGGCTGTGAGCGTCCATGTGGGTGCTGGGAATCTAACCTGGATCCCAAAAGTGCTCTTAATCACTGGACTATCTCTGCAGACCTTATGGTAATATTCTGGGGGGTACTGTGTCCCAGGCTTTCAGAACTAACTACAGTGGCTGGCACATGCTGAGAACTTAATAAATATTATCATAATGTCTCATGGATTGGCCCTCTTTAAAGTCTGTTAAGCTCCTAGAACTACATCAAGGACTGAATCACACATATCATAACCTGAATGGTAGTTCCTGGGATATTATCAGTGTTGACCTTCCCAAAAGAAAATAGATGGCATCTTCTCAATATCCATATCCAGAAACTTCTTCCATCTCAAGAAACTTCCTATTGCTTAAAACTATAAGCTCACATCTTAATTCTTTCTCTGGAAAGATAGAAGCATTGTTGTTTGTTTGTTTTTTTACAATGACAAAAGGTCAGTTTCATGAATAACTAATACACAGAGAGAATCAATATAAGACCTGAGAAACAAAAGGGGGCAAAATATAAAAGCAATACATACATCCAACTTTTTTTTTTTTTTTTTTGCTTTTTTCGAGACAGGGTTTCTCAGTATAGTTTTGGAGCCTGTCCTAGATCTCACACTGTAGACCAGGGTGGCCTTGAACTCACAGAAATCCTCCCGGCTCTGCCTCCTGAGTGCTGGGATTAAAGGCTTGCGCCACCACCGCCTGGCCTTTTTTTTTTTTAAACACATAGCCCTGCCAATACCTAGTATGCTTTGCCCTTTTTTCTTACTCATTTTAGGGTGAGCCATTAATCTGAACTTGGTAACTTTTGAGTTTTACGTTTCTTTTTGTTTGTTCTTTTGAGACAGGATCTCGGATGTAGCACATGCTAATACAGAACTATGTAGCCCAGCCTTAAACTCTGATCCTCCTGCTTCAGTCTCCCCTAGTTCTGAGATAACAGGAGCACATCTAGCTGGGTTTTAGGATTCTTTTAAAGTGAAGTGGGGACTTCTAAGGCCCTTCCTAGTACCAAACCAAGGGTCTCTCCTAAAATAAGTAGACACACACAGATTTCCAGAAAGCATCCAGAAACAAAACAGTTTAACCCTACAAAACTAGGGCAATTTCCTGTGAGGATGTCTACTCACCAGATGAACCTGGCAGAGTCTGCTCCCAATGGTCTTCTTTCCAAGCTTTCCTAGAAGTGGTCTTGCCAGAATATCTTTTGTCTGTGTCCAAGAGGGAAGATGATGCCAATTTTCTAATGCTACTGACTGCCAGATCACCTTCCTCCTCTTCCCCTTCATCAAACCTGTCAATCACTCTGGCTCTAGTGGCTGTGGGGAAGGGAGGAAATAGAATCTTAGGTTAAAAAAAAAACAACAACTCTTTAATAGGAACCCAATTAAGCAATTTCAACCCCACATCTCACCTTTCTATGCTTGGTGAGTACTCTTACCAACTGGGCTACATTCCCCAGCCCTCAATTCATTAAGTGTCCTCTATGAAATTTCCACTAACTTACAGGAATAGGGAATGTATTTCTGGTTTCTAGGGAGACTACCATCATATGGCTTTCTGTTTCTGAATAGAAAGCTAACTCCCTGCATCTACTAGTAGACTGTTCCTACGCCTTGGATCCTATAAATCTAGTCTGATTCTTCCTTCCTTTTCCATCGTGGTTTTATTTGTTTCTTTTTCTTTTTTTTGGAGGTTCTGAAGATTAAATCCAGGGCTCCAAGTATGTCAGCTACATGCCTGCGGACCTTAATTCTTCCTCAATGTATGGTAGCCACGCCAATATCAATCAGTTCTACAGTCACTCCATCCCACGCCCCCAGATGTCTTCACTTACCCAGGCTTAAACACACCCCCATTTCCTCACTGATATGCCTGCACCAGGACTCTTGTCTCTTCTAGTACTCCTTCTTCACAACTCTCTGACTCGAGTCTAAAGCACAATTACTCCCAGCTAGTCTCAGAGCAGGCTTATGGAGAATCAGCCTGTCATCAGAACGTGGGCCAATGTCTTAAGACCTAAACGTGCTTAAACAGCACCAGATCCTACTTTTTCATTCTCCAAGCAAGTTTCTAGGGGCGGGTCAGTTTTTAAACACACAAAGACCTGAAACTTCTTTCTCCTTTCTACGGTAATACCAGAAACGGGCATCCTAAATAACTGCCAGTCGGCTGCAAGTGGATCCCTGCAGGAACTCCCAGTCAATGTCCCGGGTGTCCGGCCCACCCGCAAAGTCTGGAAGGCACGTTTACAGCTCGAGTCACCCTCCACCCCTCTTGGGGTCAACCCTCCCGAGGAGACACAACTCAGAGCCAGGGGAAGGAGAGCAGGCCCGAGGGCCAGCTGCCCGCCCCGGCCCCCACAGCTCCACACGTGGCCGGCCCCAGTCAGGCCTCACCCTCCTCCGGGTCGGCCTCAGGATCCGCCTCACGCGGTCTCGGATTCAACAACTGTTCCAGCTGCAGAGCCAAGGGCTGCGGCCCCGCCATGGTCACCGGGTCACAGTCGGCGCTGCGCTCGTGAAACGTGCGGCCCGGGCACCCCCGCCGGACGCTACTCCGCACCACCAGCGGAGACCTTCAGGGGCCGGCGTTCAGCTCCAGGGTAAGCAACTTCCGGGAGGCGCGCGCCGGCGGGGCGGGGCGGGGCCTCGCGTCATCCCGGGCGTTGCTAGGCTGGAGACGCAGGCCCGCGAAACCCGGAGGCGGAGGGAGGGGGGCGGGGATGGCAGCCGGCCTAACGCGCGTGCGCCAGAGTCCCGGGGCGCGCGGCTGGCGGCGCGGGAGCGCGCGGCTGGCGGCACGTGACCGCCTCTGGTGAGGATCGCCGATTGCATTTCGAGCTTCCAGCGTCCCCTAAGCACAAAATAACGCCTCAGGCTTTGTGCGAGGTTGGTTTAGGGAGGAAGCGTAAAGTACTCGTGGCTCCTGGGGGCCGGCTGATTTCTGAAAGGTGTAAAGGATGAGCCTCTCGAACCTCGGGTGCTCGAGCAAGCACAGACAGGGATTCAAAACAGGGCTTTTCCTAGCGTGGAGGAGCCCGGGGCCAGGCACACACCTTTCAACCCTCAGCAGTCTGGATCTGAGAGGCCTGCATGTGTAAGTGTGCGGCCAAGTGCGATCTTTATTAATAGGAATAATTAGGAATCGTGAGGGTTGTACCTCAAATCAAGATCGTTTTTGTAGCTTCTTTGTACCCCATTGCCTGGGCGAGCAAAAGGGAGCACGGGCTTAGAATGACCTTACTAACACACTCCTCGATATTAATAGCTTTACTGTTCAAAGATGGAGTGATTGAGAACCCCCGCAACTGATGAACAAATGCAGAAGAGAAACCCTTCACTCAGTTCTAGCATTAGATGGTTAGTCTCAATATATAAAGACCTTAATGAGATACATTTAATTGCACCCAGACACATGAATTATACAATCACTTTACATTCTCTTTCCTTCATGGAGCATTCAACTGCCCACTACGTGGCAGGCACTGCTAGATGAAATACAGGATGTGTAAGTTAGATTCTCCACACAGAGATCAGCCTAGAAAGGCAGCAAACAAGAACCGAGGAATGACAAATTTCCTGCTATACTGATATGTTGGAGGTCTTTCATAGAGACCTAGAATCTACTGTAAACAGAAATGCTACCTCAAAAAAAAAAATAAATAAATCCAGTAAAAGCTAGGCGATGGTGGTGCACGCCTTTAATCCCAGCACTGGGGAGGCAGAGGCAGGTGGATCTCTGTGATCGAGGCCAGTCTGGTCTACAGAGTGAGATCCAGGACAGGCACCAAAACTACACAGAGAAACCTTGTCTCAAAAAACAAAACAGAACAAAAATTCAGTAAAAAAGACAGGAGTTGGCCTGGTGGTGGTAGTGGTGCACGCCTTTTTAGTCCCAGCCCTCAGGAAGCAGAGATAGACAGACCTCTTTGATTTCAAGGCCAGCCTGGTCTACAGAACGAGTTCCAGGACAGCCCAGGCTACACAGAGAAACCCTGTCTTGGAAAAAAAAAAAAAAAAGACATGAGTAATACACTGTGACCATAGTTTGTACCTGTTTGTCCATCGAGACTGAGTCTCTAGCCAGGCTGGTCTCCAACACACTAAGACGATGAAGATGACCTTGAATTCCTTGATCTTCCTGCCTCCGTGGGGATTATAGGCATGTGCCACTATACCCTGTTTATCCACTGCTAGGGACTAAACCCAGAGCTTTGTGCATGCTAAGCGGGAACTCTTCTAGTTCTACATACCCAGCCCAGAACCATTTCTTAAGCATGCTTTGGGCCAGTTGGATCCCAAAGTAGACCAATGTAAACAACTGGTAGCTTCCCAGTGGGACCCACAGGAAAACAACCCCTGACTCAGAGTCTTCAGAGACCCTCAGACTCAGGCAATAAGAGATTACTCCTTTAGTGTAGCCTGTCCCATGTCCCTGTCCTAAGTGGCTCTTGAGTGAACATGGCCAGGGCTACAAAAGAGAAACAGAGACTGTCTTAGGGTAAAGCCTTTCAGACATGGAGAGCAAAGAATGTCAGACCAGACAGAGGCCCAGGCAAAGAAAATCTTTGCATTGAGTAGTTTAGAGGGCTTGTTTTTAAGCGCCCCCTCTGTGATTGCAGTCATGGGCCTGTATCCGAGCCTCTGTAGCAAAAATGTGCTCCTCGTCCACTACAAAGTGCCATTGCCTTGGACATAAAGAACAAAAATGTCCTCCCACCCCACATTTAGTAAATTATGTCTCCCAGATCCTCACCCCTTACTATTTCAGGCACTAGGAACCTGCCCTTAAAGCTAAGGAGAAAAGAGTTAAGTGGAAAGGTGGAAATGGTAGCAGAGCAGAGACCATCTTGGAACTGTTCTGCAAACAGGACATTGCTGGCCTATTTGTGGTCCGCCGGGCTGAGCAAACCGGAGCATAAGGTGCCATCAGCCTGCTTACCAACTCTCCCTCTCCTGTCTCCCCTGTCCCCTGACTTGAGACACGTTTTTTAGGAAGGAGTCAAGAGCACTCCACTCTTGCCACACATATCCTAGGCTCCACAGAATATGCTTCCCCTGCTTTCCTACCCCAGGAATCTTCTTCCTGGAGGGGAGCTAAGAAGAAAGAATGCTAGAGCTTAAGGTACACCTAAGGGAAGTTGAGGCACAGGGCAAGGGAGAGACCACTAAATGGTCCTTCCTCAGTTGAGTTCTAGTTTCTTGAGAGGTGGCTGAAGGGCTCCAGACTAGGGTGGAGTGGGATCAGAGATGGAGGGCAGGTTGTGGGAGGGGCCAGTAAAGGACAGTATAGCTTCCTAAAGCAATGCCAACGTTTAAAGTGTTCTAGGATGGAGAGCAGATGGGCTGCCTGAGCGGAGCATAAAGGTGAGCAATCTGTCCCCTGGAGAAAAGACAGGAGGGGGTTGGATTCTCCCCTCTCTGTCTGAGCTACAAAGTGGCAGGAATAGCCATGGATCAGCAGAGGCGACTAAATTAGACACCTGCTTCCAATGGTCAGAAACAACAACCAGTTACAAGAGTTTAGAGAAACCAGATTCTGACTTGTCTCTCTTCCTAAGCAACATCGGCCTTGGGTCCCAGACCCCTGACAGGACAGGGCCCTGTCCTGGTTCTCACTGATTTACCTGCCTCCTTTTGATGACATTGTATCAAAACATGGGGAGAAGTTGAGTAGGTGAGCTTTGTGTCCTTCCTCGGCTTAGATGGCAGCCCCTTGAGACTGGAACCCTAACTACAAGAGTCTGGAGGCATAGAAGTGGGGACTTTAAGATGGCCTGGGGAAGAAAAGCACTTGCCAAATTCAGCTGTGTAGAGGCTTCTCTATGGGGTGGGAGGGGGTGGACGAGGGGGACCAAAGGGCCTTTCCTTCCTTCCTGGCAGTCTCTCCTGGCAGGAAGGGTTCCCTGCACCTCTGGGCCAGAGGTGCACTGCAGTTGTGAATGCAACCCAGCCACTGCCATTTCTCTTCCTTCCCGGCCCTCGGTTCCAGATTAGACTGCTGAGCGTTACCACCTGTTCCCGATATTCGCTGGGTTTCACAATGGTCCGCCAAGGGAAAAGACCGCCACCGCCATGGAGTTAGAATTGAATCTATGCCGCCTGCCCAACTCTTAAAGCGTTTCTTATCAAATACTCAGATAGCACAATAAAGCTGCTAAATAATTCAGTACCCTTGATAGGAAAATGCCACTTCCCAATGAGCATACGTTCAGTTAAATGAATGTCTTTAAGGGGGAGGGTTCCAGGGTGGTGGCTATAATGAATGTTAGCTATGATTTAATGTATATAAATGCTAAAAGGGGAAAACACACCAGTGATTGCATAGTAAGAAAAGGCTCTGTATGCAGCAGCAAGGAGTTTCCAAAGTCTCCCTTGTATTTCATAAATTTTTATTTCTGAAAAAACACTGCCAGATTCCTCCCTGATAGTCGTTAGTTAGATAAGCCATCAAAGAAGTGCAATGAAATATTGCTTTCTCTAAAACCTTCTCTGAAGGAAAGATGAACTTGGCTCTGTCTTAACAAAATAAGGGAACTGTACTGGAAATTGCATACAATTTAATGTTTTTGGGGTTTTTTGTTTTGTTTTGTTTTTAAATAAGTAATGAGCCAGACTGAAATCTAGGCAATATGGTAAAGAAACCCTGGGACCCTGATATTAAAATACTCATACACCCACCCACACATTAGTATTTGATAGAAGAAAACATTCACATTTCTTCCATTTCTAATCAAGGTTTGGATGAGATTGAACTATTTTCAAGACCCTATATCTATTGGCAACTCCTAGTTGCAATTTGATTTCTATATTAGTTATTTTTGTTCATCTTCTGCAAAAACTTACTATGTATCTTAGGCCAGACAAACTAGTTTTCCTTTTGAGGAACTTCAAATGTAGCAAATACCATCAAATAACAATTTCATATCAGTTCTGTGAAAGGGATTAAAGTGTTTCATTTCTAGTCATACTTTGTATTCATTTTGGGTTATCTTTCAACCCACCAAATTAGAAAGCAGGATTATCTATGGAAAATGAATTGAAGATCTAACTACATATTTACAGGTATCTGACATTCACAAGCCTGGCTTTGCAAGTGTAGGGAGGAGGGGGACTTGCTTCGTGCGGTCACAGACCCGCACCATTCGCTTTTTTTTTTCTTTCATTTTAGCTATGGATTTGATTTCTATTTCCAATTCTATATTAACTTATCAGCAAAATCTCTTTAACTGTATCAGTTAAACCCCCAGAATGCAGATTTGTGTTTAATAACAGCAGGGAGCCAAAGAAGAGAGCTTGGCAAAGGGTTTCAGTCAGAGTTGGAGGTGAAAACAGATCACTTCAGTCTTGTCTCCCTTCCTACTGGATTCTGGGGGTCCACTCAGCACCTTTATTGGGACTTCCCTCCAGTCGCTGAAAACATGGAATACCACACCAATTATCTAAACATCAGGTTTTCTATTTTTATTAAAAACTCACAAATTTATTCAACATGTTTTCCTTCATACAGTGAATGGTCTAATATGCACTGGAGGTCACACAAGCTTAGGTTTATTAGAACAATAAAAGACATATGAGAAATTTAATATATAAAGAAAAAGTAGCAGCTGTTGACTGCATATTTGACCATAAAATTTAAATATTTTGGACTTTTATTTTAAAGACACAAAAATAAAACCTGTGTGGGTCTATATAAGTCATATTAACAATTTCATGAATGTTCAACAGGACTAAAAATTAGCAAAGATGTTTTTTTTTTTTAAACCTTGTAACACTTTTTTTGTTTAAACACTTTCTCAAGTTGCTGGTGCCAGGCACCGTTACAGTATTTGTGCTATAATTTATTCTATTTGGCAACTGTCTGAATATCATGTTTTTCCTTTGCCTCGTGTAAACAACACCTTTTTACATACTAGCACAGTGAGCCGCAAAGCCCTGCAAATCTGTCAGAACATCTACAGGAAAAGAAAAGGAACAATTTTGGTTGATTGCTCAAAACATTTTGTTTCTGAACAAGAGGTTTCAAAACAGGATATATTAGTAAAACACTGAACTCCTGAATTTAACATTATACGTAAACAGTTGACTGTTTTTAGTTTAATAGTCTTTTTTTTTTTTTTTTTAACTTTCGTGTGAAGGTAGAGTACTTTTTTTGTAGAGGTGATGTTCAAGTCATTTTACTGAGAGGTGTGGCTGGAGACCATCCTGTGGAGAGGGTGTGTGTGTGTGTGTGTGTGTGTGTGTGTGTGTGTGTGTGTGTGTACACGTGTACATGTGTGTGTATGTGGGAAGAGAGAGAGAGAGAGAGAGAGAGAGAGAGAGAGAGAGAGAGAGAGAGAGAGAGAGATTGAGATTTGTGAACGTAGAAGAGTTGAGGGCTTTACATTTAGAATTTTGAAATTTTGGCAAAAACAAAAATCAAAAACCCGGATAGACAAAAAATATATATATATAGTCCCACCTGATGCACAGCAGGTCGGTGTTTCTGAAGCTATTAAGAGTTTGTTGTCGCCGCTGAACTCTGAGACAACACTAAGAAGAGCTCCTAGAACTAGGACCCTCTTGACGGGAACGCCCCAGACTTCTTCTCCTCCCTCACCCCGCTGAGCGCCTCTAGGTTTTTCTCCTCACGCCCCTGGCATGGCCCAGGACTGTGCGAGGCTGCGGCTGTCGAAGATGTCTTCCCCGCTCGCCGCCGGAGGAACCGCCGGCGGAGTCTGTCCACGGATCCAGACCCAGGGTGAAGTCGGGGATAGCGGAGAATCCCCCCTTTGGAGCCCCAGTTCGGCGTTTTGCCAGCCAGCGCATGTGTGTGGATATCCCAGCTCAACCGTGAGGCGGATTTGGATCCTATTTGGGACCCCCTTTTTGCCATCCAGTCTCCCCAAACTGAGAATGGTCCCCGAGGCTGGAGGAAGTGGAGCAGGAGGCTTGCTTTTTATGTGTTTTTTCCCCCCTATTTTTCTTAAATAAAAGCTCGTCTCTGTACAACCACGAGATCCCGTGGCCCATGCGAGGCCCCGCTACCACACGGCTGCCTCGTTCATTTCAGGAGGATGGGACAGGTGGTTCCCGTAGCTGGCCCCGCCGTTGACGGACAGAGAGGAGAAGGGTGGGCTGGGCCCGAAGACCTCCGCTGACATGGAATGGAGAGGCCCGGGCAGGCTGGGCTCAGGACTAGGCGAGTCCCCTGGGGGATGTGCGAGGATGTCGGTGAATCGCTGCGCCTCGCTGGAAGGGTGGTGGCCAGGCAGCGGGTGGTCCAGACCTCCCAGCGGCGTCCCCGAAGGCCCCGATGATGGCACAAAGGGTAGGTCCACTGGCGTCTGGGCCTGCGAGGACGGCGGTCCTTGCGGGAAGAAGTCGTAGTTTCCTCCGGGACCATAGTACTCGCTCTGGTAGTCTGCGGATCAGTAAGGAGGAAGGGAAGGATGTCAGAGCACAACCCGGGATCTAGTGACCCACAGGGCAGGAAAGGCCCGCCAGCTGGCATCTCAGGGCAGCTCGGAGAACTGGCTATTTGGGAGACACCGGAGCAGAATGGAGACTTGGTATAAAACTCGGAGCTGCTCCCTACCCGGGACCCTCTTCTCACCGGGGTTGGGACTTCGGCCATCTCCCGTGACTTGCTCCCGGCCTTTGCCTCAACAGAAAGCTAGAGCTATCCGGCGCTGCCACCCGCTTCCAGCGAAGCCAGCTAGGACTGGGGCCCGCTTTGCCACTCGGCCACACTCACCTCCGTAAAAGGAGAAGGGGCCGTTGGGAATGAGCTCGCCCGGCTCCAGGCGGTCCACCAGCGGCCGCATCCGGCGGGGACTGCGGAAAAAGGCGTGGCGCCGCGCGCCCAGCGCACTTAGCTGCTTCATTCTCCGCTCCTTGGAACGTCGATTCTGGAACCAGACCTGAAGCACAAGGGCACGGGATGAGACCGCGGAGATCCCGCCGGCCAGCCGGTGTGCAGCAGGGCCCAGCCGCTCACGCCTCCACTGCCCTGATAGCCCACTGCGCGCGGGGGGGGGGCAATTGGTGCGTGTGTGCGTGTGTGTATGTATGTAGTGGTCTCTGAATAGAACCCAGCCAAGGGTGCGCAGGATTCCCAAGAAGGGAGTCTGAGCAGACTACTGCCCCGTCTGACTTTGTAGTCCCACTATTCCCAGCAACCACACTCTTGGCATTACACGATCTTAGGGATCATACATACCGAAACGCTTCAAAATAGTGTCACATACACAGTTTCCCTTTCGGGGTCTCTTGTTGGCCCCTGCCCTCATATCAAGATAGGGACAGAGACACAGAAAAGTCTCCTGCTGGTTGTTTCCCCAAACCCACACTCTCCTTTTCACACCCCCACAAAATCTCATAGTGCCAAATATACTTAGCCACAGGCTCTCACCAATAGTGACAAGCACACAAACCCACATTCATGAGCACAGGTTCACACGGCCTCCCAGAGGCTGCCCTTGGACCGGCACATCCACCCACACTCTCACCTGGCCTCCAGGCACTTTGATTAGACACCCAGTACAGGTAGGGCCAGACTCCTGGTGTCCCAACCACACTCTGTCTGGCCTCTTCCCAACGCAGAGGCCCAGCTATCTGCCGAAGGCTTAGCCTTTCCATCCTACTCCAGGCTGCGTTTAGGCAGAGCCGACATCCCATACAACCATCTCTCCTTCAACCCTGGGCGCCCACCTGCTTCCCCCGGGGGGAGGGCAAGCCTCTGTTCTGGGACTTTTCTAACTGGGGCACAAAACTCACAAATTTGGGGTTGGGGAATTAGAGGGAGGGCTTCTTGTGCAGAAACGGGAGGAAGTGAACGACTCTGGAGCCCACAGACACCTCTCCGCTCCCTAACAAGGGTGAGAGCGGTACAGGATGTGTACAGAAAGACGGATGCTAGCTAGCTGTTGTCGTTGTGATGCTAGACATCGTGTTTGCCTCTCGCTTTTTGATGTGCTCCCACTCTCACTTCCGTGGGCTTTTCCCTCACGTTCCAACGTTCCAGCGTATCAGGGCCGCCTTTTTTCCTAGTCCCACTCACTTCTGCCCCCCACCCCCCCAAAACGCTGGGCTCTCTCCCAGACTCCACCTAGGTTCCCTGCTGGCCACGTGTGAGCCTTTGGGGAAAAGAGTGGCAAACCAGGGTTCCGACCTGGATGACCCGCATGTTGAGGCCAGTCTCCTGGGCCAGTTGCTCACGGATATGGCGTGTGGGCTTGGGTGTAGCTGCAAAGGCTGCCTTCAACGTCTCCAGCTGCTTGGCTTTGATCGTGGTCCGGGGTCCCCTGCGCTTGGCACCGAGGTTCTGATCATCGTTTTCGTTGCTTCCACCTTCCTTGTCCGACACGTTGGCACTTTCAGAGTCCTTGGCATCATCCTGCGAGGGGTCTTGGGAATCCGGAGATAAACTAGGGTCACTGCCTGTGGTGGCTGGGGAGAGAGAGAAAGGATTGATGAGCAAGGGGCTTGGCCGACTTTCCTTCCCGATACCCACCCTCTAGCCAGCTGGGAATCCTGGCCTCACCAGAGTGGAGGCTGTTCTCTTTGGCGACACTGCTGTTACTCAGGTAATCCTCTTTACAAACGAACTTGTTCTCATCGATGATGTAGAGCTCCTCGCCGGTGGAAAGCTGCTTGTTACACATCATGCAGGTGAAGCAGTTGAGGTGAAACACTTTGCTTCGTGCTCTCCGAACCAGATCGCTTGGAGATATGCCCTGCGCACAACCCGCGCATTTGGTACCGAAACATCTGCGTAGGGTGGGCGGAGGTTAGGGAGCGGTACCGGAGACCGGGTGAATAAAGACCGCCGGGGGTGGGGGAAGAAGTCGAGGGGGAAGGAGGAGAGAATGAATATAAACATTTATTAAACAAGGGAGGAAGCCAGAGAGAACGCGAGACCACCGGGAGAAGGGAGGGAAAACATTCGGTTAGTGTTAAGGCCCAAGCTTCCGTCTACCTCCAACCTCATGCCTAAACATTATCCCCAGGAAAAAAAAGCGTCGTGAAAAAAGGTTTCCAAGTGGCTACAGGGGCAGAAGGGAAACCGAGCACACATTCCCCGATTAGATTCAGAGAAGTCAAATTCCAGTTAAGAGCTCCGTAGAAATGTCCTGCTCTATTCTGCTAGCTTTGCCCCCCCCCCTTTTTTTTTCTTCACAAAAGAACCTGAGCACAGGCGGGGGGTTGGCAAAGTCCGATCCCACCGTGGGTAAACAAACACTGACTCTGAGAGCTTTGGTGGCTGTAGCTGGGCATTTGCCACGATCGTGCGCAAAAGCCTGGCAGATTGGCCCAAGCGGGAGTCGCGGCCGGGTTGAGCCGGCTTTAGGTGCCCTGCTGAGCTTTGCCGCTCGCTAGGCTTCCAGAGCCGGGCAAGCCCGCGTGGCTTGCGCTCTCCGGCTGGGATCCAGCCCTCGCAGAGTGAAAACGCAGAAGCCCCAAAGCCCAGCCTTTCCCCAGTAGCAGCTTGCAGAGCTCTTTTGCTTCACAGTTCCTTCGCCAACAGGAGCCGCGCGTCCGGAATCGCCACCCCCGGGGGACTGCGCTTGCTGGGCCTCTGGGCAAAGGAGGCTCGGTGGCTTCAAACTCTTCCCCAGATTTGACCAATCCTCACAAAACCAAAATAGCGGAGTGAAGTGTGGGATTTCAAACCAGTGGGAAATACAATTTACATCTGAGGCCATTCTTCTCTGTGGAGTTGTGATTGTGGCCAATAATGAGTTTAAGAAAATACAAGTAAAATAGTAAACAGAGGAGAATTTTCCCGGCTCTAACGAGCCGCGTGTTCACCAAGAGGTGGCCTTCCTGGTGGGGCATCGGCTGGAAAGGCCACGAAGTGGAGCCGGGGCTGGGCTTTGGGCCAAGGCCAACACGGTAAGGTTCTCCCAGGTCTATGCTTATAGGCCAATCAATGTTTGGGGAGACCCCAGGCATTACAGGATTGGCCTCAAGAGCGGGCTCTTCTTTATTGCGGCTTTTTTTCCCCCACCCCGGCCACCGAGACTCCGTAGTTCGGACAAGATTTCTCAGAGAAGTAAAAGGCGGTGGCTGGAATAAAGCCAGTCTTTCTGAGCTCAACTCGGAGGGGCAACTATCTGGGAGGCCCGGAAAATGCGGTTGGTTGCTGGAGAGCTTCGGTTCGGAAAGGCAAGCGGGCGCGGCAACCCCTAGGCTGCTCTACCTCTCCCCGCGGCTTGGAGGGGTTTCTGAGCCGCAGCCGGCTCAGACCCTTTCTTCCCAGGCACCTGCAGCCAAACCCGGACCACACTTTCCAGGACCAAATTGGACAGATATCTCGGCATCCAAGCTTCCTAAGAGGCAGAAGCCGGAGGGACTTGGCTGCCCGGGAGGGAAAAAAAAAAAGGCAGCCCTAACGCGGCCCCTGCCGTGGCCGCCGCTGACCTCTGATCCAAAGCTGGCCTGGAAGGGCCGGTGGGGAGGGAGCAGCAGAGACGCGGGAGAGAAGTACTCACCGGAAGAAGTCGTTTTTACAGTAGAGCTTGCCTTCCCGGGAGAAGCACTTCTCGGTCAGGTTGCATTTACATTCACAGCACTGGACGCACTTGACGTGCCAGGCCCTGTCCAACACGTTCAAGAGGAAACGGTCCAGGATGGGCCTTTTGCAGCCCGCACAGTGCACCATGGTCTTTGGTTTGGTCCAGTGAGGCTCGGATCAATGGGGCAAGTAGACTCGAGGGGATGACTCCTGAAGACAACCAGCCTGAGTTCCCCAGCTCCTCCAAAAAGAAGAAACCGGCTCAAGCCGGGCAAGCCAAGACCCGCACCAGCAAATCAAAAGGGAAGAGACCAGGCTGGTAGGGGGCAGCCCGGGAATCCCAGGGCCGCGGGGGTGGAGCAGCGCCACCCCAGCTCACCAGGCGAGGAAAATCAGTCTCAAGCGGGCAAGAAAGCGGCTCTTCTGCCCAAAGCCGGAGAAGGAGTGAAGGTCACCGAGAAAGGCGGAGGGACGGAAATAAATAAAATTGAAACCGACTAAAAGGAAGACGCCAAGAGCTCGGGATTCGAGAAAGCGACGCTGGGTTCTCTCCGGCTTGAGGTAGAGCTGTCAGAAGTCAAAGTGCATCTGCTTTTTGTCGAAGTATGAAGGCAGGTTGTGTGCATGCCAGACTGCCCACCACCCGGTTTTCCCCTTTAAAAAAAAAAAAAACTGAAAAGAAAAGAACACTGGAGTAGAACGCTTTGGATCCTACGTTGCGGGCTTCTTGCAGAGACTCGGGACGGTCTGGGCGCCCGCGCTGGGCCTGGGGAGGGGGCGGGGGCAGGCCGAGGGGTGGGGGAGAGGACAGGTTGGGTAGAAGATTTGTTGATTGTAGTTGATGCTTAGGTCCCCCCTCCCCTTGGAGAGTGTTTTTGCCAGTCAAAAATGGAAAGGGACAACTTCGGGCGGGCGCAGCCGGGCGCACTCGCTCGCTCCCCACCGCCCCAGCCCTGTCACCTCGGCCGTTGGCCTGCCAGGCGGCCTTCCGTGTCCTCGGGGCGGCCCTCCCTGCTTCCTTCGGGAAGGCAATGTGGTCTGGCTCTTCACCACGCTTGGCCGTGCATCCTGGGTTCAGTCACAACTCGCGGCCGCTTGGGCGCGCAGCCCCGCATCGCTCGGCCCACGCTCCCGCTGCCTGCGTTCCAGCCCCACAGTCGCTCGACTTTTTTTTTTTTCCTCCCCTCCCCTTTTGTTGTGGTGGCAAATCTGGTTTTTCTTTCTAGGCTCCTTCCTTTTTCCCTCTCTTTTTCTTTTCCTCGTTCAACGGGAAGAGCCAGGGGGAGGGGGCGTCTCGGAGAGCTTTGGAATAATGTCCTGGTGCAGCGGCTACAGAAGGCTAGCGGCTGGAACAGTTCGGCGCGGCTTGCCGGTGTCGTGGTCCGGCTCGCGGGTTCCTGGTTGGCTCTCCCCGGGCGCACGCCCCTCGGTCCCTGGACTCCTGGCCCAGTCTTCTGCGCGTCTCTCCCCAGCTCCAGCGGCTCGGTCACTGCTCCTGGCTGTTGGCTGAGCCCTGGAAGCCCCCTCGCCTTAATGCAGCGCCCGCCGACGTCACGGCGGACTGCGACCAATCAGCGCCTCGCGGTCCCTCTGTAAACCATTCTGCATTCCCCCCTGGCCGGGGAGAGTGCGGGGAGACCGCGTTTAGAGGATCAGTGGCGGTGGCCCCGCGCGGTGCCGGCGATGGCAGCGAGATGTCCTGGCCCCTTCCAGGTTTGGTAAGGCGTCGGTTTCAGTGCCAAAGATTGAAAGCAGGCGGGAGGAGGAAGGGAGGAGGCCAGAGTTCCGCGGGAGGGTAAGGGCAAACGTACCGGGGTGCGGGGGCGGGGGGATGTCATGTTGGGATTAGAGTGCAACTGGGTTTGGAATCTTGGGAGGTCTAGGTACACCGGCTTTGCAAATCGGTAGGTGTTGATAGCCCGCCCCTTCTTGCTCTTTTGGCCTGGAAATTGCCCCTGGCACACAGCTCGAGCGAGTCTTTGGAGAGGTAGGGGGCGCTTGGCAGCTTCATCTCCCTCCCCGTCTCTCGGTGCCCCCTCCCCCAGTCCAACCAAAGTCCACCCGGCAGGGTGTCTGGGAGACACGAGTGTCGATCTCCCGCTGTGCTCTCTTGGAAAGTTGATTCTGGCGATTTCCTGATGGGGGCGGGGGTGGGGTGGGGGGAAACCGGAGGCGCGGCGCCAGGATGGGAGAAGGAGTGGGTGGGGAAGTGCTTCGGGTGAGGAGTTGCAACTCTGGCGAGAAGTTGTGAGAAAATTGTGATCCGGAGACACCTTTTACAAACAAAAACAAATGACTAGGTGGGAAACCGCGGGGCTCCCGCAGCTGGGGGAGGAGGTAGCTGCGGGGAGACTGCACCTTGGCTGCAGGGGAGGGAGGCGTGCCGCGCACTGGCGGAGTAGCCTGGCTCCCAGACCTTCCCTTTTTAGGCTTCGAGCTAGTTCGTTTCTTCAGACATCAGCGGACCATACCTACCAGAGTACACTCCTTAGAGATAATTCACTTTCCTAATTTTGCCCGCGTTATAAACTCCGGGCCACCACCTACGGGGGCGGGGGCGGATCTGCCTAGGCGTGGAAGTCGGATGCTTGGTCCCGAGGGCTTGAACTTTTAAGAGTCATTCTCGTACCCAGGAGCACTCAAGTTAACTATGGCGACTGGTTTTGTTTTTTTCTAAGCTTAACCCAAACTTAATCTCAAAGCGATGCTACTTTTGCTCCCTATTTGGGGGAGATGCTAGGAAGGCGCATTTGATCAAATTTGGAAGGAAATAAGGGTGTCCCCGCAGCCATATCTAGATGGTATTTCAGAATCTGCCTTTTAAGCTACTTCATCTGTGCACCTGGCAGACCTTCCACAGGGCTAAATTAGGAGAAAAGCGCGCGGAAACGCGGTTGGGCTGGCAGTGAGTGAATCCGGGTCCACAAACAGAATACCCTCTTCCAGCGAAGAGAGAAGAAGCTGCCACGAATTTGGCTTGTGCTGGATGGCACTGTTCGTTTTTAGGGCTGTGCCAAGGCCCCCCTTTCTGCTCTCTTCCACCTCCGGGCAACACCTAAGCTCTCCAGCAGCCCTGCCTTCCTACCGGTATGATGATCGCTGCTTCGCAAACCCAACGGGTCAAGGCCTGCCTCACAGGCCTCCTCGGCGATCTGCTCCCACCCCCACCTCTGAACGTCAGACCTCCCAATGCATTCTTGGGACCCCTGTCCACATACGCACTCTCCTGGAGCCGCTGTGGACCAAAGTAAGGCAGCTAAACTGGTTAGCTCTCACACAGCAACCCCTGTCCTGGTCTTTTCGAGGCTTAGACTCTAGGCTGAGCCGAGGTGAGAAGGGGGCCCTCCCACCTCTGGGGTGGGCTCTGGACTCGGCATCCGGATCTTCCTCCGGACCCGACACTTTCTAGAACAAGTCGACTAGTATCAAGAATTCTGGCAGTCCTGGGCGTGCCAAGTGCGGCGGAGCGCCGGATCCTCTATTGCCCCGACTCAAAGCGGGTGCCCAGAAGAAGGGACCATAGGTCCCCACGCTCTCCACCCCCAGCTGTTCCAGAACTAGCTGCTACCGCCCTGGACTCAACGCTTCTCTCAGGAGCCTATAGTCGCCCAGGTCCGCGGGGGCTCACCCTTGGCTCAGCTGGGCTACTTTACATGCAAAGCAGAGGGGCCCGGGAGGGGGCAACTAAGAAATTGCTGTCGCGGGGACCTGTAGGGTGCCACTGGACTTGGTTGCCTTTCCTTTCCGATCCTTCGGTAGGTCGGGGAGAGGTTGTTTTACTGATTTGGGGGTGTAACGACTTTGAGACCTAGGTATGGGAGAAGGGACCTCTTTTAGAGGACGGGGGTTGGGCGAAGACAGGACGCTGGTTCTAGGGCATCGTGTCCTGCATGTCTCGGTGTCCAAATGGTGAAGAAAACCGGTCGCCGAGCCAATCCCAGCTTCTGGGGTGTGTGTATGTCAAGGAGCGAGCGCAATGCCAGGCATGTCTCTTGGCTCCTTGATTCTCTGTCTAAAATCCATATTTAACGCAGTGACAGCACACAGGACTAACGTTTCTCTCCCCCACCCCATTTCCATTGAGCTCTTATTTTGAAATGTAATCAGTAGTGGAGACAAGGAGAGAAAACTGACCCAGCATTCTAAATCCGCCATCTCTGAATCCACAGAGCTCAGCTCTGCGCGTGTATCTATGACCTCTGAAGAAGATTCCCAGCCGTCCTTCCTCACCTACACCACCACGCAGTCCACGATCTCAAGTACACCCATTTTACTACCCTCCATTCTTCAAAGTCACATAGACCCTCAGCCACTTATACCCTGGCGGGTGTCCTGAGATTCAATTTGGACTCCTGGCCATCATTCAGCGATCACAAAATCCCCATAGGGAAAGGCCCTAGAGGATCCAGATAGGGGCTTCCACAGTCCAGTTTTGTCTTTCTAGAGGATTCTCAAAAATCAGCTCAAAATATGGGAGAGATCCTGTCTCGGAACTGGGGCTGGCCAGCCTTCCCCGCTCACACACCACTAATCTCCCTTGCCTCCTGGGTCCAGAGCGCTTGAACCCATATTCTCCACACCCCCTGCGCAGTCTGGAGTGTTTCCCACCAACCAGGGACCGTTCTTTCTTAGTCACTGTGGGTCGCTATTTAATTGCCACGGCAGCCGCTTCCATCCTCCAGTTCAGACCATGGTCCGCATAAAAAGGGGAGAGAAGGCCCGCCACAGTAGGCTCCTAGGACTGCCAACCACAAAACCCCGTATATCCAGTAGCATAGGTACAGGGAGGCAGGAAGGGGTCAGCTAGATGCACCCTGGATCCCCGCCATCTGGAAGACACACAGACTCGGCACAGACCTGTGAAGATCCGGCTTATGCAACCAAGGAACTGCTCAGCTGGAGTCTCTCTGATCCAGTCCCCCACCTCTTTCCCTTCCCCTCTCTCGAGGTTCACGCTCTTAATAGGCGGTACTTTCTAGTTTATATCGTTGTCTCTCCTGAACAACGTAAAGGAGGTGCAGGAGAGGGAGACAGATCGTTCTTCTCTACACTTTCCCAGACAGGAACCCCAGTCCAAGCAAGGGCGCCTGTTCCTACCCCTGCATACTGAAGGTGAGAAGTTGGGGGAGGTGGGCCTTGCCACGGTGCTCCAGAGCGCACTTTGCTCCGGGGAGGCATTTTCCGAGCCGAGCCGAGCTTGGGCAGTGATAGGGGAGGGACAGCGAAGCCAGCCAAGAAAGGGCAGTATCCTGCCGGATGTCACGACGTGCACCTGGCCTGGGTGAACAATCCAGGCTTCCCTTGAGGGCTAGGGGGGACTCTGAGCATGGAGAGGGGGGCCCGGTTAGGGGGGCGAGGTCGAGCGTGCTGAACTCAGCCAGTGAAGCTGAGCAATGGCAGTCGGGGGGAGAGAGAGGGTGTGTTGAAGAAGACAGAAGTGGATAGAAAAGGCGGGAAGAAGAGAAGGCATGCAGAAAAAGCAAGAGGGTGTACAGGGAGGGAAGATGTGTCCAGAGAAACACATGGAAGAGCGAAGCAAAGAGATGGAAAAGACACCCATTGTGGTGGTGTAATCCCAGTGCTTGAGTTCAAGGTTACTACTCAATGATGTCCAGGCAAGGCCAAGCTACAGAATAAGACTGTCAGAAAAAGAAAAAAAAAAAAAAAAAGGGTAATGGAGACAAGTTAGAAGCTGAGAATCCTGAAGCTCGCAGCCAGGGTCTTCCACAGGGACCTAAGTGTGCTATGCCTGTGACAGGCACATTCCTGGGCCAGAGAAAAGGAGGTTGGAGTCTGTTTGGTGGGAGACTTAACGCCTATGGAAAGCGTGTGAGCAGCACTGGGCAGGAATCCAACAAATAAATAAAACGTCTAAGACGGCGTGACAACAATGTGTATTTGGGTGCGTGCCCACGTTCCTCTGTGTGAGCACACACTCACACCCGTAAGGAAGACAAACGGGACTCCTGCCTCAGAGTAATTAATCCTTTCCCTAATTGACTCTCTCCCCTTACCTAATGCTGGTGGTCACTGCGAATATCCGGAGAGATATCAAGTGGGAAGGGAGGGAGGGAGGGAGACCCCAAAGCTAACAGCCTTTGGGACTGAGAATGAGTGTGTTCTGAAGTTGGCAGTTCTAGCCTCTTATCCTCAGCACCTCCCTCCTTTTTGGATGGAGTTCAACAGATGTTCCTTCTTTGCCTGTCCAGGTTTGGGGCAAAGTTAACAAAGGTCTTTTAGGCTTAGAGTGACCAGATCACACACACCGAGGACCTTCTATAGTTCTGCACCTGGGACTTGAAGTCTCTCAGCTGAAAGCCACTCACCATCCCTCTGCTAGACGTCGCCCACATGGCAGTCTCTGACTCTCTTGTTCTCCCCCAAGGGAGAGCATGAGTTACCTACTGTCACTGTTTATCCTTCCAGGACCTAGGGCAGATGCATCCTGCAGTCCCTGACAGAGCTGGAGAGGTTGAGGGTGGCTGGGAAACAGCTTGAGAAGGATGAAAAGAGACTAGGAGCAGGGATGAGGCTAGGCCAAGGATGAGGACAAACTTGGAGAGTTGTAGAAACCCACAGGGTACTTGTCATCCCACAAAGGTGAGGTCTCTGGGGACAAAGGAGGAACCAAGTGGTTACTGCTGGGTAGGAAAGAATGTGTAGTGGGTGGGAAGGCAGGCAGGTAGCTGTGCTTCTGTGCCTGGGTGACAGCTCTCGTCTATGTGGGCATGGAGAAGGTTCAGTATGCCCCCACTACATCCTCAGGTCTCAGGACTGGGGAGCAGACGCAGGGGACTGATCTGTTTTTTTGGTAGCTGAGTTGGCTGAAGGGACCCAAGGTCCACTATGTATCTGCTTGATGACGCTTTGGGAGGTGAATGTCAACTGTCATCCCCGTGAGGTAGCACTGTGGCTCTCTTGGCCTCCTCAGAGGCTAAGTAAATAGATTCAGAGACTGGGTTGGAGGGGACACAGCTTCCCAGGGACACAAAACAAAACAACCCACAGCCCCACTGAACACAATTCTTAATTGTCCCCCGGGGGCATTTGTACATTTGCCCAAAGCGAGTCCCCAAGCAGCAGGAGCAGTGTTACTTAGAGGGACTAGAGGTCCAGAGAGAGTTGAGGGTGATGGGCAGACCAAGAGAGGTGACTGGCGCGTTAGAGAAGGTGAGATGCTTGCCCTCTTCTCCACATCACTGCTATGCTTTAAGAGGAAAAAAAGAAGAAAGAAAGAGGGAAAAAAAAACAAGGAAAAGGAATAAAATTTCAGGGCAGAGAAAGAGAAGGGCACATAAAAGGCAAATAGAAACCAGAAAGGAAAGAAAGTGAGGAAGAAAGAAAAAGGCAGGGAGGTGGAGAGAGAGGCTCTCATAAAAGAGGGTGAAGGCGGCCCCAGGAGGCTGGGCCTCGTCCCAGGCCATCCGTCTTCATTGTCTCCCTGTGTGCAAAGGCAACTCCAGCATAAGGAAAAGCCACTATTGGAGCCTCGGCTTTATTTTATATCCTATACATCAGGAGGGAGGCAAAGCTTTATTTTCGCCAAGAGACAGATATTTTATTTCTCTCTTACGGTTTTATGTGTGAGAGATGTCAGGTTGCCACAATGGATGGCTAATACATAGGCAAGAGGAAGCCGTGGTGGCATGCTGTGTGTCATGGGGTCTTGGGGGGGTGAGCGGGCCTGGGATTTAGGGCTGATGGGACACTCTGGGGGATTTCTGCTAAAACATCTCTCTTCATAAATCCACAAGCATGGTCAGCTCAACAGGGAGAAGAAGGAGTTTTCGAGGGAAAAGAGTTGGGCTTAGCAATAAGTGAGCACACAAAGGAACCGCTTACCTCCCAACTGGCTCGGGCAATGGGGGCAGGCACAAGTTCCACTCACCGGCGAGGGGAGACCTGTGTTAGAAGCAGATGAAGGGGTGAGAAGTGATGAATTAAAAACCTGGAACCCAGAAATGGTGTCTTGCACATTTATAAGGACATCCGTAAATAGACCAGGCATCCGAGGACCAAAGCGGTTTTAGCTTTTTAAATTAAGAGCCACAGGAAGCAGAGGAAGGCTGTGGACACGCGTGCCCTTCACAGGGAGATATGTTCCTGGCAGAGCTGTGTCTATGTGTCTTCTTTTGCCCTATTTATATTTCGGGTTTCTGTCTTTTATCCACATGTCCCCTTCCTCAGAAAGCCTTTTTTTTTTTTTTTTTTTTTTATTACCTTCTCAGAGCCTTGGAGGAAAAGAGCCATTAATTTGCAAATTATCGAATCTGTACAAGGATCAAGATGGGTGTTTTCCACTGCTACATTTAATGTTTTGCGCGGACACACACATGCACACACAAACCCATTATGCTGTGAACCCTCCAGTGTAGGTGCCAGATTAGAATTCAAGAAAAGCTCCTTCCTGCCAACCTGCTCCACATTAAGCCCCAAACCTCAAAGTGTAATAACATTCACATTTTTAAACCCCAGGAGATGGGGATGAGCATAGAGAGACAGTGGTGTGTGTGTGTGGGGGGGTGTCTTTGAATTAACATGTCCATCTGGACTCGGACTCACTATCTCCCGTCCTTGTGAGCCACCCCTGCAGAGACCACTGCTTATAGGAGTAGCTTTCACTCATTTTCATGTCTTGCTAATTGTTTGATGTGTTGGTTTGTATCTGTTACGTAGCAAAAAGCAGTTATATTCTTCGCCTCATTTCAAAGGCTCTCGGGCAGCACAAGAATTCTCGACAATGAGCAGTGCTACCTGACCACAACTGTCCCCAGACTTTGAAGAAGCTCTTTACCCTTTCTGGGCCTCAGTTTCCCCATCTATATGCAAGGGATTGGGCTAAACGATTGCTGAGGTACCTTCCAGCTCCAACTTCCTCTGACCGAATGAGATAATGTGTGAAAACACTTTGTAACGGCTAAAGCCGGACGGATGCCAGGGATTATTATTACGATTCTAATCAATCCTCTTTTCTCCACATGGATCTTGGCTGTTTAGCGCCAGCAAGCAGGCTAAAGAGGGCCCAAGCGAGAAAGCTTAGAGATGGAAAGGCTCTGCTGGGCATAGAAAACCCCCGTGTCTCTGTCTCTGTGAAGCCAGGTGGACAGGGGAGAGCAGCAGGATGCGCTAGGACCCATTTTAGTCCAGGCAGCAGCAGAGGGTGTGTTTCTTCAAAAGCATTATTTGTTTCCAACTGACTGACATAGGAAGGCGATTTGCATTTTTTGTTTTTTTCCAGGGAGAAAGGAAAGAACAAGGTGTAGCTGATTAGCAAGTTAATTATTTCAGTACCCCAAGGGTTCATGCGTGGTGGTAAGTTGTCCAGCCCTGGTGTAATTTCACAGTCTGTGCATTTCTTGGTGAGCACCTGGGGTACCGGAGTCTGTCTCTTTCTCCATCCCCCTGCCTTGTATCTTCCTGACACACCTGGGGGGAAGGGGCAGGGCCTGGGGTGGCAGTTGGCACTCTATCGGATGAAGGGAGACAGAACTTACGAGATGCCCTCTACCTCCACGGAGTTGCTTAGTTACTTATCTCCTTCTCCACTAACGTTTTTTTTTAATTAATATTAATGAGGTGGTTATCAGTAAGTGGGGTGGCCATGAGGTGATAGCCCCAGATTTGGTCTGGAGATAAACTGTGGCGGGAAAGTCCTTGAGTCTCACCCCCTCCTGCCAGGTCAGCTCTCCAAGCTCTGTTTGATTTCTCACCTCTGGCCACCACTTGTTCTGCAGCGGCCTCCTCCAGCCTGACCTCCCTTTAGGGAGGGGAGGTGGGATTGTGTGGTCAAAGGGATGGATACTTTCCCCCAGAGAGATAAGTGGGAGATGTGAGCATGAGCTGCAGAATTAACAGCTTTGGCTTCTGCCACTAGGCTGGCTTCCTGCTCGCAGGATGGGAAGGCCCACCCCCTGCCTCTCCTTTGGAGCCCGGCAAAGGGGGGCTCTCCAGTTTACTTAAGAGTGGTCCCATCTGCTCAGACTGGCCTTTCATAAGGGGAGGGATTTATGCAGTGTCCTTGTGCTTAGACCTGGGATTTGGCTGAAAACCTTGGGCCTCTGAGAATATTACCTAATGCTGCAGTGCTCAGTCATGGAGATGATTCATGAGTTTTGTCTTCGTGGAGTGGAGTGTGTGTGTGTGTGTGTGTGTGTGTGTGTGTGTGTGTGTTACTTTCTACTGTTCGCACTTTGAATCCAAACACAAGGAGACTTCTTTACTTTCTTTTTCTTCTTTTCTGTATTGCCTCAGGAGACGGCCGTGGAGGGCCAACTTCTCAACTTCAGCAACGTGAGGATGACACAGTACTCACTGGTGCTGCCATTCTGCTGTCCCCGCTCAGGTTGGCTGCCACCCTTGCTGATGGAGAGAGGCTGGAGGCTGTCTGAGAAGACAGTGCTGGTGCGTGCTGGTGATGACTACTTAGCTGGTGATGATAGTATTTGTAGAGTAGGGGTGAGTCCAATTGCTGCTCAGATTAGGTTTGGCCTCCCTGGCCTCACAGTGCTGGGTGTGCGGGTAGGACAGGAGCTGGTGAGGAACTTCACGGGCAGGAAGATGGGCCGAGAGAGGAGCTCCATGGATGGTGGCGACAGACCATCAAGGAGAACATCGAAGTTCCATGTGGAATCCTGGGCAGATTCAGAAGGACCTCTAAGTGTCATATATTTATCTTCTCTGGGACAAAATGTGACATCTTTTCAGGGTCAGAAGCCGGTAAGCTCTTCTTCTAGCGCCTTCTTACTCACATCGGAGTTTGGCCTTACAGATGGAGACCCTACTCTCCCAGCCTGCTAGTACTGCTTTGCCTCAGGTCATTCATAACGGAAATGGAGCCGGCTTCCAAGTCCCCTGACCAGCCTTCATTCTTTTTGATTTGTTTTGTTTTGTTGAGACAGGGTTTCTCTGTGTGGCCCTAGCTGTGATGGAACTTGCTCTGTAGGCCTGCCTCTGCCTCCCAAGGGCTGGGATTAAAGGTGTGGGCCACCACAACTGGCGAAGCCTTCATTCTTTTTGTTGTTCCTGTTTGTTTTGTTCTGAAACTGGTTCTCACTACGTAGCTCTGGCTGTCCTGGCACTCGTTAGATAGACCAGGCTGGGTCTTGAACTCGCAGAGATCTGCCTGCCTCTGTCTCCCAAGTGCTCTGTGCCACCGTGCTGGGCCTTCTACCTTCATTCTTGGAGGTGGGCTGGTCTGTGCTTGGGTGCAAGCTTGTTCTCATTTGGGCCACAGCAAGGATATAGCTTCTTCTTAAACAAAAGAAGCAGGGACCCGATTTGATGAATCTTCTCAGGAAGGATTTGCCAATAATTTGGTAAATGCCATCTGTTTTCCCTCTTCTGAATGAGTGACTTCGTCAGTCAGTCCCAGGGCCTGCAGAAGTGTAAGGATGCTTGTGTTAGCCTTTCTGTTTTGCTCACACTGGGGTTTGGGCTTGCTTCTGACAGACTAGGAGGAGCAGATGCATTCCAGACCCAGAGCCTGGAATGTTATCTCTCCCCAAACCTCAAATCCTCACCTCCCTTTATTTCCCTTTGCCACAGATGCAGAGGCCTCCTAGCGAAGTGTGAAGGGATGCCCTCAGCCAGGGCTGAAGAAAGGAAGCAAAGGAGGGGAGCCCAAGGAAAGGTGGGGCCAATTGGGATTTTTAGGTAACACTCTTCTGGCATACTTCTCATGTGTTGTATGTTATAATCGCCAAATTTCACGTTTATTGTAGTAGCCTGCCGTGTGTAGGCCAAATGCTGCTTGGCCAAAACAGTGTTAAATAAAACTGTAAGAAATGCTACCAGGGCTTTGCATGGATTATTTAATTCTATCAATGACAAACAACACTAATATGCAGCATCTCGCCCGGCACAATATCATGTTTCATTTATATATGCCGAGACATATTTAAGCATGAAAGATACTGTTTCCCGACACATACATTTCCCAGTGATTACTTAGAAGCGTGATAGAAACGGCAGGAGCCTCTCCCACACATAAACCTGCACCATCATACACACAGACTGCCTGTCACACACACTCACACAGCTAGCCTGCCACAAACATATCTTCATCTATGTGCTCTCACAGGTAAATGTAAGTGTGAATTTAGCTTTATGCACTTGTATACCATTCCAGGTCCGTGTACCAATGCATACATACCTACGGCACAATCTCAGGGTCTCTGATGCATTTACACACACTTTTTTTTTCATACACATACTTAGACTGCCACATAAACATCAGCATGGGTATCAACTCACACATAGATCTTTACCAGACATGTGTAAATGTTCTCACTGCCGTGTTCAGATAGCAGACTATGTACTCCATTAGGAGGGGCCTCCGCACAGGTACCTGTGTGTCTGTGTACAGGTGCACATCACCACTGCCACCCCATGCTGACATCCACGCCCCTGAATTTGTGCTGAAACTTCCCCAGTGCAGAGACTGCGGGCCTGTGTCACCATGTCCGCCTTAGTCGTTCATGTCACAGACACCCCAGAGGGACACAGAAGGGCTGGGGGAGCAGATCAGTTCCTCTGATCTCTGTTCTGCTGTGGGTCAGCTGTACGCGAGTCTATTTGTAAACTGAAATATTGGCCTACATGGGTGGTTCACTCCCTGGCTACAACAGTATAATCATCAGGGAATTTTGTTTTGTTTTGTTTTGTTTTTGTTTTTGTTTCTTAAAAAACCCAGATACCTGGACTCCAAACCAATCTAATCAACATCTTTGGAGGGAGGTTCCTAGCATCTGATTTAAAAACCAAAGAACACTTCCAGGGGGATTCCATGTTCAGCCAAGGTTAAGAACCATTGGTCCAGATATTCTCTGAGGTTCTTCTACCCCTAAAACTTAATGTCCTGGAGCTCTATCTCTATCTCTATCTATCTATCTATCTATCTATCTATCTATCTATCTATCTATCTATCATCTATCTATCTATCTATCTATCTATCTATCTATCTATCTATCCATCCACCCATCCATCCATTCATCCATCTATCATCACCATACTCAACCCCAAAGTCCTCTGCTGGCTATCCTAAATTCACTTGGAGATCATAAAAAGCCATTAAAAGTATTCTTGGTTGTTTTTTTTTTTTTTTTCCTCGAGACGGATTTCTCTGTGTAGTTTTGCACCTTTCCTGGATCTTGCTCTATAGACCAGGCTGGCCTCGAACTCACTAAGATCTGCCTGTCTCTGCCTCCCAAGTGCTGGGATTAAAGGCATGCGCCACCACCACCCAACTTGTTTATTTTTCAAGACAGGGTTTCTCTGTGTAGCCCTGGCTGTCCTAGAATTAGCTCTGTAGTAGACCAGGCAGGCCTGGAACTCAGAGATCTGCCTGTTTCTGCTTCCTGAGTGCTGGGATCAAAGGCACGTGCCGCCACTGCCCAGCTAAAAGTATTCTTTCAATTTAGAAAGAGAGTCACTTTGTAAAAGCTATAATTGCCCTGCAGAAAAACACACAGCAGCATCTCCAACTCTTGTAGACCTTCTAGCTCTCCAACTCACTCGTCCAACTTTAATGATATGACATATATGTAAATGATGTAAGCCGCTATCTGCTCCATGGGACAGAGATACCTTTGGCCAGACACATATTTTCTATCTGATTCTTCCCCTAACCTGTTTTGATAACATGCTATTTTTAGCAGGGAAAATGAGAAGGCATGGATCCTGGGTGGAGTGCTCTTTTCCTCCCCCAGCTGGGATTCAGAGAACAGCAGCCCCCAGGCCCATGGCCCAGTTCCGATGCTGAAGGAAGCATTGAGCTGTGTGTCCTGGAAAGCCGTTCTCAGACCCGGGCCTTTGGGAATCCCACACTAATATTCTCTAACAACAGTTCCTGTCCCCCTTGAAAACCAACCCACTGGAGGAGGCTGAGCCAGGCTGAGACTCAGAGACAAACCCTGCCGGCGGTCGCTGCAGCCCTCTCTCTCCTTTGGAGGGTGTTTAGAGGAAGGGGTGGGAAGAGCTCATCCTGGTGGAGGGTGCCCACTGCTCCCCCATGTTAGCACTACGTTGGGTGGGTTTTCAGGACCTCTAAGACCGGTTCTCTTTCCCACTGTCTCTTTTCTCCTGTCGGCCACCCTGTCCAGACATTCTAAAACAGTGTTTACATTTCTTCTCTCCTCCTTTTCTTCTTTCCTTCTTCCTAGTTGGGGATGGAAGTCAGGGCCTTGCACAGTCTAGGTAAGCACCCCACCACTGAGCCACACACCCAGCCTGGACCACTTTTCTTTAGGAACACTGTGCCAGCATGGCTCCTTTGTGCAGGTGAGCACTGACTAGGTTAGTGGTCAGGCCTGAGGGAGGCCCTGGTAGGCCAGGGCTGTGATGCTTTTGCATGTGCTTTTTGCATCTGTCTATTCTGTTTGCCTTTTTTCTTTTTCCTTTTTTTTTCTGCCTTCTCTTTCATTTTATCTCCTTCCTCAATGACATTCTGAGTCAGACTTTGACCACAGGAACATCTCGACCCCAGCAGTGCACAGTCCCTCCTTCCCCTTCCTGCCCTCTCCTGAAGAGGGAACCCAGATATGGTGAAGAAACTTTGGATCCGAAATCTTGATCCAGAGAGCCGCTTCCCAGCCTGCTTCCCCTGGGCCTGGGGAGCATCACACCCCAGGATGCCCCAGAACATGATGGATTCCCCAGGCACCTTCAAAGGGCTCAGCATTTGTTTGCAGTGTGGACCTTGAATCTTGCTCTGGTCATAAATGTTGTTTATTTTGACGAGGACCTACTGAAAGGGGACCATGGGGCAGGGAGGGCAAAGAGAAATCAATGGGGGAAGATCATAAAGCCATTAGCAGGGTAGGGCTTGTAGGGGTCACAGGATCACAGAAATTTTCAGACTAGAGGGAGCACAGGCCATCAGAAAGGTCAGAGATGGTCATTATGTCATCAAGAGGCCTCTAGGGGCCACATGGGGCTAGGGTGGCGTCCTGAGGCCTCTTATATGGAGAATCTTTCTAGAAAATGGAGGCAGGGTGTGGGGCATGACCCCCCAGTAACCTTCTACCAGGTGGAGGAGGCCAGGGGTTGCTAAACATGATGGATATGCCCTCCTGGGGAGCAGAGCCAACTGTCAGATCATATAGCGGAGCCTCCTGCTTGGGGGAATGGGCACAGCTCCCGGGTAAAGAATTTGCCTCTGCTGTTTTTTACCGAACACCGAATATATATATCAGGTACTGTACTTGGTCCTCTTCCGGTACCCTGTCTTACTCAGTCTTCAATATAATTTCGAAAAGATGTTTTCAATATCCATTTTGCAGCTAAGAGAGTGTAGATGGCTTGTTCAAGGTCACACAGTAAGTTAATGGTAAGGCCCAGGTTTGACCTCACACTTAGATTTTTTCTTCCTCTGTCTCTGTTTGTCTCTGTGTCTCTCTGTTAGTCTGTGTGTGTGTGTGTGTGTGTGTGTGTGTGTGTGTGTGTGTGTGTGAGAGAGAGAGAGAGAGAGAGAGAGAGAGAGAGAGAGAGAGAGAGAGAGAGAGAGCGCAAGCAAGCTGGGGACTGGTAAGCTAATCATATGCTATATTACTAAGCTCCCAAATTTAGGATTCTTCAAACTCCATCCGCCCCACCTCCACCACCTTCTACCACGCACTACGGTTCCCTGTAGCTTTAGAGACCAATGAGAGTAGGATTCCCCTCACTGTAAAGCACGTGGTGGTTCACAGGAAGCTCAGGGACAAACTTACAGGGCCGGACAGCAGAGCCTCTAACTCTTTCTGGACTCTGGAACAGACGGACATGGCTCATTCTGCAGAGACCTTGCTCCCACAAGCCCACACAGTCAGGAAAACATCCTGCTTGTCTTGCGCTACTGTGTGACTCAGATCAAGTCACTCCACCTCTCTGAGCCGTACTTTGTACTTTCTGGATCCACCTCCTGACCTTTGTGGAAGTTGAGGGGTGGTAGCTGATTTCTTTTGTACCCCCACCCCCACCCCACCCCCCGTTTTGTGTCAAAGCTGGCGGACGGAGATGAGACTTAGTTTTGCCTCTAAACCTGATTTGGATCACAAAAAAAAGTCCCTCAAAAACCAGCGAGGCAAGCCTTGTTCAGCTCCCCGCTGAGAAGCGAGAGGCTGAGAGCCACAGCCTGGGCCACGGAGCAGCAGCTTAAGCTGCTAGTTCCTCCCTGATCCCCTGACTGTGTAATCCAGTTGCTCACAGAATGGAAAATCCCCTTCTCCTCCCCCACAAAGGCCTCCTAAGAGGTCTGCTGGCTCTGGGGCTCTAATCTGCCCAGACATCACTCGGTGAGCAGGTTGCCAGGGTCCTCATCCCAGCTGCCCCTCGGTGGGAGATGAGGATGGCTGAAGCTGTGGTCCAGGAGCTGAGGGACCTCCTGTGCTCTGGCTTGCCCAGAAGATCAGAGAAGCAAATGGGCCTTGCTGGTGAAGAGAGAGAGAGAGAGAGAGAGAGAGAGAGAGAGAGAGAGAGAGAGAGAGAGAGCTTCTGGGATGGCCCTGGGGCTCAAGATGGAGGGAGAGAGGGAGGGAGGCAGGAGAACTGATGGCCTGGCTGAGGTACCTGGGTGGGGCTTCCTATTCGACCCACCATCTCCCTTTCCTTTTTTCTTAAAGATGGTCCTCCCACACCTTCACCTCCCCCACCCTTCTCTTTTACTCATCCATTCACCCAGCACTGACAGCTGCCCTGTGGGTGAACTCCTGATTCTCCTGCACTAAAGACAGGGCTCTGGCAAGAGCCACCCCCAACCCCAGTCTTCATACATGTGTGCTGGGCTTCCCTGAATCAGACCAAAGAGGAGAAAATGAAGGCCACGAAGAAAGAGGCAGGACCAGGAAGGGGAAGACAAGGAAGAAACGGGCGGTGGCAGAGGGATTGTTCATTATGCAGAAGCCCTGGGTTCAGTTCCCGGCAGAGGGAGGGGGAGGCTGTGATAGAGGAAAGAGAGAGACACGGAGAAAGAAGAAGAAACGAAGGACTCAAGAACCACCAGAAGGTAAAATGTAGGAGGATCAATGAGGGAAGAGTGAGGCGAGGCCAGGCAGCGACCAGAAAGTAAGGGATGCTTAGGAGGCATCCTCAGTGGCTGAAGATACTGTGTGGAGGAAAGAGAAAGGGTGCCCAGGGCCTGCAGGGGACACCCCGGGTCTCTCAGGGCAAGGGCTGAGGCCTTGCTTCTACCTTGGGCACCCAGGCATCCCTGAGCAGTCCCATCCCACTGACCAAGGGGTTGGTTGTCAAGATCAATCAGAGGAGTTTTCCTTTGGGGTGACCCGCTCTGTGAGACTGGCTCCATGGAGCCCTTCCATCCCTGTGAGGGATGGTATCAGTGCCTTTGTGCCTCTCTCTTGTCCGATCACCTCGGTTTCCGGGGGGCGTCGCTCTTACTAATTGGCAGGTTTTCTGTGACAATGGACACAGCTCGCAGAGGGAGAGATAGGTGCTCACAGCCACATGGTGAACTAGTGAGGAGCCCTGCCTTTCTACCCTCACAGGCTGAGAGAATGAGAGGGCAGGCTGATGTGATCTCTGCAGAGCCAAGCAGTGGTCCCTCTGCTGGGAACAATGCCATAGGGTTGTGCATCCCAGATGAGGGGAAACATTTGTGCTGTGTGATAGCTGCCGTGTCCGTATCCTGAGGCGGTACACACTCATCTCAGTAAATCTTCACACACACCCTGTCAGGTAGAAGAAGTTCTTTGCCCTGCCATTTTTAAAATGGTGTAAACTAAGGCTTAGAGAGGCAAAGTAACTTCAACTCACACACTAGGAATTAGAGCTTAAATTCCCTCAAAGTATGTGTTGAATTCCTCTCCCTGCCCCCCAGGCCTGGTAGGCAAGGGCTCTGCCACTGAGGTACAAGCCCCGTCCTTCTGGGTTCTCAGCCCTGCTAGGTTCTGTCTTTGGGTCAGATAGTGAATGCTTTTTCCTCCTGCACCTGCCAAACCTGAGATTCCCCCATGTCCACTGAAACTGCTGTCGTCAGAGAGAGTCCAGTTAGGTGGGTCCCTTTGACTATGTCCCCCAATTCCCCGTAAAGACCTTGCAAGGACAAGGGTAAGGTCCCCTGAGATGTCATCTGATTTATGTGACGATATTGTTATTTTATGGGATGGGCCAAAGAGGTGTCAGGAAGCAAGTTAGCAGTAAATCTCCCATCTCTGCTCCGGTCCCTCTGCATGTCCTTCCTGAAATTTATGGTGAAATCTGTTCGGGGCTAGGGACTTGGGGCTAGGGAGGTAAAGGCTTGGGGTAGGGAGGTAAAGGGGTCATCCATCCTCTGGGATCTGTTAAACACCCACATGAACATCACCAGCCCATACTCCATCACAAACCCCAGGTTCACAGTCCTCAAAGTCCTTCCGCGGATCCCCACAAGCAGTGGCCTAGACAGACACTTGGCCAGCTCACCTTACTCACAGGTGAGCGAGCACACTGCTTGCATACCTCCAGCAAAGGTGTATTATTGGGGTCACTCAGTGGGCAGGTGGTCCACATGCTCTCCTTCACTGGTGGGCTTGAGTTTCTGCATCAAAACCTGGGAGTAGAGATGAGACTCTCGTGCGATTACTCTGAAGCTAGGTGAAACTTCCCAGGGGCAGCAAGACGCGAGGGGGCTGGAAAGGAGGCTACTCCTCAGTCCTTTTGAGACGGCAGGGGCAAATAGGTGGGTGGCAGCCCAGCATTGGATCTCTGTCCCCAGCCAGCATCCTGAGTGAACACAGGCCACTTGCAGACAGTGACTGCAGACCTGGCACCCTCTCCCGTCCTCTTCTCTCCTCCCGTCCTCACCGCCATCACCATTGTGAGCTTTCACAGCTGCCAACTTCCTCCCGAGATGAACTCCGCAGCTCAGAGATCAGGACATGTGGGCGATAGTCAGAGGTCTGGAGGGAAGAAAGGTAAAGGCGAGGGGAGCAGGACAAGGGAAAACAGGGATAGGAGAAGAAGACCCGCCCAGATCTACACCTCTCCCCTGCTAAGCTACTACATCCCCAGGACTGGTGACTATCTACCCAGATGGCCTTGCACTTACTAGCTGGCTGTTGCACGAACATTTCTCCATATAGCTCACGGCACTTGGAGGACACACCTTGGCACCCACATGTCCCTAGTCCCAAGTCCAGTGTTCAGTATCTTCAGGAGTGCTCAGAGAACCTTAGCTAAATGAACGCAGGGGAAAAGAAGGAGACAGCACCCCTCAAGTGGCTACCAAGGGACTCCCCACCCCATCATCTCCCTGCTGCCCTCCTGACTGTGAAGCCAGAGCTGTGCTCTGTCTCATGCTGAATATATGGAATTATCTATTACAATACTTCAATATTTATTACATTGATTTCGCTTTAAATGCTTTGTAAATCATAGCAAAAAATAATGGCCTTCCAACAGAGAGTCATATACCGTAATCAACTGGAAGAAAGTCGGCATTGTAATTTAAAAAAAAAAAATCCTTATGTGAGTCTCTCGCTTAAATTAAGAGACAGGACGTGATTCAAATAATAAAACCCAAGTGAGGCTGGTTTTTCTTGGCAAATTAGCAGAGGTTTTAACTGGAACTGAAAAGGTGTTAAGGTGGAACACTGACCTCATTAGACCTTAATTATTTTCTGTTGTTACATTCCTGGAGTCAAGGGCTCCCCCCCTCCCCCAAAGTGTCCACATAAAGCCTCATCTCAGGAACTTTGGCTTTAGAGAGAAATCACTTCTCAAGAGGCATTAGTGGGATAAAAACAGACACTTCTCCAGTGACCCGTTTCTCTGTCATAGACTTTCCAGGGTGCCCAGAACTGCTGGTTTAGAGGCTAAATAATCTCATCTTTAAAAGCTGAGGATCTAGTTGGGACTTGTGACACAGGTTTGTAATCCCAGCTATTCAGGAGACTGAGACAGAAGGATCACAAGTTCAAAGCCAGCCTGGGCAAGTAGTTTGTGAGCCCTTATTATAAAATAGAAAGTGAAAAACAAAAACAGAGTGAGTATATCCCATCCATTGTCCCCCATCCCTTTAGTATACACCCAAGATTTTGAAGCCAGCATTTATCCAGCTGAGAAGGAGGAGATGTGTGTGCTTTCTGGGGACACAGAAAGCACCTTGTACTGCAAACATCCTGCTTCATCTTCCGTGGCCCACATTGGTTGCTTAACAGTCCCAAAGCTAGCTAGGCTTAGTCCAAGATCCCCACGGTATGCAGAAAAACATGGAGCCCATTTCTGCCCCTCTCAATTGAAATTGAATTGGCATGAAAGTGAGGAAAGTGAGCGGCTGAGCACTGTGTCTGGCACAGGGTGGGCATCCTAGAGTGGCAGTTTTACTTATGCTGGAAGGAAGGGCAGGTAGAAGGGTCTTTTCATTTGTCCAACCTCCCTCACTGGCATAGGGTGAGGGGCAGGAGGAGAGGAGTCATAGTGCATCCCGAAGGGCCCCAATATGGATGTCCACTCCACAGCCCCATGCCGCCTTCCGCCATGACAGCCTCACTGAGCTCTCTACATTCAACGCCATCAGCCCCATTCTTCTCACTGGCCTCCAAGTGTGAGTGTGATCAAAGTGAAAGGCACATTCTAAGACGTGGCCTTTTGAGAATGAGATCTGGTGGTCCCAGATGGTGACCGTCATTGTAGAGATCATTGTCAGACCGAGGCAAGCACTGGAGGAAAGACTGAAGGCAGGTGGGAGCAGTAAGTCACCATGGTTTAGGGGATCCCCAGGAAGAGAGAGAAACCATGGTTTCTTACATTTGCCATAGAAGGGGGAGAATGTTAGGGTGTATTCTGTAAAACAGGGCCGATGTTCTACAGAAGACATCCCTGAATTCCAAGATACCATCTCAATAGACTCTCTTGCTTTCTGGAGGGATACTGAGGCCATCTGAAATGGCAAAACACCTACTTGAGGACGCATAGCAAGGCTGAAATAAGGGCTGGGTTTTGAGCAGAAAGCTGTCCTTGCTGTACTCTTTGACCTGGAGTGGCCTGGCGGAGTCTAAAGGAGTCCTGAGGACTTGTGCAAAGGTCCTCCTTGGGTCTTTGCAAGAGCAAGCCCATCTCTGCCTGGCCAGTTGAAAGGACCCTTTCTGGATTCCACTTGTGTCTCACGGCTTAGAAAGGCTATTTGGATGAAGGAGGATGTGCCATTAGGAGGCTGGAGATGCTGATAGCGTTGTAAAACTGTGATGAAGCCCAGTGTGGAAACTCACACTGCAATCCCAGCACTCGGGAAGCTGGGGGAGACAGGGTGGTGTGTTTGAGGCCAGCCTGGTGTATATAGCAAGACCCTGTCTCAAAAAACAAAAGCTGTGAAATTTTGCCCCGGTGGGAAGGGTTGTTGTGGCCAGCCTGGATGGCTGAACCAGATATAAAGAGGACAACTTAATCAGATTTCATTTGTGGTCCCAGGCTGAGCTCCTGGTGTTTGCTCCCCTCTTTCCCACCTTTCCTAGCAGCTAAACTTTATTTTCCATTTTTCTTTCCTTTTTCTTGTTTGTTTTGGGGGTTGAACCCAGCACCCATGCATGCAGGACAAGTACTCACTCTACACTAAGCTGCATCCCCAGTTCTGACTCCAGATTTTGGCCCTCTGAAGAATGGAACAAGGAGGAAGCCTATTCTTCCCAATAACATGACTCAGGTGCTACAGATGTCGTTCAGTTGGTAAAGTGCACACAAGCACAGGACCTGAGTTCACATCCCCAGAGCCCACTTAAGAGCAGGGTATGGGAGGCCACAGGAGGGTAGAGACAGGCTGATCATTGACTAGCCAGCCTAGCCAATTGGTGAGCTCTCAATTAAGTGAGAGACTTTGTCCTAAAAGATAAGGCAGGGCTGGAGAGAATACTCAGCAATTAAAAGTTCCAGCATTCAGTCTGTTAACTCCAGCTCCAGCGAAATCCAACACCTTTTCCTCTGCACTTATGTATACACACACACACACACACACACACACACACACACACACACACACACACACACACTCCTGCATGCACTTCTTTAAAAAATAAGAAGGAAGCCCACACCTTTACTTATTTTTATAAAAAAAAAAACAAACAAACAAGTATTTTACATGCATATCTCTCTGCACCATGGCACAATTCTGATGGCCACAGCCAGGAGAGGGTTTCAGATTCCCTGGAACTAGAGTTCCAGACCATTTGTGGATGCTGGGAATTGAACCCTGGTCCTCTGCAAGAGCAGTCAGTGTTCTTAAACACTGAGCGATCTCTCCAGCCCCTGATACATGCTTTAATTCCAGCACTCAGGAGACAGAGGCAGGCAGATCTCTTGAAGTTTGAGGCCAGCTTGGTCAACACAGTGTGTTCCAGGACAGCCAGAGTTATATAGTGTGATCCTATCTCAAAATAAACAAACAAACCAAAAACCAACCAAACATAAAAAGGTGGCGAGCAACAGAGGAAGATACATGATGTCTACCTCTGATCTCTACAGGTGTACCCCGACATCTACACACACACCATGGTAAGTATTATATTCATGTTATAGATAAATAGACTAAGGTACAGAAAGACAGCCGTTGAGACACAGAACTGGGGTACGAACCCAGGTCTCTCTGTCTGCACAGAGATATCACCTAGGAAGGTAAGAATACACATTGAAATATGAGCCCTACAAGGACACGGATGAACTGACTGTACCCCTAAGCCAGCCCCTGACACCCAGTCAACAATAAGTATTCCCAAATAACAAACATCAACCTTAACAGAAATTTTGGTGTAGAAAAGTGAGTTGAGAGTAAGCAAGAAACTGGGTGGGTGACTGGGAATTTTCTTCTGGCTTTTTGAGACAAGGTTTCTCTGTGTAGCCTTGGCTGGCCAGGAACTCTCTATAGACCAGGCTGGCTTCCACCATGCTGGGCCTTTCAAAGCTTATCTTCTACCTTGTGTTTGCTCTGGAATTGTTCTTTCCTTTCCTTTCCTTTTTCCTTTTTCCTTTTTCCTTTTTCCTTTTTCCTTTTTCCTTTCCTTTCCTTTCCTTTCCTCTCCTCTCCTCTCCTTTCCTATTCTTTTCTTTCTTTCTTTCTTTCTTTCTTTCTTTCTTTCTTTCTTTCTTTCTTTCTTTCTCTCTCTCTCTCTCTCTCTTTCCTTCCTTCCTTCCTTCCTTCCTTCCTTCCTTCCTTCCTTCCTTCCTTCTTTCCTTCCTTCCTTCCTTTCTTTCTGAGGTGGGGCAGAGGTTGTTTTGTTTTGTTTTTTTCCGAGACAGGGTTTCTCTGTGTAGCCTTGGCTGTGTAGACCAGGTTGGCCTCGAACTCAGAAATCCACCTGCCTCTGCCTCCTGAGAGCTGGGATCAAAGATGTACACCACTATACCTGGCCTTTTTTTTTTTCTTTTAAAGATTTGTTGGCTTTTAAAAATTAAATGTGTGTATGTGCGTGTGTGCATGTGCACACACAGGTAATGTCATGGTGTACATGTAGGGATCAGATGACAACTTTGGGAGTCAGTTCTCCCCTTCTCCTGGGGGTTTTGGGGATCAGTTTTTTTTTTTTTTTAATCAGCTGAGCCATCTCACCAGCCCTAGATCTTCTGTCACAGTTTCACAGAAGGTTTCATGCAGTGTGTATTTCAGGGAGCACTTGGTGATCCATGCCAGCCCCACCTGGTTGTTTCTTTTTCTTTTTTTCTTTTATTGACACATGGTCACATTATGCAGCTCAGGCTGCCTGGAACTCACCATGCCATCTCTGCCTCAGCCTTTGGAGTGCTGGGATTTCAGGCATGCACTGCCATGCCTGGCTCTGGCTGTTTCTCTTCCCAGATACCAGCATGGCAGAGGTTTGGGCCTCGGACAGTTATGGAATAAAGAAGAACTAAAGTTAAGAAATGGCCACACTAACAGTGAGGTAAAACCTTTGCTGGTATATACAGATTATATTCAAATTATTTTGGAAGAGGCCATTCAGATGGCTTACTGGGTAAAGGTGCTTGCTGCCAGGCCTGATGACCTCAGTTTGATCCCCAGGACCCACATACTGGAAGGAGAGAACGGACTCCTGTACATTGTCCTCTAACCTCTATTCTCACCAGGGGAGGAGCATACCCATCCACAAACAATAAAGAAAGAAATGTAGTAGAAGTCAATTACATTAAAAAATGTGGTGGGCATAAGTGTTGTCCTGCTCTTTGGATAGCCTCCTGGGACGACTAGGGAACACTGATTGACTCCCTCTGGCATTTTTTGAGGTGCTAGAAATGGAACTTCGTACATGCAAGGTGGACACTCAACCTATGATTTAAACCCCCTGCTTCAGGAACCAGCTTTTAAGCCAATTTTTATTGAACTCCTACCTCAGACTAGACACTGGATTGAGGCCTGGGAGGCCCGGAAATGCCCATGGGATGGCCCCCAGATCTCAAGAGCATGCCCAGGCCAGGACCCTTTTTTGAGACCTTTCTCTAGGCAACTAGAGGCAAGCAGGTTGCATGGCCTTCTTGCGCTCTTGCTCTCCACTCTGGTCTCTCACTCCTGGTGTCTGGAGGATCCAGTCTTGTGGAAGGTCAGCCCTCTCTGCTCCCAGTCCCTCATCCCTGGCCCTCCACACCGCAGCTCTCCCCTGGCAGAGTGAAAAGGTGCGAGAGGGAATCCAGAGATTCTGTACTGTTTGTTTTGGGTTCAATGGAATCTCATTTACACGTGTTAATTGCAACTAATTGGCACTAATTGGATGAACAGGAAACCCTCTGGGAGCACTCATACCTTTAATTTGTAGTAAATATCATTAATTAACATATGCTAATTAGAGCCAATTAACATTGATTAAGGGTTGCCAGCTACTTGGAAAGTACAACTCTGTGTCCTCCTCCCTGGGCTGTCTGAAGTCAGCACAAAACATGATGCGTCGAGTCTGGAGGGGGAAAAGGGCGCTGCATCTCACGGGGCACCAGCTACACAAACACACGGCCCCAGCAGCCCTCACCCCAACTGGCTGCCTAGAGGTGGCCCCCTGCCCCGCCTGCCTTTCCCCACTCAGCAAAGGGCTGTGCAGAGGTAGGAGGGTCCTGCAAGATCAGCACTGTTCAGGGAGCTGGGGGAGAAGATTGCAAGGTTCCAGGGTTGAGCTGTTCTGTCCTTGACCATCTAGCTCCAAGACAGCAAGTTGTCATCCTGAGACAGCCTGGAATTCTACTATCATGAAGGTGATCAGGGGAGGGGCACCCTCTCCAGATGTGGTAGATAGTAGGTTTCCCATTCATCCTGCCCAACTGGGAGGGGGGGTGCATGTTTGAATATACCAAACTTCCTCCACCAGGCACGCATGGAGGGGGGAAGTAGGACCACCCCCATCAGCTCCATTGCTCATTGGGGGATACACTATTACTTAAGATTGAGATGCTGTTCCAATTTCCCAGGGTATTGGTGTTAGGTTAAAAAATCAGCTAGGTGTGGTGGTGGTGCACGCCTTTAATCCTAGCATTTGGGCTGCAGAGACAGGCAAATCTTTATGAGTTTGAGGCCAATCTGGTCTTACATAGCAGGTCATCAAAACAATGAGACTGTCTTAAAACAAACAAACCAGGGCTGAGAGGGTAACTAGAGATACAGCATATGTCTAGCACGTGGGAGGCCCTATGTTTATTCCTAGTACTGAAAATGTGAAAGAAAAAAATCATTGGCTAGGAGCCAGGCTTTTAGGGTTGCTTCTGCTTCTGTTACTATCTGGCTATGGACTCTTGAGATTAGTTTAAATATATATATATATATATACACACATATATATATATACATATACATACAGTTTTGTTTTAGTCTAATTATAAAGAAACAAATGTTTGTCACACTCCTCCCTGGTTGCCTCCTCTCAAACAGCCTCCCAGGTGCCCTGTCCAGGGCTCCTCCTGCCTCCATTGCCGTCACTGGATCTTCTCACTTCCAGTGTTCACATCATCTACTTTTATCAATGGCAGCAAGTTCCCTAAGGCAGGATTCCACCTGTCTATTCATTTCAGTTCTCCATGGGCACAAAAAGTACTTGCTGCATAAATGAAGACATACATGAGATTTAAAATGCCTTGATTTCTTTCTTTCTTTCTTTTTTTTGGGGGGGGGGCGGGTTTCAAGACAGGGTTTTTCTTTCTAACAGCCCCTTCTGTCCTGGAACTCACTCTGTAGACCAGGCCTTGAACTCAGAGAGATCCTCCTGCCTCTGCCTCTCTAGTGTTGGGATTAAAGGCATATGCCACCACCACCCAGCCACGCCTTGATTTCTTGCACTGTGGAGAAAAGCAACATCTGTGGTGTGTGTGGACATAAGTGATGTACATTCACATGTTGATAAAACTTAGAAATACACATTCAGGTTTTCGAGAGGCTTCGTGTTTTTACTTTAACAATTTGAAAAGTCTAAGTGCTACAAACTTGAAAAGCAAAGAGATTATTTTCAAACTTTATTTAGATTTATTCTACATTCAGTTTTGTGAATTTTAAATGTTAAATCTTTGGGTTCCTGTGCCAGTCTCTCTAATGAAGGCAGCAAACAGTGATTCAAAAATTAAAACTCCAGGAGCTGGAGAAATGTTTTAGAGATTAATCATTCATACTGCTCTTACAGAAGACCCGAGTCTGATTCCCACCATCCATACTGGGTAGCTCACAACTGCCTGTAATAGCAATTCCAGGTGATCCAACTCCCTCTTCTGGGTACCTGCACTCACATGCACATACACACATACACATAATTAAAAAATAAAAATAAGATATTTTAAAAAGTCAAAACTTGGGCTGGGCATCTAAGTCAGTGGTAGAGCGTTTACCCAGCAGCAGGCATGAGGCTCTGAGTTGAAGTCCCAGTACCATGGAAAAAGAATAAAATTTTAGTTTAGTTTTTGTTTTTGATAGTGTAGAAAATTGAATCCAGTGCTTTATACATGTTAGGCAAGCACTCAATCACTGAGCTACACCCTCAACCCCTAAAATTTTATTATTAAAAACTCACAAGATATGGGTATAGAGAGATGGATCAGTGGTTAAGATCACTGGCTGCTTTTCCAGAGGACCCTGGTTTGATTCCACCACCACGTGGCATCACATAACTACCTGTAACTTCAGTTCCAGAGGAGTCTATGTCCTCTTCTGGATCCCACAGGCACTAGACATGCACATGGCATACAGACATACATGTAGGCAAGACACCCATACATACACATAAAATAAAAATAATAAAAAAAATTTTAAGAACCACATGATAAAATATGTAAGAGAAATAAATAACTATGTGTAAAAGCCTATAAACTTTATGTGTATAAGTGTTTTGTCTGTGTGTATGTATGTGCACTATATGTGTACCTTGGAGGTCAGAAGAGGGTGTCAGATCCCCTGAAACTGGAGTTAAGAAGATGTTGTGAGCCACCATGTGGGTGCTGGGAACAGAACCCAGGTCCTCTGCAAGAACAACAAGTGCTCGTAACCACTGAGCCATCTCTCCAGCTCCTCTCTATAAATGTGGTTGGGTTTTTTTATTTGTCTGTTTTTGTTTTGTTGAGACAAAGTCTCCCTATTCAGCCTTGGCAGGCCTAGAACTCTCTGTATAGAAGAGACTGGCCTGGAAGTTCTGCTCCTTCTCCTGCACCTCCTGGATGCAGGGATTAGAGGCATGAGGCACCTTAGGTAGCTCCAAATGGTGGCTGCTGATTCTGTTTTTCCTCCTTCTCCTCCTCTGCTTCCTTCTCCTTTTTAATGATGGGTATAGCTTTGGTTGGTTTAAAAATTGCCGTGCAGACCAGGCTGGTCTCAAACTCAGAGATCTGCCTGCCTCTGCTGGGATTGCAGGCACGAGCCACCAGGCCCAGCTCCAAATGACATTTTGGAAAGCTTGTAACGCTTGTGGTTTCTGAAGTTGTCAAAGCCGCAAGCGGCACCAACCCTCTAGAAGCATCCAGAAAAATCCACTGGCAGTCCCTCTTGCAAACATGCATGCTTTCATAGGTTCCAGAGTGTTCCCGAACGCAGATGCCCTGTGATATGCCTCACCTGGCTGTTTAACTTTTAGATGGCTTCCCGTGTGTCGCTATAACAAATAATGCTGGGATGCACATTCTTGCACTCCCAACCTTGCATACCTCTTGGATCAATTCCTTGGGAGTCATTCCCAGAGGGAGAACAGTCAGAGCAAAGGGAACGGGTCACTGGACAGCTTTGCCGCGGCATGTGGCCGACCTGCCCTTCAGAAACAGTTGTGTCAGCAGAGAACACGAAGGAGACCTCTGTGCCGCTGCCAGAGTCTCCCAGACACCAGCTAAGTCACGGCATGGGTTTCTTCCTCGGTGGACTAAAACCAGTGAAGCCAAGCAGGCCTTAACTCTCCAGGTGTGTGGGAGGCTGTGGATCCTTACGAATCCAGGGATTTGTTCTCCAGGGGGCGGGAGACGAGAAAGGTCTTACAGTGCTTAGGCTTTGATGGAAAGAGATGAGGACCTGGATAGGCTGGAACCTGGAGAAACCTCGCCTCCAAGAGATGCCTGTGGGGAACCCTCATTCATCTAACTCGGAGGGACAACACTGCCCCAGAGGGGCTTAGGGTTCATTCAGGGCACGGAAAACAGCAGCGCTGAGGGTGCTGGGAAATTCCCCGTGTGGGAAGCCCCTGCGGTGGGACAGGCACTTTTCTAACATGCCCTATGCATTCACGCACTTAAATGACGTGGGCACCATTATCCCCATTTCACAGATGGAGTCCCTGAGGCTCAGGCAGGTTAATTAACGCGCCTTCCTTTACTCAGCTGACAGGTGGCAGGGCCACTCTTGGAGTTTCAGTTCTGAGCCCATTTCGCAGGATGTATTCTGCAACCGCCCACCTGTGTGTACCCCTTTGGCTCCCAGAAGCCCTGGCTCCTAGGTAGCTTCTCTTTGGCTCTTGAGATGCCCTCCTCTGAGACAACTCGCTGCCCTGCACTGGGTCCTCCATCTCCCCTCCCCATGGAAATCCGAGGTCTGAGAGAGAACTGTTGGCGAGGTTCACAGCAGTTTAATTACCAAAGTGATTTTAATTTGTTTTTGTTAATTGAAATCTCATTAAGCCGTAATTTACTCCAACACAGCTCAAGAGTCCACAATTCTATGGATGAGGAGGCGAAGGGGGCCTGTGGAATTTGCTTTAGTCTGGGATTGTGTTTCTTACTCGATCCTGTAGTTAGTGGGTTTGCACGAGGGTGTGTGTGTGTGTGTGTGTGTGTGTGTGTGTGTGTGTGTGCACATGAGTGTCCCATGGCTGGGGCCTCTACACAGCCAGGCACCTCCTTTCTCCTTTACATCAACTCTCTGGTCCTACTGCCATGGGGACCTGGTTCTGGCCTGCCTTGCTCTGTTCTCTGAATGATGAAGAAAACGAACTGAGCAATCCCTCTGCAGGGCAGGAGACAGACATACCCGATTGTAGTCGCTCACCTTCATGCCGAGTATAATTCCAGACACTGGAAATGCTGGGGGAGCAATAGGGATTCCATTATTTTCTTTTCTTTCAAAATTTGTATTTATTTTGTGTGCATGGGGTTGGAGGTGCCCCAGTGCATGTGTGGAGGCCAGAGGACAAGTTCCGGGAGTTGACTCTTTCTACCATGTGGGACTCAGGGATCAAACTCAAGCCATCTCACCAGCCCTTGTTTTGTTTCCTGAGACAGGGTCTCATGTAGCCCAGGCTGGCCTAGAACTCACTTTGTTTTTTTGAGACAGGGTTTCTTTGTGTAGCTCTGGCTGTCCTGGAACTAGCTCTGTAGACCAGGCTAGCCTTGAACCCAGAGATCTGCCTGCCTCTGCCTCCTGAGTGCTGGGACTAAAGGCATACACTATCACCCCCAGTAATCAAGTTACTTTTTATAATCCAAGTAATCCTAGAAATGTAGGCATAGAACTCACTTTGTAGATGAGGATGGCCTTGAACTTCTGATCTTCCTGCCAAGTGCTAGGCTTCCAGGCATGTCCCATCACACCCAGTTTATTCAGAGTGACAGATTGAATCCAGATCTTCCCGAAGGCCAGGCAAGCATGATGCCTAAACTGAGCTATGCCCCCAACTCCAGATCTTCCATTCTTACAAACATCTCCTTCTATTCCCAACCATTTTAGGGAAGACTGAAGCAGTTTCTGCACTGTCTCCTCCATACATCTCACCTGTTCAGGTGCCAGCTGCCCTTCAAGCTTGTGCCGTGACTCCTTTACAAAGCATCCCAAGCTCTCCTGGTCCCCTGCCTTCCTCGTGGCACAGAATTCCTCTGAGCTCTTTGGAATCTATGGTGTATCAGAAGGATGAACTCCACTGGCCCCTATCCTTGTTCCCCTAGCTGTGGGAACAACAGTCCAAAATCCCCGCCACTCTGGGCACCCCCTGCTGTTCTCTGTCTCTCAGTAAGTGAATGGTTGTATTCTGCCTGTGCTTTGCATTGCATCTCTAAAGACATTAAAAAAAAAAAAAAAAAAAAAAAAAAACTGTAGCGGGGGATGGAGAGATGGCTCAGTGGTTAAGAGTAATTTTTGTTTATGCAGAGAACCTAGGGTGGGTTCCCAGCACCCACATAGCAGTTCACAACTGCTTGTGACTCCAGTTCAGTGGGTTCAATGCCATCCTCTGGCCTCAGTGGGCTCCTGCATGCATGTGGTACACATAAACTCAAATAGGCAAACACACATACACAAAAAATAAAAATAAGCTAGGCATGGTGGTACACATGTCATCCCAGAACTTGAATGGTAGAGGCAGAAGGATCAGGAGTTAAAGGTCATCCTCAATTACACAGGGAGTTTGAGGCTAACTTGGGCTACATAAGATTCTGTTTAAACAACAACAACAAATCACAATGGTAAAACACGTACGATAAACTTTACCACTTTGGCCATCTTAAGCATACAGCTTAGTGGCATCAAGTATACTCAACTCATACAGCCATCTCCAGAATGTTCTCATCATGCCAATGAGTTCTCCTCATTCCTTCCCCCAGTCCCTGCTTATACTGTAGAACTTCCTGTCTCCAAGAATTGACTCTGCTAGATGTCATAGAAATTAGTCCTTTTGTGTCTGTTGGCATTTTTTTCCTCTTTTTTTTCTGAGACTGAATCTTCCTATGTAGCTCACCATGGTCTTGAACTCCTAATCCTCCTATCTCAGCCTTCTGAGTGCCAGGATTACAAGCATGTGCCACCATACTCAGTGATAACTTCTTTTGAGACAGAATCTCATATAGCTCAGGCTAGTCATGAATGGACTATGTAGTCAAGGATAACCTTGAACTTCTGATCCTCTTGAGTTCTGGGATAATAGGTATGTACCACTAGGCCTAATTTACAAAGTGCTGGGTGTTGAACCCAGATGTATTAGTTAATTTTTATTGCTGTGGTAAAACATCATGACAAGGCACCTTAAAAATGGAAGCATTTAATTGGGCTTATGGTTCCAGAGGGTTAGAGTTCATGATGACATGGTGGTAGGAATGGCTGAGAGCTCACATCTCAAACCACAAACAGGAGGCAGAGAGCACACTGGAATGGCATGAATCTTTTGAAACCCCAAAGCCTGCCCCCAGTAACACACCTCCTCCAACAAGGTCACACCTCCTAATCCTTCCCAAACAGTTCCACCAACTGAGGACCAAGGATTCAAACATATGAGCTAATGGGGATGGAGGAGTATTCACATTCAAACCGCCACACCAGGGCATTGTGCATGCTTGGCAAGCACCCTGCTGACTGAACTGTGTCCCCTCAGTGGCACTTTTGTATTGAAGTGGACTCCACTGTCAGCTGTACACCACTTAACATTCAGGCTTTTCTTATTTATTCTCTTTAATAACTTTAACTAAAACATGCTATGTGCGTTCAGACTCCCTGAGCTGGGTGGGGTTCGTAAGCAGTGCAAACGTGTGCACATTGCCTGGCACACAGTGGAGACTTGACAAAAGGGATGACCAAGAATGTATTGGAGCCCTGCCTTTGACCTGGTCCTTTGAGGTGCACATGGGTGGCAGAGAAATCCGTGGTCTGCTCCTCTGGCCTGCATCCCTGGATGTTCTGTGCTAGCCGAGGACTCCGAGGCTCCAGAACTTTGTCTGCTTGAGGCATTCCCCTCTCCCCACATGGCCCCCGACTGCGGCCACTTGGTAGGTTTCCAGGCCTGACATTTCCAACATGCAATGCCATATGTATCACCCCTCTCAGGTAATTATCACGTAAAATTAAGCTAGTCTTGTACATGAAACCAGCAATTAGCCAGGGATTGAAGGTCAGGGAGAGCTCGTTTATAGAGTCGCTAACAAAATGTTAAGTGGAAGTGTGTGTCAGATGGGCCAGGAGGCTGGATTAGTCGGGGTCGCAGCCATGGACAGGAGAAGCAGAGGAGACTCCCAGCTCAGCAGCCGGCACAGCGGGAAGAGCTGGCAGTTGACGCCTCACACTTCTCTCCTCCGGCTCTCAATCTGGGGCCCAGCTTTGAAGGGAAGGTCGCCAAGCCTGCTAAGTCCCAGTGCACACCAAGGCTGTTTCCCACTCCATCTGGAAACCTGCTAGGGCCTGCCCCAAAGCCTGTCCGTGCCTCCTCCTCCAGCCTGATGCCTGTCCCCCAACACTTCCTACAGGAGTCTTCATATCTGCTGTGGGTGTCTGAAGACAGGACAGCCTAGCACAGCTCAGAAACTTTGCACACAATATTCCCTGGGCTATGAATGCTTTTCCTTTTCCCAACTGCTTTATGGCCAACCTGGAAATCTTTTGTTTCTTTTCTGAAAATCCAAGGCTAAGCCAGGCATAGTGGCATATACCTGCCATCTCAGCACTGGGGAGATTGAATCAGAAAAAGCACATGGTCAAGGCCACTCTAGGCTACATAACAAGTTCATGGTGGGCCCTGGCTATGTGCTAAAAATCCTGTCTCAGGACTGACTGAGGACACAGCTTAGTTGGTAAAGTCCTTGAGTACTTTATCTCTGGGTTCAATCCACAGCACCACATAAAGGGGGCATGGTGACACACACCTGTAATTCCAGTACTGGAGAGGTAGAGGGATGGGAGAACAAGGTCATCCTTGGCTACATAGTGAGTTTGAGGCCAGCCTAGACTACAGGAGACCCTGTCTCAAGGAGGAAAGACCAGCCAAAATAAATAAAATAAAAATCTCTCAATACAAGAACTTGGTCTCAAAAATCCAAATATCAACCAATGAAGCAATTAAAACTATAATTCCAGGCTGCACTTCTCTGGGAGATTTTCCAGGTTCTCACTTTGTTCCTGAAGGAGAGCATGCTGCTCCTGTCCTGTGGGCAGGTGCTGTAGTGGCTCCCATACTCTGGGACAGTCTATGAGTGGCTCTTCCGCCTCCTTCGTTGGCCTATGATGCACTCATCTCTTAGAGGTGACCCTTGCTGCTCAATACACACCCGAGGCCAAGCACGGCCACCACCCTCTTCTGCCCTGTGGTTTTTTGTTTTGTTTTGCTCTGCACCTGCTTTCTGTCCATGCATAGATGTTACATCCTCTGAAAAGTTTTCCCAGATTCCTCTCTCTAGCAGAATCCACTGTTCCACCCTTGTTCCCATGGTGCCTTGTGTATTGCTTTTAATAGAGTATTCTGTTATTGGCCTTTCTATACAACTGCAGGGGGATTGCCCGGAGTCAGGTGATAGACACGTTTAAATCACTCAACAGGGGCAGGAGGTTCAGCAGAAGGAATCTGAGATTTAGAGTCTGCTGTGGACAACCACTCTGGTCTCCATCCTTTTAACCAGGTCCTATGTATTGAAGAGTCTGAGACTCCACAGGCCTCAGTGAATAGTTTCCCATCACCTGCTCTTCACCTGCAAAGTGAAGATTCACTTAAAAGGTTCTTTGTAGTCTTGTCCATGGCAGGCTCCGGGGATAGAAGGGGTTGTGAGAGGTACCTGGTCACACAACTGGCTTCTCTGTGAGGTGATCCCCCAGGTGTGGTTCGAACCTCTTTCATGATGGGACTCACTCCTTACCAGAGCAAGGCACTCCGCCTTCAGACAGCCCTGCTTTGAAGAGTCCCACTCTCTGACACACTCCATCTTAGGCACAGGTTCTGTGCCATGAGATCAGGTCTCTCATGCACAGATCGGATCCAGCTTCGATGATACCAGCCCACTGCCGCTACTCATGGGACTTGACGGGAAGCCCAGTCGCCATGTGGTTACCCTCCTCTGTCACATGGTCACCCTCCTCTGTTTGCTGCTCTTTGGATGGGACACAGAACAGGGCAGGACCATTACTCTCCTTTACAGAGAACCTGTGCTTCTAGTAATCAAACCAAAGATCATGTGATCTCAGCCTATGTCTCTTTTAAGTCCAGCACCATAGAGAAACAAAGCCAAGAAAGATCAGAATTCCTTTAATTTTTTTATTTGCCATTTCAAAAACCCACTTAAAAAAATCGTAACTGGCCAGGCAGTGGTGGCACACGTCTTTCATCCCAACACTTGGGAGGCAGAGGCAGGTGGATCTCTGTGAGTTTGAGGCCAGCCTGGTCTACAGAGTGAGTTCCAGGAAAGGCACCAAAACTACACAGAGAAACTTTCTCAAAAAAAAAAAAAAAAAAAAAAAAAACAAAAACAAAAACAAACAAAAAAACATAAGAATCAAAAACAGATGGCAAACTAGGAAAAAAGGATTTGCCACCATACCACAGGCAAAGGGTTATCTTCCTTAATAGATAAAGAGAATCCACAAATCAATAGGAAAAAGATCCACCATTGAACAGAATTATGTACACTTATCAGTATGTTTGCGGAAGAGGACCTGACAATTTCTTTTAAACTTATGAAAAGATATTTAACCCTTACTCATGATAAAAGAAATGCAAACTGAAAGGACAATTGGGGGTTGAGTAAGAAGTCTCTGTGAAAGTATGAGGACCTGAGTTTGGATCTCCAGCATTAAAAGTAATCTCATCACTGGGGAGACAGAGACAGTCGTGTCGTTAGGGCTCACTGGCCAGACAGCCTAGCCAATCAGTGAGCCCCACGTTCCGTGAGAGATCCTGTCCCAAAATAAAACCATAACAACAAAGGTGGAGAGCCATGTCAGCTTGACTTCTTAACCTCCACCTAGAAAACCCACCCAAGTGCACATTCACCCAAATACAAAGTGAGAATACATACATATACAACCAAAGCCAGAGAAAAACCGGGTCAAGGTCATCCTCAGGTACACATCAAGTTGGAGGCCAGCCTAGACCACAGGAGACCCTGCTTCAAAACAACAGCAGCAACACAAAACACACAAATGGCTGGATATGTTGGTGCACTCAGGAGGCAGAGGCAGGTAGATCTCTGAGTTCGAGGCTCGCTTGGTCTACAGAGTTCTGAGACAGTCACAGTTACACAGGGAAACCCTGTCTTGTAAAACTGGAAGAGAAGAAAAGGGGTGTGTGTGGGGGGAATTATTTTGTAACGTGTGGCAAAGACTAAGGCGTTGGTATCAGCTGTTAGGAAATGCATGGTAACAGGCATGCACAGCTTGTGAGAATGCATTGACACAGTACAGGAGGAGTGTGGGTTTATCTACCAAATTCTAAGAATGCACGCACTTTGACTTGGCCTGTGGACTCCAGGAATGTATCCCAAAGATCTACTCCAATGTGCACATGAGAAGGTTTCTTCCTCTAGGAAGGGCCTTTGGTGTCCCTCTGCTCCAGCTCAGACACCTGCAATGCTGCCCAACATATAGTTGGTGCTCAATAAATAGCCAGTAGGCTGGACAGAGAGGTGTGTGCTTATGACCCCAGTAAGCAGGAGGTTAAGACAGAGCATTGTGAATTCCAGGCTAGTCTGGGCTATACGGCAAGATCCTGCCTTTAAAAAATTCTGTTGAACATAAACAGATGAAGGGATCAATATGCAAAAGATATGGACTAGGTCTGTCACTGCAACGTTTTTGTTTGCTTTTTGTTTTTTGTTTTTATTTTTTTTTTTAGCCACAGTTTCACTATGTAGTCCTGGTTGACCTTGAACTCACAGAGATCTGCCTGTCTTTGCCTTCCAAGTGGGAGAAATTAAAAGCATGTGCTTTTAATAACACGTGACACTGTAGCTTTTTAAATTTTTATTTAAATTTTTGTATATGAATATCCCCCCCCCCATGTATGTCTGTGCACCAAGAGTGACCTGGTGCCAATGGAGGTCAGAAGAGGGCAATGGATCCCTTGGAACCAAAGCAGGATGGTTGTGAGCCATCATGTGAGTACTGGGAATTGAACCCAGGTCCTGTGTGAGAGCAACAAGTGTTCTTAACCAGTGAGCCATCTCTCCAGGCCCCACTTTTTTTTTTTTTTTTTTTTTTTGATTGTTTGTTTGATTTTTTTTTTTAAGGCAGCATTTCTTTGTGTATTCCACATTGGCCTTGAATTCAGAGATCCACCTGTCTCTGCCTCCCAAGTAGGGATCTTTAAAGTTATTATCATTATTATTATTAACAATGCCGAAGTTCAAACCCAGGATCTTATTCATGCTAGGTAAGTAGTCTCTTATTGTGTGTCATCTCTGCCCTTCCAATGTATATATATGTTTATGTGTGTGTGTGTTTTAATTAAAAAACATTTCAAGACCTTATCAGGTATAGACACTTGCCACCAAGCCTTGAGTTCAGTCCCCAAAACTGTTGCAGAATATTTGTTTAACTATGTAAAGATTTGTTATTTCTGTTTTTACCTTGCTTGCCTAAGGCACCTGATTGATCTAATAAAAAGCTGACCGGCCAATAGTGAGGGAAGAGGTATAGGCAGAACTTCCAGGCAGGGAGAGAAAGTAGGAGGAAGAATTTAGGCTCAGAGAAGAAAGAAAAAGAGATGTCAGGGGAAAGCCAGGGGCCAGCTAGCCAGACGTGGAGGAAGCAGGAAAGTAGGACATACAGAATAAAAGAGAGGTAAAGAGCCCCAAGGCAAAACTTAAATGAATAGAAACAGGTTAAATTAAGTTAGAAGAGCTAGTGGAACAAGCTAGGCCAGCATTCGTAATTGATAAGGTGTCTCTGTGTCTTTATTTCCAACTACACAAAACTCACATTGTGGAAGAAGAGAACTGACTCCTAAAATTTGTCCTCTGACCTCCACACTTGCTCTATGGCAGTACACATATGTGCACACATGTACAAACATATACATACACTACATAATAGATAAATGTAAAAACAATCATTTGACTAGGCAGAGTGGCTCACTGTTTTAATTCCAGGGCTCAAGAGGCAAAAACAGGTAGATCTCTGTGACTTCCAGGCTGGCTTGGTTTACATAGTGAGTGTACTGGTTGTTTTTGTGAACTTGACACAAACCTAGATCTATCTGAGAAGAGAAAATCATGAGAAAATGCCCCCATAAGATTGGACTTTAGGCAAAATTGTGGGGCATTTTGTTTATTAGTTATTGATGTAGGAGGGCCTAGCTCATCTATACGGTGGTCCTGAGTTGTATAAGAAAGCAGGTTGAACAAGCCATGAGGAGCAAGCCAGTAAGTAGTGTTCCTCTGTGGCCTGTGCTTCGATTCCTGCCTTGAGTTCCTGCCTTGACTTCTTTAAAGATGAACTATGACTTGGAACTGTAAGCTGAAATAACCCTTTTTCTCCCTGGGTGGTGGTGGTGGCGTCCCAGCACTCAGGAGGCAGAGGCTGGTGGATCTCTGTGAGTCTGAGGTCAGCCTGGTCTACAGAGTGAGTTCCAGGACAACCAAGGCTACACAGAGAAACCCTGTCTCCACAAAAACATCAAACAAACAACAAAAACTTTCCTCCACAAGTTGCTTTTGGTCATGGTGTTTTTATCATAGTGATAGAAACCCTAAGACAGTGAGTTCCAGGACAGCCAGGGCTACATAGTGAAATCATGGCTCAAAGTTTTTAAATTTGTGTGTGTGTGTGTGTGTGTGTGTGTGTGTGTGTGTGTGTGTGTGTGTGTGTGTGTGTAGATCAGAGGGTAAAAACATGTAAGAAACAGATCTTTTCTATCATGTGGGGTCCAGGGCTTGGCAGCGAGTGCTGTTACTTGCTGAACTATCTCACCTGCACGTATTATGTTATTAAAGGAGAAAAGCCAGGTTCAGAAGAACATTGTAACAAAAACGTAGGTGGACACGGTGGTGCATGGCCACCATTTCAGGAATTGGGGGGAGTAAAGGTTGAGGTAGGAGGATCGGGGGTTTGAAAACAGCTTTGTTCACAAAGTGGGATCACGTCTCAAAAACCAAACCAAACCAAATACAGTCAGATTATTTGCTTGTCTAAGCAGAGAAAACACTGGAAGGAAGCTTTCCAGCTGGCCACTGTGCTTGCTTCCTGGCAGGTGAACTGTGGGGTCTGATCAGGGCAGAGTGGCTTTACTTCTCAGTGCATTTGCCTTATTCTGTTTGAACTTTAGATCATGTGAATATGTTTCCCTAGTCAAATAAAGAAATACAATTCAAACACTAAAAGGCTCAGAAATTCACCCTAAAATTTGGGCCTGTCCCTCTGCATATTCACGCATTCGCACATTTCTGAAGATGGGCGTGAATGTCCATGTGCATGCATGTATGTTTCTAATATAACTTGCTCATACCTGGAGAATCAGCTTTCTAAATGCAAGAGTTCCCAAGACCTTCCCCTCAATGGGACTGGGGATGCAGGTCAGTTGGTAGAGTTTGCCCAGCGCACAGGAAGCCCTGTGTTCAATCCCCATCAGTCACTGAAGAAAGCAGGTGCGGTGGCGAGCACCTGTGATCTCGGCACTTGGTGGTGCAAGGGCAGAAAGATCCAAGTTCAAGGTCATGTCCAGTTACATAGTGAGCTAGAGGCTGCCCTGGGCCACAAGAGACTTTGTCTCAAAAGAAAAAACAAACAAACAAACAAAACAAAACAACTCTCTAATCTCTAATATACCTATGAAGTCCAATTTCCTTGTCTGGAGTCACAAGATCACATCCAAACTCTACCACTCTTTTTCACAGTCCTGCTACGGTCTTGATCTTCCTGCACCTGCTCAGGTCTTAGATGGTGCCTTTTGGAAAACCAAGCACATCTCTGCCTTTTGGCCACATCAAGTCATACTTCCTCAACTGGGAGAGTTCCCTTGAAGTCTCCCGTTGGAAGTTGCTTTTCATAGTTACCTACATTTCTCTTATTACTTGTGGCTTCCTTTAACTTTCTGTTAAGGCTATTCCGTGCCTGAAAGCTGACCTGCCATGTGTAGGGGGATGACAATATCCAAGTCTGAACTGGTTGCATTGCCCCCAGATCCAGCGATAGGCAGGCACAGTAGGGATTCATGAACACTGAAAGTATGGCTCCACCTGTGTAGGAAGGCCGACAGGTCTGTTCGGCTCTTGCACAGTGTGAGTCGTCGCTGGAGCTTTTACCCTCACTGGGGAAGAGACTCGGTCACCCCTCACTGCACACAGCCTTGTACAGGGCCCTCTGGAGGGTACTTCAACACAAACACATTACAGCCCATCCACACCTACCAGCCTGGCCACAGAAGAAGGGCCTGGCATGACTAGACGGTGAGGCAGGCACATTCCAGACAGGTGAGGCATGCCTGGGAGGTCACAGGTCTGGCTCAGGCCCACCTGCATTCACTCAAGCTTTACAGCTCCTCTTCGATGACCCAGGGTTCGAATCTTTACCTTCCTGTGAGACTTTGCAGGGTCTCATCTGAGGATGGGACGGGAGAACCTGCTTCCCAGCCACTGCCAGGGCTGGAGAGGAGTTTTGGGAGGGCCTGCGGGGGTGGGGTGGGGGGGAAGGCCTGGCATCTGGGAACCAAGAGGCTGGTTCCCCTGGAAGCCAGTGATGGCAAGCTGCAGATAGGCGGGGAGCCACATCAGCCCAAGCTTAACCTAGGAAGGCAGATGTATTGCCAAAAACCCCATATGCCAAGCAGCACTTGACTGCAAAGCCAAACGGATTTTTTTTTTCTTGGCTTGATCATTGTTTGGGGTTACTACGCCACAGTTAATGCTCTGCTGGTGAAATCCAAAGACCTGCCGGGGTTGCAGCAGGTGTGGCTGCTTCCATGTGCGTGGATGTGTACAGACAGACACATGAATGTGTGTGTTTCCTTCGTGCGTGCGTGCGTGCGTGCGTGTATGTGTGTGTGTGTGTGTGTGTGTGTGTGTGTGTGTGTGTGTGTGTGTACACTCCTACACACGGGTAATTCCTGGAGCCTTGCATGCAAGTGTTCACATGTTTACACACAGCCACTCAGCCAATGTTGCTGCAGGGAGACTGGGGCAGACTGGAATACACTGCTTGAGGAAATAAAGGCTGGTTAGAGAAAGGCCAGGGGACAAACAGTATGAGAAATGAAAAAGGAAGCCAGGTACAAAGGTGGCTGCACCTGGAGTCCTAGATACACGGGAGGCCGAGGCATTCAAGGTAAGCCCGAGGAATAAAAGAGCTGATGCACGGAGGCACTTGAAGGCGTCTGGAGCAGAGTAAGTGTTTGCTGCAGAAGTAGGGGAGAAGGGTCTCCCTCGGGAAGCTTGCCTCATCTTTCCTTCACCCCCTTTTAAGATGTCACATCTCAGCATCTCCTCCATCTCTCCTGCATCACTTCCCCAATCAACAGCATCCTAGTCTCTGCCAGAGCCAATCAGGCCCAGGGAACACCTGCTGCTGACAGGGAAAGAGCGCCAAGGGGGAGCAGGGGGAGGTGGCCACGGGATGGGGGGGAGGGGGCTGTGAACACTTGCTTGTCTTTTTTTTCCCCTCCCCCTTCTGTTTCCCTCACCATGCTCCCAGAGGCAGGAGGTTGGCCGGGGGGGTGGGGGGGGGGGGGGGGTGGGGGTGGGGGGGTGGGGGGGGTGCGGCAGCAGTGGGAACACTCCAAAGAGCAGACGACCGCCATTCCCTGGTGGGCTGGGGGTCAGGCCCCTCCTCACTCCATCTGCCCCTGCTGCAGCCTGTCACTAGCTAGTCTGCCAGCCCGACCTGGTAGAGCCCCCGGTAGGCAGGGAGGGACCCCAGGCCATGCCAGCTCTGGCCTGGTTGTGGTGGGAATGGCCACAGTTGCAGGGCCTGGTGTGTATTCTTTTTCCACATCTCTGCTTTCTGAACCCTGATCTCACCTAGTGCTGAGGGTCTGTCTCTATTCCCCAACAGCCTCTCTGACTGTCTGTCTCCGCCCCCCCCACCCCCACCCCGACCTGCCCTGGGTCTTTTAGCGGCTTCAGGTTCAGAGAACACGGGTGTTGTCTGTCTCCCTCCTTCACACAGCCCTCTGCCCTCTGGGCCAAAGGCCCTGCAACCTTAGCATCTGGAGAGGCTGGCTCTCGGCTCTAGCCACTCTGGATCCAGCTCACCTTTCTCTTTCCCCTCTTCATTGTGACTCCAATCCCTTCCCCACTCCCTCTGCCCTCTCCCTGCCCAGGACAGCTTGCTTCCCTCTGGATCTTGGTGGGAGGCTCCTCATGAAGCTGTCTCCCACCCCACATACTGGGAGGTAAAGAATCACCATGGCAACCAAGAAAGCCTCCTCTTCCTCTCCCCTTCCTTCCCTGGCTTCACAGAAGGGGTTGGAGATGTGGACGGAGCAGAACTGTCAGGAAACCAGGATGGAGGATAACAGAGGTACAGGGGACCCCAGTAGGACATTTGTGAGAGAGGTCTAATTGTGGAACCCAAGCCCCAGGAGCTGAGTGCAGCGGAGGGTGTTTTAGCGAGGGCACAGCCAACAGATGAGTTGTTCTGTGTGGCTGGGCCTCACCTGATAGGCCACCAGACACAGAACCTTGCCTCATTCTGGACTCATACACCCCCATGCTCCCGAGTTGTGTGCTGGGGACCTAGACGTAAAGATTTCCTCTAATTAGCGCCTATGCCCCCAAAGTGGAGCAACCACCGGGCCACTGAAGACTGCAGCCCACAGGCCCCTGGGGCATCCTGGCTTGGTCACACAAAATCAGGTGCAAGCCCGTGGTTTCCCCAAGGCTCAGAGTGCACTTCTGTCCTGGGGTGGTCGACACCGGCTGCAGAGCATGATGTGAGAATTGCCCTCACTTTGCACCCAGCTTGGGTGCTTCAGCTCCTTGCGCTGGGTTCTGCCACCTCCACAGAGACTGGTAGGGTCTATTAGGGGAAGCAGGACTCCCTTCCATGGGTCTGCCCGGCCTGAGCCTTTGCTGTCCTTATGTGTTACAAGACACTGAGAATTCTCGACACCGGAGCAACATGAAATCATTAAGGCAAAACAATAAATAAAGGTCTAGAAGTTATTACAGAGCTGACAGCACACAATGCCGTCCTGCAAAGCAAATATGAATTATTCCAGAACATTTTAAAATGAAAAATCCTCTCTTCTTCCTGCCTGGCCCTGTAATCTATTAACTTCTCTTTCTGTCCCCTCTACCACTGCAGAGAACAGCCAGGCCACAAGGACCCCAGCACAGGCCTTCCTGTGAGCCAGCCTGCTGCTGCTTCTGCTTATAAGTCCTTGGGTTTGCTAAGAACATCTGGTTCTTTGTCTCTGCTAGGAAGCAGGAGGGCGCATCCCAGGAGGGCCTCTCCTACACTGACACTGTCTGACCCATTCCTCTTGCTTCCCAGTGTCCAGCAACCTCCACCGTTCTATCAGCCCATTTTACAGATGGGGAATCAGGAGCTGGAGGGAACCAGCAAGACCGAGCTGAGACTCAGGTCTGGGCCGTCTCATTCCAAGTTTAAAATTCAATGGCTGAGGGCTGGGAGTGCTGGTCAGTGGTAGAATGCTTGCTAAGCGTGTACAAGGCACAGAAAAAGGATCAAGTGCTACCCTGCACACCCGGCGGCAAACTCCTATGCATCCTTAGAAACCTTGCGGACATTACTTTCTCTGAGACGTCCCATCTTTGAACCCAGAGTCCATCACTCCTTCCTGCGCTTTTTGCTGGAGTCCAGTGATCACATCCACTTCTCTGCCCCGCGATGACCATCCCCCACATCTGTGTCTCCTCTTAGGTTAGGAAGCTGTCTGTAGTGGTAGTGCCCGGAATGCATAGGTACTCAATAAATGTTCTTGAACTGAGTTGAGTCACGTGGTGTGTATGTAGCCGTGAGATAACTGTTTAGGCCAGGGATAGGAGGAGTGACAGGCATGTATATGGGTGTCTCTGCATTTGGATTTAAATCCAACAATGTTTCCAGAGAGCTGTTTGGAGTCAGTGGACTGTGACAAGCCGCTGACCATTTTCTCAGCGCCAAGAAAGCTGGCTGGGTTGGGGTGGTGTGGGGGTGGGGCTGGCTGGAGCTGAGGCCAAGCTGTCTGCCTGGTTGTTCCCTGCCTTTTCTTTATTTCCCAGCCCTCTCTCTTCATGGTTCCACTTTGGAAGCCCTCAGCTCCAGGCTCCTAGGATGGGATGCATTGAGACAAGAACCCCGATGTGGGTACTTACTAGCCACTTGGCAAGCCAATGAAGCCGATAGGTAGGACTCCAGACCTGGGGCAGCCCTTTTTCCTAATCATATGAACCATTCCCTCATTCCCTGTTCATCTGCATCAGATGCAGCCATGGTGGTGAGGGGAATCCTTGGTGCTCCAGCAGTGATCTGTGCTGGGATCTGAGGTCTCCATACAGCTGGAAGTGGGCACAGGACTGGTCTTCAGGGGGGGAACCAGCATCTGGGCAACATGCCGTGAAGGGGCTTCAGCATTCTTCATCCCCTTGATGTCTTAAACTCTAAAGGGTCTGGTCCTTTCCAGTGCTGGGGTGACAGGGAAACAGAGCCAGTGTCCACCTTATCTGACCTTGTCACTGTCGCCCAGAGCCAGGCCCAGCACAAAGCCTTTTGAAGAACTGGACACTTCAAGGTGACGTCTGGGACCCGGAGACTGCTCTGTGCCTCTGGGTAGGAGGAAGGCCAGCAGTCTAGGGGATCTGCCTGAAGGCTGCTGGCCCAGACATTTACGTGTCCTGGGCACATGCTGTTATAATCCTCCAGAGGAGGCAAGAAGACAGAGGCTTTTCAAAGGCAAGTTTGAGAGCTCAGACTCCACTTCCTGCCTATTCTGCTTCCTTCAGGTACCAATGCCCTGCTCCACCTGATGATACCAACAGCCATGGCAGCTGGGTCAGGCCTCCATCATGTGCTCTGCAAACACTCTTGCCCTTGTACCTCCTGGTTCTCAGCCAGTCCCTCTCTGCCCTGATTCTGCTTCTGAGAACGCAGATTCCCTTTGTCTTCCTTTCCTTCTAGCTACTGATTGACACCCTTACCACCATGCCCATTTCCTGGCCTCAGTGTAAGAATAAGGAGAAGGAGGCCCCGGCTGGGCTGTGGCTCTAGAAATGCACATTACACTTCCGGATGAGGACAGACTCTGGACCTGGAAGACCAAGTTGGGTCCAAGGTGATGGTGACCTACTGCTGGGATTTTCTTTGGGCCAACAACCAGCTCCCAAATAAGCACACAGAGACTTCTTATCAATTATGAATGCTTGACCTTAGCTTAGGCTTGTTCCGCTAGCTCTCTTAACTTAATTTAACCTATTTCTATTCTATTAACCTATAGCTTTTGCTTCATGAATTTCTACCTTTCTTTCATTCTGTATGTCTTACTTTCCTGGTTCTTCCGTGTCTGTCTGTCTGGCCCCTGGCATCTCCCTGGTGTTTCTTTTTCTCTTTCTCCCTTGAACTTAAATTCCTCCTCCTACTTACTCTCCCTGCCCACAAGTCCCACTTATACTTCTTCCCTTGCTATTGGCCATTCAGCTTTTTATTAGACCAATCAAGTGCCTTAGGCAGGCAAGGTAAAACAAAAACACATCGTTACATAATTAAACAAACGCAACACATCTTTACATAGCTAAATATTCTGCAACATAAACAAATGTAACACCTCTTCACATAGTTAAACAAATACAACACATCTTTGCAGTTAAACAAATGCAACACATCTTTGCACAGTTAAACAAACATTCTGCAACAGTGACCTTGAGAACATCATTAAAGCTGTTTGGGCCTCAGTTTCCTTATCTAAAAAGGAGGCCACACTTTCCAGGGTTCTGTAAAGATATCGGAAGACACATTTCACTGTGGTGGATGTGGGAGAAGTACTAAAAAACAAAACAAAAAACCAATGAATTAGAGTGAGGCTGGCGTGGGGTGGAGGTGGGCAGCAGAATAAAGTAGTATGTGTGGAGCTGCGGTGAGGAGGAGAGCGGTCAGGATGTCGGGGCTGCAGAGAGGCCACCAGGCTGCTCACAGCAAGCAGGGAAGTGGCAGGATTTCCAAAACGGAGCACTTGGTCCTGTGGATTGATGGTTCCCACTTGGAGCACTTTGTTCCTATGAAATGCTGAGAAGAGGTCCACAGGGCAAGCAGATAGAGAGAAATGGGGGCCCGGAGTCCAAGCCCTGGTTTTCAAATGCCCCCTCCATCATCCCAATCCAGGGAGGGCTCCGTGAAACTCACCCAGCTACACTGAGCCTGTTCTAAATGCCTCACAGTGATAATGAATTGAAGAGGATCCCACTGAATTCCTAGAAGCCTGAGAATAGAGGGCTGGGAAGGGGACTCCTGTGGATCCTTCACTCTACTTACAACTTGGCAATGGCTTCAGCTGGAAAGCCTAGGTCTTTCCTGGACCAAGCAGTTGCTTTGTGTGGAGAGTGAGGAGAGAGGGTGTTAGGGAAACCCTGAGAAAGCCAAGCTGAGGGCCCCTGTGGGGTTCCAGTAAAGAAGAGCAGACACACTGTTGGTACACCAGGCAAGTGACGATCAGTTGTGCTGGCTCCAGTATCTGCGGGGACCTGGCATTTCTTCTCTCTCTCTCCACCACTCCACCTCACTGGCTCTCACTCCCCATCAGACCTCAGCTTAGACAGATGTCCCAGAAAGTCTCACTTGTCCTCCCCCTGCGTCCCCACACCCTGCGCCCCTGCTCTCTTGTAGCAAAAAGTCCCATCATCTGCTCTCTTGTCCCTGCTCTCTGATAGATTTTCTTCGCTTCTTTTTCATTTTCAAACAGTTTCCGGTGTCCCAGGCTCTCCGTGAATTCTCTGAGTAGCTAATGATGACTCCTGACCCTTCTTCCTCCATTTCTGAGTGTTGAGATTTCAGGAATGCACCATCATGCCCAGTTTTATGCCAGGTTGGAGGATCAGACCCAGGGCTTTACCACACTAGGCAAGTTCTCTAGCTGAATTATATCTCTGGTCTTCTTTTTATTTTGCTTTGTTATGTGGTCCAGACCTCCTTGGATCAGTGATCCTCCTGTCTCAGTCTCCCCAGTGCTGGGGTTACAGCTACTGTGCTCCCTCCCAGGTTTTAAGTATAGTAAAGGAACATCCTTTCCTTAGAGTCTAGCGCAGTGCCTGACACAGAGTGGGGACCTACTAAATGCTGGTAGATGAACAAATGAACGGGCCTCACTTCAGCAAGGATGAAGGTAGAGATCAAGCCGTAGGAACACTTCACTTCTGAAAAAAAGCTGTTGCATGGAATGAAAGCTTCAAGGTGAGCACAAGAGCTGGACTCTCAGGGCTGGCAGGGTTGGGGGGCAGTCCCACTGAGCATGCCTGTATCTCTAGGAACTCAGCAAACGGGGCTTACTTTGTCATTTGATCCGACCAACATTTGCACATCCGCCTGGGAGCATGTATAAACACTAAGGTTCACTGGTAGATCTTTGTGCTCTGGATCTGAAGGAAGACTAGAGGGAACAGAGCTCTGGGAGTCTCTGTGTAGGACGCGTGCGTGACTTTGAGCATCGAGGTATGGGTGTGACACCTTTGTACAAACAGTCCTGTATACAGAACATGTCCCCGCATGTCTCTGTATTTGTGAGCGTGCACATACTTGCGCAGATGTGTGCCCACGGGAGCCAGGCTAGGCCTGGGTGTGTTCTGTCGCTTTGTCCTGATTAGCCTTTACTTGGAAGCATTTAGGTGACGATTTACAGCTGTACCTGACCCTGGCCTCTCTGCCTTACCCTGTGTGTGCAGCAGGGGCTGCCCCTTGGCCTCTGCCCACCCCTTGCCCCCAGGCCACATAACTGTGATTTACAGCAGGGGCCTGTGGGGATCAGGCCCTCCCCACCACCCACCTCTTGCAGCTCCTGTACCAGATGGGCTGCCAGGGAGACTGAAGCAAGATACCAACCGGCAGCCAGGCCCATCTGGGACCTCTCCCTCGCCCCGCCCCCCCCCATCCCTGTCAACTTGTCTTGAGCTTGTTCTTGGCTGTTGGGATTGTGAACTGAGATGGGAGGTCCAAGTCTGTGACATCGAACAGAAACCACCCCCTGCTCCATTCATCTTCACTCCAGACACAGATCGACAGACAGATGGACAGACATCCATAGATAAAAGTGCTGATGGGTCCACATACAAGGATATTCACTGGGTTGAGTCTGACACACACACACACACACACACACACACACACACACACACACACACGCTCGCTCACATGGGAGATCTGATGTACATGTGGGGGCTGGGAAGGAAGCCAGGCCCCCTGCAGCCAGGCCCAACCTCCCCCAATCCCTGCTGGGTCCCTGCTCCCCCTCCCTCTGTGTCTACTCTCCTTGATGCCAAAGGCTATCCTCTCCAGCCTATGCCAATCCGTTATGCAGGTCCACTCAACCAGCAAGGGCATTTCTGGGGGGGGGGGTGTCCCTGAGGTGGAGCCCTAGGGGCTGCAGCTCAACCCAGGACCCCTAGGCCAGTGTGGCTGGGAGGAAGGGGGAGGGGGTGAGGGTGGAGAAATCCAGGGCTGTGTCAGGCTGAAGGTGAGCGCTGGAAACAAAAAGATTGTAGTAAATTATTATTCCCCCCATGGCTTTCCCAAGGAAAGTGGAAGCAGCAGCCTGAGGCCCGTTTTCCTATTTGATGGGGAATCAGATAAATGGCAGGCAGCTTGCTCTGATAAGGCCTTGCTCTGGGCACAACCTCTCTCTCTGCAACCCTCTTACTATGCATAGAGGAAGGCTATCTGTGCAGCTGCACCTTGACACAAATATATCTGCACCCGAGATGAAGCAATTCCCCTAGAAATTACAGCGGAGGGATTGCATCTGAGGAGGGGGCCCCGGGGAGGGGCGGGGTTGCAGGGACGAGGCAGGTCTGGGACAGGCAGGGAGCAGAAGAGGGAGGCGTCTGGGAGATTGGGAGTGGGGAGGAGGTCAAGAGGACTGCACCAGGGAGGGGCCTGGGAGCATCTTTGTATAAAATTTATACATTTCCCCTAAGCATCTTTCCCAGAACTATTCTTTTTCCTCCTGCGTCATCTTCTTAATAGGGGAGCCCACCAGGATCCCACCCCACCCCCTTACTATATTCCCCCTGCTTATAGAATTAACAATAAAATATGTGGGCAGTAGTAGATTTTACAATGATTCATCCAAATGGAGAAGTCATAACCTTAAAATGCTCTTTTTAGCAGGGGAATGGGATGGTAATATGAGTTAAATAAATATATACACTGATAAATATTTTTGGAAGAATGGTGAGGGCAGAGTTCTAACTGTTTTACCTGGAAATGCATCTAACCTTTTACGTGGCTCTCCGGGAGATGTATGCATATAGGCAGTATGGAGGCAGAAATGTATGGGAACATGCCTATGTGTTGGTCTGGACTCGTGTCCATGTTTACACACACACACACACACACACAGACACAGAGAGAGACAGAGAGAGACAGAGAGAGACAGAGAGAGAGAGAGAGAGACAGAGAGAGACACACAGAGAGAGAGAGAGAGACAGAGAGACACAGAGAGACAGAGAGAGAGAGAGAGAGAGAGAGAGAGAGAGAGAGAGAGAGAGAGAGAGAGAGAGAGCGCTCCTCATCATCAGTGTTTGCCCATCTCTCCTCTTCTTCCACTCTCCAAGGAAGTCTTCAGAAAGCCCTTTGGTCCCAGGGAGAGAAGCTCTGAGCAAGGAAGGAAGCTCTGAAGCTCATCAGGCACAAAGGTGCCCTATCCTGCCAGATAACTCCTCCCCTCCTCGCTGATTCTTGGCCGGATAAAGGTGCCCAAGGGTGCTGGCAGCAGGGCTTGGCAGGACAAGTCCATGGGAGGGGCAGTGGGCCATGTCTGTTGAGGTGGGGGGGGTGTTATCCCCAAGGTTCTGGGTCTTGCTATTACCAGGAAGGCTTATTAGATGGGGCTAGGCAACAGGAGGCATTATTGCATGCATTGCGTGCATGTGTGGGAGGGGTGAGGGGAAGAATCCAAGTATGAGCTCTCGGGAGCCGGGTTTCCCCTCCCTCTCCAAACTGGCACCTGCCTTGGGTCTGACTGTCAGAGCAGCTGTGAGACACAAGAGTGAGCTGACAGATGCCACAGCCTCAGCCTTTGTCTGAGCAAGAGAAAAATCACACCCTCTTCTTAAGCCCCTGGGGCAGCTGAGGCTGGAGGTTTCCTGTCTCAGACTCAGGCTCAAGCCCTGGGAAGTGATAGGGGTCTTCACGAGGTTCTCAGATTAAGGGAATTTGAGAAGTAACAGAAAGGGAAGGTTTGGGGGGACAGACACTTTGAACCCCTTTGCCTAAACTGTGCAACACACTCCCAGAAACCATGTGTGTTGGGGGGAGGTGTTGGCTGGAGTTGTGGGAGATCTTCATGCCAACCTGAGCCAGCTGGAGAGGGCTCAGCCATCAGGCAGGGGATCAGACTTCTTGTTTTACATCTGTCCCTTCCCTAGCTTACTCTCCTCTGGGCTGCAAAATGCAGGAAGCAACCGTTTCAACAACTGAGGCATCAACTGTTATATAAAATGGGCATCTGGGTTCTAGAGGCACATCAGGCTGAGGGGATAAGAACACATGAAGTTGTCATCTGCCACTGCTTCGGTCTGAGTCTGTAGGAGCTCAGGGACTGTTGTCTTTTGCTATTTCTTGGCTGGTGGCACCTTCTGGGTTTACTTATGAAGTGATTCTTGGATCAAGCCACAAAACTGGAGCCCTCCATAGGGACCCACTGTAAATGACCATGTTGAGGCGCACTGGGGCAGAATACTGGCTTCACCCAAATGTTCTGTAGTGGAGGACATAGCCAGGGACCTAAAAGTGTCAGGAAGTCTGGGAACTATGGTTCTAGAAGGCTAATGGATCTTATTGTTTACTATATTAGTAAGTGGGGGTCTGCACTGGGACAAGAACTGTCACCCATGCTATAGCAGGACTTGGACTACCATCAACTTCACATTGGAACATTGGCTTTTACATTCATCCTTAGATACCATTGACCATCATTGATCCTGATATTGAGGCATTGATCATCACACTAGGACATCAATTTCCCTTAACCAACTCTGAATTGGGGCATTGATCTCTACATTGGGATGCTGACATCCTTACACATTCTTATGGCAAGACATTGATTCCTCTCAAGCCACTCTGTACTGGGACATTGATCCCCAAGTGGGATGTTGATGACCTCAAGCAGATCTTCCCTGAGGTATTGATTCCTACATGGGGAATGTTCACTTCTTTTCCTATTCACCTCTGGATTGGGACATTGATCCTGAATTGGGACATTGATTTATTCATCTCACTCAGTTATCTGGACATGATCTACCACTCAACCCTGAATAAAGACACTGGTTTTTATTTTGGGGTTTTAGGCCATTGGTTCCATCAATCCTTTATTTGCTACTCTGTATCCCATGGATCAGTTTCTGTGAGGGTAGGTGGCATCTCTTTTTCTTTTTTCTTCTTCTTCCTCTGCCCGCCCCCCCATTTTGAGACAGGCTCTTACTATATAGCTCTAACTGGCCTGGAACTAGCTCTCTAGACCAGGCTGGTCTCAAACTCTTAGAAATCTCCCTGTTTCTGCTTCCTGGGATTAAAAGCCTGCGTCATCACACCTGGTAAGATCTCGGTCCATCTCTCTCTACCGTCATCCCCGATGCGAGCATTTTCCTCACTTCCTTCTTTTATTCCTTTCTGTCTTCCTTTCTTCCCTCTTTTCTTCTTTTCTGTCTTCCTTTCTTCTTCCTTCAGTACAGGGACTTGCTAAGTAGCTCAGGCTGGCCTCGGACTTGTGGCCATCCTCCTGCCTCAGTCTCCTTAGTCCTGGGATTATATCCATGTGCCACCATACCCGGCTATGGATTTCTTTCAGTTTTCATATTGACTATAAATACACTACTTCTCTGCCCGTCATTTATTTTGCTCTCACAGTGACTTCAACTGAGATCACCGAGTGGGGTGAGGATGGCCTACTGAGGTTGGGGCCATATCAAGCAAATATTGGAAAGGGCATAGACTTTGGAGTCCTAATTCACATCTCTATCACTTGCAAGCCTCGGTTTTCTCATTTTTTTTTCCAAGTGGCATAAGACCCCTACTTTTCAGATTTCACGCTACAAATTAAAGGACAACATACAGGGCCTAGAGAGAGCGGCTGGTCTTCCAGAGGACCTGGGTTTGATTCCCAGCACCCACACGGCTGCTTACAACCGTCTTTAACTGTATGTAGTTCCAGGGGATCCAATGGCCTTTCACGGCTTCCACAGGCACCAGGTACATGTGTGGCGCACAGACAAACACGCAGGTGAAACACTCATACACATAAGATAAAATAATAAAAACGTTTAAATAAGCTAATTAAATGAAGAGCAGCCTACAGCCACATGGTGCATAACGATGTCAACAGCAGCTCCCATATACGATGGTGGTCCCACGAGATGACATCATCCAGTGACATATCAAACTTAGTTCACACAAGCATGGTTTACAAGGGCCATATGATGAAGAAGTTGCCAAAGAGCAGATTTCTCAGAATACGTGCCGTCCAAGTGACACATGACTGTACATGAGAACACAATATCCAGCGACGCTTTCCATCCCTGGTCCTCCATCCTCCAGCTCAGGAGACAGCTCTTTAGTCAGAGAGTCCATGTGTCACCGTATCACTTGCTGCAGATGGGGCTGAGATTCTCCCCCCCCCCCCCCAGAGTCCATGGGCAGCATCCCAAGTGAAGTGGGCCCCTCACCAAGGCCCTGCTCTAGCTTTTCCTTTGAAAACTCCCATATTATATAGATAGCAAACAGAAGGGCAACTTTTCCACCCCGAGCCTGTGTGTAATTACATATTTTGGCCGCGTGCTGGGCCGGGGATAAATCTGTATGGTAATGCAGGCCAGGGGCTTACGATGTAGGCACACATGCTAATTTTTAAACCACAAAATCGTGGCTGTTTTTCATTTTCATTTCCGACAACACCGACAGAGATTAGGTCCTATTAAACACCATGGGGCCTGTCCTCCCCCTGGCCACCTGCGGGGCTCTTTGGTGGCTTTCAGGGGCTGGTTGGGCCCGGCGCTGAGGCAAACACATCCTTCCTAATTGTAGGGCAAAGCTCTGCCCAGGAGGAGGTGGCCAGGATGGCAGATTGAGGCTGTTTTCTCCTGTCATCCCCACCCAGCCTGTGGTGGGTCTCACTTCTGCCAGTGCATGTTGGGGTACCTTTCTTTCTGGAAGAGTAAAGTAAAATGCTCTCCCCAAAGCTGGAGGGAGTAACCTCAGGAGCCTGGAGAGCATTGCATCCTAGTCCCACATAAGCAACCTTGTGCAATCACTAGCGATTGACCTTGTACACCTCTCTTTCCTTTCTGGGCTGCTTTGCTATCCCTGACAATTCTGTGAGAGTGCACACTACAGGCTCTGGACTGGTCCATCAAGTCCACACCTTTTGTGCCTTTCAGCCTCCAGCGCCCTCACTCTGAAACAAGTTGAGCAGCCCTTGACAGCGGGTGACACTGGTCACACGTGTACTCGGTGAGAAACTTACATATCCATATCTCATGGACTCCTCTCGGCTCCCTGAGGTGGCCGACCGACCGTGACACAGCAAGTCTTGCCCTGGTCACTCCCTGGCTGGCTGATCTGTTCCCTCATCTGCAAAATGGGAAGTAACTGATAACAGTGCTGCCTGAAAGGGCAGCATCCAATCCCATGGATTGCTGCAAAGCTCTCAAGGTGCTTCGAAAACAGCCCCAGCAGGTGGCTGCCACCACTATTATGACAGATGGACAGATGGAGGTACAAAAGAGGACCAGGCCAAACTGGAACCCAAGCTGGAACCCCAGGCTGCCATTCTCCCCTATACACACTCTAACCCACTCTTCTCACCCCTCCCTTCCCCCACCCTATACCCCAGTCAGGGCCAGAAGCTCAACCTCCTTTTCTCCCTATTCCTGGGAAAAGTGGTGAGAGATGCTGAGATAAGAATCAAGGTCTAAGTGATTCCCAGACTGAGGCTGCTATCTCCAACCTTGACTTCTAAGGGCCCTTGGGCTTGAGGGAGCCGGTCCTGGCTCAGACAAGAGCTGGGGTCTAACAGAGCCTCCGCTTGTCTGAGAGCAGAGGGCAGAGGTTCGGGAGGAGGAGCCGAGCCCAGCCCCCCTCTATTCTCCTCCATCTGCACTCAGGAGCAGCTGAGCATGGCTGGCCACCCCTCCCACTCCTGCCCCTTTCCATTCTCTCCTTCTGGGCAGGGCGGCCCGTCTCTGGGGGGAACCTGGTCTGTGCTCAATTTCATGCCACTTAATTCTCAAGTCTGTCCGTGAAAATGGTGACAAATCGGCCCCAACTGCCCAAATGTCCCGTCCCATCTCAGACATCTCTCCTGAAGCCATGCTCCTCTGTCTAATGGCCCCTCACCCATCAGAGGAGAGAGGGAGCGTGCACGCGGTCATGGGCTCACAGAGGCTTACACTGACTTAGGCCGACTTCCGTATACAACCACCTCTCACAGACCCCAGCCTTAAGACCGACCACAGTCCAGACCCCTGAGATGACCTCAAGGTCATGCATGGTCATGGCTGGGAACTGTTTGAGTCTGAATTTGAATGTTATGGTGTGATGCTTACATGTGTTCTTTCTAGGACAATTTGGTGACTTTATGAATAAGCAGCACACTCTCGTGACTGAAACTGCCGGAAGAGGAAAAGGGAGTGTGAAACGTCTCTATCAACCCCTGTCCAAAGCCTCCTTCTAAAGCGTCGCCCACCTCCCCACCTTTTTCCAGAGAGGTCTCCCATGCAAAAAAATCCCATCAACTACGTACAGTATGTCCACCTTTCCCCAAAAGCGGAATGTCCTACACACAGTTCTGTGCCTGATCCTACTTACTCAGATGTCCTCCAGATCAATCTCCTATTCCACCTACCTCCCAATGGGAGCCATGTGACATTCTCTCCCCTTCCCTCACTCTGCCCTCAGTAAGGGCTTTGAAAGCAGAGAGGCAAGTGTTCAAGTGCCACCCTTGCTAGCTACTCTCTGGCCGAGGTTTTTGAAACTTGAGGACCATTTCATGGGCTTTTGCAAGAGAAAACAACAGGGAGGCAAGTTTAAGATCCCAGAAGCTGCTGGGATGTAGGAGATGAAGCAAGAGAGAAAGGGCCATGCCCTTTGAGTTAGGGTCCAAAAAAGGCAGCGATGGAGATCCACAAGTAGCTGTATGGTGGATGGCTTGGGGGAACTTTGGGGGTCAGGAAAGAAAGCCAGACTGACAAGGGAACCACGCTTAGGTTTTTGGCTGATGTCTCTCAAGTCTCGGTGGGACCTCCCAAGGATATAGGCTCGTTGAGTATGATGAAGCTCTTTCTGACTCTTTTTCTTTCTTTCTTTCTTTCTTTCTCTCTCTCTTTCTTTCTTTCTTTCTTTCTTTCTTTCTTTCTTTCTTTCTTTCTTTCTTTCTTTCTTTCTCTTTGGTTTTTCAAGACAGGGTTTCTCTGTGTAGCTTTGCGCCTTTCCTGGATTTCGCTCTATAGACCAGGGCGGCCTCAAACTCACAAAGATCCTCCTGGCTCTGTCTCCCGAGTGCTGGGATTAAAGGTGTGCACCACCACTGCCCGGCTTTTTCTGACTCTTGGTGAGCCTAACTCAGGGTCCCAGATAATCAATGACCACCAAAGCCACCGTGAGTCAGGGGCTTGCAAGTCCATCATTTCACACCCAAGAAGAATAAGGAAATGCAGACAAGGACTAAGTCGATTTATTAAGGAAAAGTGAGAAAGGATTCCTAAGAGTGGAGGGGCTCTAAGGCAGGGGCACACCCTGAGAGAGCTTTTCAAGTACATTTTCCTCTTGTAACTCAGGAAAAATGTTAAGACTAAGGGACTGCCACCTCTCAAGACTTTGGGGATGAAGGTTGGTAAGACAGACAGTGAACAGAGTGTGCCAGTACGCAAGGGGCAAGTACTCACTCTTTTTCCTTCTTCTGTGTCCCCTCTCAGGTGACTACCTATAGGTTCTTCAAGCCCTGACTCAGTATCACACCCCTTCCCCAGTCCCAGGCTGCATCTGTTGTGTTTCTGGGCACCTTTGAGGAGCGTCACTGTGGTGTGGTGGGTGTGGCCTCTGCCTTGGTTTTCCCTTCTACAAGGCTGTGAGCAACTGGAGGGCTGCTGATAAGGCAGGACCTGGTGGCAAGGTTGATGGCCCTTCTTCTTGCGTGTTCCGACACTCCAGTCATCAGGTGGTTGTGGGCAGAAACGGAGTTGGAGCTTCAGCCAAGAGAAAACACAGAGTTAGTAACCAAAGTTGGAGCAGGATAGCTGATCCTCCCGGAGACAGGAGGTCAGAGATGGAATTTTAGGAGACATAAAGGGAAAGGGGGAATGGGGAGTAGTGAGCTGTGAGACTTGGGGTGTGTGGAGCTGGCCGAAGAGGGTACTAGAGAATTTCATTGGCTGCTGTGGAGTATAATCTTGAGCCTGTTCAAGAGTTGGGTAAAGGCTTCATTGCCAGCCAGTCAGGGCTTTGGGAAGCCATTTTGGTTTCTTGTGGTGTGATCTGGGCTGTGACCGGATCAAGGTCTGCAGGAGTACAGAGAGATGCTAAGATAAGGGTGAGTAGAGGGGGAAACAGCAGCTTAGACCAGCCATGGCTCAGCTCTATCCCTGGGCAGCTCCCAAGATGGACAGCATGCCTGTCTGTGCTCCTGCCAAAACGTTTCCCAAGGAGCTCCAGATTTGATGATTTACTTTCCTACTTCCTGGTCCCCTAAATGTGTGAGTAAATTCTTAAGATCTGTAGCTAAATATTGAGGACATATCAGAAAGGCCCCCTTTCTGTGGTTGTAGCAGGTGGAAGGAGGTGGGCGTTGAGTGTGGGTCTTTTCTGGCCTCTTCTCCCTTGCAGGAAAGGACACCAGCAGCCATATAGCCTGAAACTTCTAGATAAGTACGGCTTCCTGTTACTCCTTCCAGCAAGCTTGTAAAATGGGATCAATGCCCCTATTTCTATTTCAATTTCCAATTGTTTGTTGTCAGCATGTAGAAATTGATGCCAAAGTTTTGGTGTATTGATCTCTGGCCCTGCAATCTTGCTAAACTTCATAGCCCTGGTGTCCTTTTTTTTTTTTTTTTTTTTTTTAAATTGTTTTGGGCTGGCTTTATTTTATTTTATTTTTTACGAAGGGGATCATGCTTTCTATAATGATTTTTAAATTCTTTCCCAGTATATACGTCTTTTGTTACTTTTTCTTGTCTTATTGAATTGACCAGGATCTCTAGTACAAGGTGACTAGGAGCAGTGAGAAAAGATAGCCTGGCCTTTTTCCTCTTCCTAGGGGTACTGTGACCCCGTTCTACCGTGTCAGAAACTGAACATCACAGAGCTGTTCAGCAATAGGTCTAAGGTCCCCAGTTAGTCAGTGACAGTACTAAGATCAGAGCCCAGATCTTCCTGACTCCAATGCCCTTTGTGCTGTTCCAAAATGTGCTATACTAAATGGAGGAATTACAGTAATTTCCTTTCGAAATCCCCAGCTCTCCACTCAGCTCCAGGCATACAACAGTTGCTCCGTGAAGACTTCCTGTCTGAATGGAGGCCTGAGCTAGAGACTGATTGATATAGGAGTGACAGGTGTTGGTTTGTTTTGTGTATGTGTGTGTGTGTGTGTGTGTGTGTGTGTGTGTGTGTGTGCTGTATGCACATACAAGTTTGTGGGTGGTATACCTGTGAGCACCCAGGAGAAGGCTAGACCAGGATGTCAGTGTCTCCCTCTATCATTGTCCACTTCGTTTTTTGAGACAGGGTCTCTCACTGAAGGAGCCTGAAGCTCCCCGCTTGGGCTCAGCTGACTGGCCACCAAGCTCCTTAATCTCCTACATTACTATGGGATGCACAGTGGGGCTGGGAACGGAGGAATTTCCATCCTGTTCGGGAACCTCATTTCAGAGGGAATGATCCAGGCTGAGAGAAGCTGTCTCCTAGAGACAAATGAAGGCTTTAGTTTAGAAGATTTTTTCAGAGGCAAAGAGGGGCATAGGATACAGCTGAATCTCCGAGAAGAATAGATAAACCAGATAAACACGGATTTGAAATGAGGAGTGTGGAGATAACTTACTAGCGATGTGACCTTGGGCAAGTTACCTAGCCTCTCTGGGCTTCAGGTTGCTCACTTGTGAGATAATAATTGTGTCTCCTCTTCATAAGCTTATGATGAGAGAGGCACAGCGTTGATGGGCTGTCACAGGTAAATGATACGCAGGGAAATGACTAATATTTATGGAGCTGCAGGACTGTTGGAGGGACCCCTAGACGTCACCGGGGGCCTTTCCCTCCTCCTTTCTCATCATCCCCTATATTAGTGTATAGATAGACAGCATGCCTCTTAAGTGGCCAAGTCCCCTCATCTCTCAGAGCCTCAGTCTCTTCAGATAGAAAATGGGATCATGGGCCCTGTCACACACTGTGGAGACCAGCAAACAGAACAAGGTGCCAGCAATGGGGGAAAATATTCATCACAGCTTCCACACATCTGCTCTCCAGAGCACAACTGGGAGGTGGATAGCTTGATTGCTGTACCCCACCGGTCCTCAGTGCCCCATGAGGTGGATAGCTGGGCCACTTTGTACACATCCCAGAGGCTAAATGGCATGAAGGGCTATGGGCCAGGAATGACTGCAGGTAAGCTTACCTCCAAAGTCCAGATCCCACACCGAGTGTGAGAACCCGGACCCAGACGGCAGCAGCCAGCGGCAGCGTCTGGGCACAGGTGCTTCTCCCCCAGTGTCCCCTCCCGGCCCCTCCCCTGCCCTTCAGTCACTCTCTTGTCCAGTCAAAGGCAGGCGGCGGCCCGCAGCTTTGGTGCATGAGGCAGATGGGACCTTCACAAAAGCTCCTGCACCTCTCCAAGCTGGTCCCCCCCGCACGCCTGATTACCCCCCAATACCCAAGTTACCATTGATACAGTGGTGCTGGGTGATTCAATTAGTGCAGCCGGCATGAAGGCGGCAGCACAAAGAGCTGGGGTAGTTAGAAACTCATTTTCTTTTGATTATTATAGCATCTCACACGTGGAAGCAGAAAATTATAGGCTCATGTGTCTTTGCTTAATATCCTCTGGGGCCAGATTTGTCGTCATGTTGAAGTTAGCTGTCAGCACTGACAAAATCATGTGGAGTTGATGGATTTACAGTGCCGGGGCCCAGCCAAGCTAGAGAGGTCCAGCCCCTCACAGATACGCAGATCTGCAGATGCATCCATACTCGCGCGCGCGGGCACACACACACACATGTGGACACACCCCACACAGGGAAACACCCCACACAGGCATATGCCCGACCTAACAGACACTGATAGTCTCTTAGAGAGAATATTTGGTTCCCTCTGCCTGGTCCTGAGAAACACAGGGTTTTCACCCATGAAAGATACTCATCCAGATCCACAGAGTCATACACCCCCCCCCAACACACTCCTTATACTGATAACCCAACACACTCACACACACACACACACACACACACACACACACACACACACACACAGCCTAACAAACAAATACACAAATACACCCCCACATGTTACTACATTCTTACCCAGTCTCACATAGAATACCCATCTTCCACACTTATACATACTGGAGCACACACATACACGTACACACACATAGTCTGACACACCCACTGGCATACTACACAGATACAGGTAGTGGTGTACACAGATACTTGCAAGCCCATCTAAACACAGATACACCCAACCTCACTGATGCACAGCCACCCAACCCAGGCTCACTAACCCAGCCACACATCCCTCTAACACACGCTTACCCACACACTCATGAATGCGGATGGTACCCTGGCTGACACATACACCTAAGCCCTCATGTGCATCACACACAGGTAAGCACACATAACTCTACAACAGTGTCAGTTTATGCACACATGCAGTATCCAGACAAGTACAAGGCACACACAGAGACGGAGAAGTCAAAATCTCAGGCACAGGGTAGATACTCATAGAGACTTGGGAGATTCCCCTTCTACCAACGTAGACCCTTGTCCTTTCTTTCCTGTGATTCCTCATTCTTCTTTTCAATTGGCTGTGCAAGGGAGCTCCCAAGAGATGATATTGAAATAGGAACATCTGGAGTAAGGGGTAGGGGCCCCTCACCTCTGGGTGCCCAGCCGCACTGACTCCGGGTTTCTGATTGTTAAGGTGACTGGCAGCTAAAGGGAGTGGGTGGGGTTGAGGTTCACAGTGATTGTGTGTTCACAGAGAGGGAAGGGAGGTCGGAAGGGTTTATCCTGTTTTTCAAAGTTCATTTTATCATCTATTTATGTGTGCATGTGTGCACATGGACATGTGGAGGTCAGAGGTCAGCCTTGAGTGTTGTTCCTCGGGAGCCACTGTCTTTTGAGACAGGGTCTCTCATTGAAACTGGAGCTTACCTATTAGACTAGGTTGGCCACATCCCGGAGATCCACCTATCTCAGTCTCTCAAGTGCTGGGATTACAGATGTGGCACAGCCTCTTCTGGCTTTCACATGGGTGCTGGGAATTGAACTCAGGGCCTCCTGTTTCTGTAAAAAGTGTTTCACTAATTGATCCAGCTTCCCAGCCTAGGGCTTAATTCTTCACTGAGCTCAGCCAACTCCAGGTCTTCACAGGACTCAGATCTTGTCTCAGTCCGTTGGCTGAACTTGGTCTCTTTGTCCCTGTTGGCCAAAGAGGGCAATGACTTGTCCAAGTTCACAAAACAAGAGACAGGGATTGCACACAGTCTTTTGACTTCCAAGCTCTTGCTCTCTTCTCTCTGCCACCCCAAGGTGGTCTATAAGCACAGCAGACAGAGAGGAACCCCTAGATCAGGCAGACTGGAGAGCCCCAAGCTAGCCTGTAACTGTCTTGGGTACAGAGCCCCTAGGCCTTCTCCCCAGGGGGTAGGAGCTTGGGCTTGGGGACCTACTGACTGCAGCACTGGGCAAATCCCTTTGCCTCTGAGGCACTTGCCTCTTCTGTCAAATAAAGATGCCCTCTCGGCTGAAGGGTCAGCAAAGATAAGCAAGCAGGCTACACAGTACATCTAATACACAAGAGCTGATGTTAGCAGTTCCGCCACGCCTCCCCCGCAGACTTCGACTGGCCGCACTTCGGGTTACTCTCTCCACCCTCAGCTCTTCTCTGACCTCTTCCAAGACTCCTACCTGGTCCCAGGCAAGGTCTATGGCTTCCTGAGGCTTTAGACCTGTGGGTCTCTGAGGACTTGTAATAGAGGTATGCACTTAGGATGCTATGCTTTGCTCGTGGCGGGAGCTTTCAACACCACCTGTGCCTTAGAATTATCTTCTTGTGTATATGCTTTTTAAAAAACAAAACAACAACAACAACAAAAACAGGTCTTTTCTTACAGCTCCAGCTGGCCAAGGCTGTAGCCTTGAATTCAGGATCTTCCTGTCTTAGCTGCTACAAGTGCTGGGATTACAGATGTGAGTCACCATACCCAGCTACAATTAGCTACAAACAGCATCTAGAATCTTCTGCAGAGATCCTAATTTAGTTGGTTTGGGGTGTACCCCAGGCACCAATAAGTTTTAATACTCTCTGGGGACTCTAAGGGGCACAAGGGCTGAGAACCCCTCAGGGGACCTCCAAGCTGAGTCCAGAGGCCAGCAGCCTCTGCCTCCCCTAGAAGCCTGGGTCTAAGGAACCACTCTCCGGTGAGATGAGGTCCAGCTGGTCCAGGGAGTGACCATGGGTGCATCAGGATTATGGCTTTCACTAGGTTCTCAATATCTGAAGCAAAGCGTCCTCTTCTCGGGACAAGGACATCAGGGACCAGATGTCCCTGGCCAACTTCTATGGGTGGGATTCCTGTCACCTCTGCTCATCCCCGCCTCTCCCATCATCAGTCTGGTCTTAGAGATATGCTAATCAGTGTGGGAGTCCACTCTCTCTCGTAATTATCATATAGCGGAGCTCCTCATCTTAGGATAATTTTCTCATCTGCATAATCGTATTTGACTTCCTTACGGATGTGAAAGCCCCCTTACCTTGGGCCAGTTAATCTTCATTGATTGAATATCAAATTCACCCAGCTGTGGGAGAAGGGGCTTTTTTCTGTCGGCAGCAGGGCACTAGGGTTGAACTGAAGTCAAGCTCAGCTGAGGGCTGGGTGGGGCCTTCATCCTTGTAGTCTCTGTCCTTCCAGGACCGGCCCAGGACTCTGCTTCCCTCCGGCTTCCTGGGGCTGGGCCTTTCCTTCGGGCTGCTTCACTTCCCCCCCCCCCAGCTCCCCCTCCCTGTCTCTTTCTGTCTCTCTTGTGTCCCTTTGTGCTTGGGCTCTGGCTCTGGGTTCTTTTCTCCCTGCGTTAGTCTGATTTCCTTTCTTCAATTGTTCCCCTCCTTGCAGGCCCCTGTCCCATCTCTTCAGGTCCCAGACCCTCCCTTTACTTTAAAACCCCCAAGTGGTTCTGCTACATCCATGTCCAAAACTTGGTGACAAAAATAAATACCTATATTTCCAGTATGAACTCATTGCAAAAGCAGTCAAGATTCTCAGAGAGGCGGGGGACCCACTAAGATAGCTCCAGGATGAGGAAGACAGAAGGGCAGATGCTCTGGACCCAGGCTCTGGCTAAGAGCCCCCTTGTCATGCTGGAACATGTCAATCCTGGGCTGCAGGTGCACCTCGGGGGAGAGCACTTGCCTAGCATGTGTGAGGCCCCGGCTGGATCCCTAAACTAGAGAGAGCAGTAGAGACCCAGTAAGGGCTGCTCAAAGCTTTCACAGAAATCCTATAAGTTAAGCGATGTTCTCCCATTTAACCAGGGGACTTGAACAAGTCCCATGGCAAATGATAGGACCAGAACTTTGGTTTGGGTTTGGTATTTTTTTTTTTTAATTTAGAATTTTTTATAGATGTATATGTTTGTGTATGTACATGTGTGTTACAGGCGTGTGTGTGTGTGTGTGTGTGTGTGTGTGTGTGTGTAGATCAGAGGCTGACATCAGTGTCTTCTTCAATTGCTCTGGGTTTGATAAACCTTGGGTTTGAGACAAGGCTGCTCGATGAACCTGGAGCTCACTGATTGGGTAAGACTGACTTGTAGGGGAGCCCCAGGTACCTTCCTATCTTTGCCTCCCCAGCTCTGGAATTATATGCTTCCATGTGGGTGCCTGGAATCCAGCCCAAGTCCCCACATTTGGAACGCAAAGCACTTTACTGATTGAGGCATCTCTCTTGTCTCTAGTTTGGGACTTTTTGTGAGGAGGGGACTAGGTGTCATGTAGCCCAGGCTGGCCTTGAGTCCTCGACCTTCCTGCTCCACCTCCCACCCCCCACGCCCCAATGCTGGAATTACAAGCATGCACCACCATGCCCAGTTAGGACCAGTTAGACCTTTCTAACCCTAGAGGTAACCCTGGATTACCCAGGAAGAGACAGAGGCCTTCTGCTCCCAGTAAACCTTGAAGCAGGTGACCAAGTCAGTTTAAGTCTAGCCTTGCCATGTTTCTTTAGTTTCTCCTGTCTTAGGAAAAAGCCCCAAGGCACCACCGGGGTTCAGACCATGAAGAAGCATTTTTTAGGAACTTTGGACCAGAGAGATACAGTAGGTCCTTGGGTTTGTATCATTTTCTCTGAGAGAGCAGAAAACAGGTTTCCTGGCTTCATCTTTATGGGGGATTTACACTTGAGGCTAATATTACTGAGCTGGGACATCAACTGGACACCCCATACTGTTTGCAGAGAACCTTCTGTGATGTAGGTGATGATATAAAAATTGATGAGCATAAGTTCACCCCTAGAGGAGTCCATGGTCTGGCCAGAGAATTGTAGACAGGAACAAGTACTTCTAGTGTACTAAGATATGTACAATAGTCAGGGTGTCTGTGAGCATAGATTTCTCTCCTATGGTACATCAAGGAAGGTTTCCATGAGATACTATGTAAAAATGAGTCTTGAAGAGTGAGTAGGAGTTTCCTAAAGAAACACAACATGTATAAACACACACATGTTTGAAGAATATCTGTGTTGGGGATTGATGAAATTTATTACATAGATTATCTTACAAGTGGTGGGGACAGTATTGAAGGATGAGCCTGGAGGGGGCACAGAACCCAGATTGTGAAAGGCCTTGTGAGCCTTGAAGAGTTTAGACTGTTTTTCAGGGAGATAAGCTAGTTAGAAATATGAAACAGATTCCGATTCTCGGTGAGGTCCCATTTCTTGGTTTGTAGGTGGATATCTCTTCCTTGTGTCCTCACCTGGTGTGCCTGGATAGGGGCACTGTCTCCTGTCTACAGACGTCAATCCCATTGAGTCATGGAGCCCCACCCTCCTTATCTCCCAGAGTGCCTACCTTCAGATACCATCACTTGGGGTTAGGGTTTCAACACAGGAAGTGCAGAAACTAATTTCAGTTTATCCCAAGCTCTAGGAAATCCTTCCCAGCTACTGGACAGGGGATGGAAGAAGGTAGAGAAGCGTAGTCACTTCTCAGTCTCCTTGGCCAGAGCTCTGCTCGTCCATTCTGCTCCCAGGCATTTGGTGAGACATCCTTGCCCAGCCTCTGGCAATTGCAAAGGACTTGGAGGGAATGTTAGGCCTGATGTAACCATCCCTTCCATTGATACTTGCCTCCTTGGGATGGGGAGATGAACTGTTGGTGGACAGCTGGCCGCCTCCACCATGGATAGAGTCTCAGGACGGTGCCTCTATCAAGCAGAGTAACCCCAACTGCAATGGGAAGCCTGATAACAGGGGACTGGAGGAGCTTCAGAAAGATGCTCTTGCAAGGTCCCCATTCACAAACGACTCACAACGCACTGACAGCCTCTTGTGGAGAACTAGAAGGTGTGAGTGAGGTCAGAGGATCTGGGTCTGGATCCTGGCTGTACTACATCCTGAATGCTTCATCCTAAGCAGTTTACTCAAACTCCGAGCTTCACATTCCCCATCGGCAAGATAGAATGACGCTGACAGCTGGGTCACCTTGTCATTTCGAGTGCTTACCAGCCTGGCTACAGGAAAGGAGCCAATAAATGCCGGAGAGAGTCATTGCTGTTATGTCGCTATTCAGGGGAAGACAGGAGCGGCCCAGGTTCTTGTGTGGGTGCTTGAGATCTGTGCGACTTTAGACACTCAGGCGCCCCAGCTTCAGTGGAGTCTCCATGAAGTGGCAATAATAATAACTGCCGTGCTGGGCTGCTGAGAGGAGTGGAGCCCTGCAAGAGGACATCTGCCCGATGGGAACTCAGGACGTGACAGGAAGGGTGTCCACACTGTCACTTTCTATGATGCAATCTTTATTATCTTTATTGTTATCCCTGGGTCGCACCTAGTGGGTGCTTTGCAGATGGACCTCTACAAAGGCTCAGTCTGTGAAATGGGACTGTCAACAGCAGGTACCTGTGAACACAGGCTGTGGAAAGACGAGGCCTGTGGCCCGGCACCCAGGGGCCAGCACCCAGGGCCTGGCACATGTAAGTGTTCTGAGCATGAACCAAGGGTTATTTGCCTTTCTCATGCTTGCCTAAGACATAGGCTAGGCCTATGGTGAAGGGGTGGGGTCAGGAACAGAGAAGAATGGCCAGACCGAGCTGGGAAGGCCTGGGATGCCAGGCAGAGTGGCTCTGAGTGGACTTGCTTCTGTTCCTCAAGATGCTAGCCTGGGGTCTTGGTCTGCGGGCTCCTCCTGCAGACCTTCGGAGACAGAGCAAGGCCATGGGCGCCCTATTGGGGCAGGGATGCATCTCTGGACTCAGCTGTCTCCTGCTGGGGCTGTAGTGAAAGGGAAGGGCATTTGCAATTCAGATAGGGCAGATGGGAGGACATCGCAGGGCGGGGAGTGGGGGACACGCTTGAGTCAGCTGTCTCTCTTCTCACATACAGCCTGACCCTGGAGCAGCCCTTCCCAGCCTGGTGCCCGGCCTCTCAGAGCACACACGCTCCCTGTGCTTTACACAAGGAGGGAGACACTATTGCCATTCCACCTCAAACACAAGTGAGGCCCAGAGAGGCACATCTACTCACCCTGGGCTACATGGTGGCCAAGGGCAGAGCTGCAGCACATACCAGGCAGCCTGGCTTCAGAGCCCACATTCTTATTCATGTTGGGCATCCCTCCAACGCCAGTCCCTCCCCTGTGCCCGGAAGTCCCAAAGGATGCTGTGTGAAGCCTATTTGAGTCCGCCCCCCCCCCTCTTCTTACCATAGGGCCAACTCATCCTCTTCTCAATCCACGGAGTTGCTCTGGGATCACCTTGGCAGAGAGGTCACAGGGCCCAGGCCCTTTCGATTTCCTGGGCCTCTCAGGACCTCTGGGCTATGAGAGTGAACTCAGATTTACATTACATGGCCAGGCAGGGTTTTGTAGGGACTCACAAGTGGATGGCTTTGGACATTGCTTTACCGGGACAAAGATGAGAATCTGGGACCAAGCAGCACAGATTGCTAGGGCTGCTGGCTGGCTCCCCGTGTCTACAAACAGGGGAAGTACCACATGTGGAGGCGTTCTCCACAGCCTCACTCTCTCTCCATGCACCCCAGGGCCAGCAGGGCAGCCGAAGGCTCCACCTTACAAATGGGTCATTTTTTAAAAAGATTTATTTATTTATTATGTATACAGCATGTATGACTGCAGGCCAGAAGAGGGTACCAGATCTCATTACAGATAGTTGTGAGCCACCATGTGGTTGCTGGGAATTGAACTCAGGACCTCTGGAAGAGCAGCCAGTGCTCTTAACCTCTGAGCCATCTCATTTTTAACGAGGCCCTCCCTGGTCAGTGTGGGTATGATGGCTAGAAAAGCTTATTTCCTTCCTCCGGCCTCTTGCCCGCCTTCCTTTCCTGTTCCTGGGAGGGGAATGGATGAGCCCGTGGTGGGAACATGCTCCTTCAACGTCCACTTCTCTGTAGAATGTGCTGCTCGTTCATCCGGGTAGGAGGCAATGCTTTGGGTGACAGATAAAAAAAAAAAGTCAGTGACAATCCTAGACCAACTCTCCTCCGTGCTGAAGCTGGGCTTTGGCCTCCCTGGCTCTATGATCTTGGATAAACTATCTCCTCTCTACCTCTATTGTCTCATCTGTGAAATGGGTGGCTTGAGTCTCTCTCTTTGGCAGAGTTCGTTTATGAATCCAGTCAGCTCCTGCAGGAGCCCCATACAGTCCATGTTAATAACTGAGGGTCCCAACAGCTCCCCCATAGGTTCTTAGTTGGCTGGTAGGGCAGGCCTCCTCCTTCCCTGACCTCTAACCCTACCTTCTCCTCCCCCAATTCCCTCTCAACGGGAGGCTGTGAGTCGTCCCGCCCCACCCCCCCAACGCGGCCCAGGGGGCCAGAGAAATTACACCAAATCAAAGCAGAAAATGAGTTTTCATTCATCTTGGAATGATGCGAGAGGTTACGAGCAAGACAAATAGCAGCCTCCCCCTCTTCCTTTATCACTGTCACCGCAATTAATAGGCTGTGGCCTTCGTTATCCAGGCCTTGCTAAGGAGAGAGCAGCCCCGGGCGACGCTAACGAGGAAGTGGAAACAGACCGGCTCCCACGCTCCCACCAAGAGCCGTCACGTGGCCATATGCTCACCTGGCTCTCCGGACCTGCTGTTGGGGTGCAGAAAAGCTTAGGAGGGGCCACAGCAGCATGCGGGGGAGCCACGTGAGGCCTATGCAAGAGGGGAACACTGGTCCCCTGGCGCCCTGAGAGTGCCCTGGCTGCCCGTGGGTTGATAATCACAGCTGCCCAGTCTCTTGGTTATTTCTGGAGTCCCTGTTAGGAGCGACACACAACTATTCGTGGTCCCGGCCTCTGTTCTCTGATTCCTGCCGGGAGAAAACTGACTCGGGGAGAAGAGCAGCTGTTCCTCTGAGCTTGAACAGATCTGGAAGGGGGAGCGCCAGGATTTGAACACTAGCCTACTCAGACTCCAGCCCTGACTCCCTCACTGCCGCATTCTGTTGCCCATTGATGAGGAACAAGGACTGGAGCCAGGTTCCGCTCTCTGGTTCCAGAATTTGAGCAGGAAAAGAGCCAGAGAGAACAACGGACCCAACACGAGTTCCCCACCATGACCCAGAACTGGGTACCCCAGGCCCTAGACAGGGCCTTCAAGCTATTGCTAAGCCTCTGCCTGGACTGAGTCCCTGTCAGGACCAAGGAGAAAGCTCTTCGTTTCAAGTGTAAGAAGATTCCAGAAAGGAGATTTTTGTTATGCTTTGTTTTTGTTGTTTTTCCGAGACAGGGTTTCTCCGTGTAGCTCTGGCTGTCCTGGGACTCACTCTGTAGACCAGGCTGGCCTGGAACAGAGATCCGCCTGCCTCTGCCTCCTGAATGCTGGGATTAAAGGCATGTGGTGGCCACCACCGCCCGACTCAGAAAGGTGATTTTTAAAAGGAATCCGTGTGTGGTGATGCACACCTGTGATCCCAGTCCTAAAGAGGCTGTAGCAAGAGGATCACACATTTGAGGCCAGCGTGGATACATATGTGTCTGTATATGTGATTTTTCAAATGAATTCCTTTAACAGTTACTCAGTGCCTAGGCGGTTCGGCTCATTGAGTACTTGCTCAATCAATGCATACTGTATTACTTATCTATTACTGTGTGACAGATTATCCTAAAAGGTAGTAGCTTAAAACAACAATAAACATTCACTGTCCCTCATGGTTTCCGTGGGTTAAGAATGCAGGAACGGCTGGGTTGGGTAGTCTCTGAGGACATCACTGGCGTGTGTCTGCTGGGGCTTCTACTTTCAAGATGCGCTTTCCCACTTGGCCTGTTGATGGGGTCAACGTGGGGGTGGGGGAGCAGTCTGCCCTCAGGCAGAGAGCCTCTGTGTTTAGAGAGAGGGTGAGTCTTAGGGGAGGCCATGTGCTGGGATGGGGAGGGACAGGTATGGAGGGGAGGGAAGAGGGGGGTCTGCTCTTTTTCTGTACACACTTCTTGTGGTGTTCTCCACGGCACGGTTCACACCATGGTGGCCGGCTCTCCCAGAGAGCTGGCGACCCCAGAGCAGGGCAGAAGTCACGAGGACAGACAGACACCTCTTCTGTGCTTCCTTGGTCACACAGAGACCACCCGACTCTGCGTGGCAGGAGACTAAACAAAGCCGAGAATATCAGCAAGTGAGAGTCTTTGGAGGGTGGTGGCCCTCAATCCTAAAATCAGAGCAGCATTCTGTAGAGGCTAAAAGCGTTCCTTGAGTTCCTTGAAAAGCAAGCAAACCAAACAACAAGAAAAGCAATTAGAATCTGTAGTATTGGGTTGGGGGCATGACTCAGTTGGTAGAGTGCTTGCCTGGCACACACAAAGCCCTGGGTTCCCTTCCCAGGGCTGAGTCAAACCCCAGCACTCAGGGAAGGAAGGTGAGCGAATCAGAAGTTCAAGGCCATCCTTGACTCCGTATCGAATTCGAGGCCAGCTTGAGATACATGTGACCCTGTCTCAATAAATAAAATAACAAATCTATGGTATTAAATAAGCTTTACCTTCAGAACTGGAAAGGGCCAGAAGGAGGCTTCTGGGGAGCCAGAGGTGTTTATCTCTTGGTCAGGATGCTGGCTGTATGAGCATGTTAACTATGAAAAATCAGCGAGCGTGGTGTGTGCCTGCTTCAGTATGCACAGGACACTGCAATAAAAAATGTTCAAAGGCTCTTCATACCTGAGAGCCACATGTGAAAACTCTGCTCTTGTTTCATGGGGAGAAGGGGGTGCTGAAGAGGGAAGGTGGCCTGCTCAGAGTCCCTGGGTGGGGCTTGCATTGATAGCTGGGTCCTGGGAGACAGGTCATTGCAGACGCTGTGGTCTCAGCCTGCAGCTCCCCCCTTCCTCTACCCCAGCTCTCTTGGAGCCACTCTCTGGCTGAGGAGAGATGGCTGGCTGGGCCAGGGTCTAACATTGCACCCCTGTCTCCCGGCATGTCCTCTGGGATCTACTTGGTCAGGGCACGGTTTGAGTGACAGGGCCAATCTTGGGAAAGGGTCGTGTGCTGAGGGCTGGAGGGGACACATGTTGTTGGGGGCATTTTTTTTCCTGGACACTCCTGTCAGAAGATGCCTCTCTCTCAGGTAGCCACGTCCGTCCATCCCTGTTAACTGGGTTTCCAGGACTTTCAGGCAGGGAGGGATCCAGCCCCACGCAGCCTTCTGTCTCTTGCATGTATTTATGGAGGCAGCAGCTGGGCCCCGGTTCTAGACCCTGCAGATAGACGGGAAAGGCAAAAGTCTGTGTCCTTGGGTAGAAACAGCTCTGATAAAGGCAGACGGAGAGTGTGGGCGCATAGCCACGGTGGCTCAGAGACAACAGCATCTGAGCAGTGACTCCAAGGTGGGAAGCTGGGCCTCTTGTTCATCAGTGGACAGAGCATGTGGTCTTGCTGGGCATAGGAAGAGGCCAGTGTGCGCTGGAGACAGATTGGGCAGAGAGAAGGAACCATTGTGCATCGAGGCCCGGTCGAGAAGCTTTATCCTGCTGCTCCCCCACTGGAAGACCCAAGGGCCCTTGGTGGTAATGTCACCTACCTGACAGATGAGGCTTAAACTCAACCGTGTCTTTATTGACCCAGAAGGCTGAACAAGACAGCCTCTACTGGAACATAAACTTCAGGGAGACCAGGGAGTGCATCTGATTTACAGATAAATCTCAGGACCCAAAAGTGTGTTCTCTATTCAGTTCCTCCATACAGTAGCTTTAATAAGCACATCCGGTAGGGGAAATGCAGGAAGCTTGGGGGAGGAAGCAGATGCAGGGGATGGCAGGGAGGTCTTCCTAGAGGAGGTAACATTTGACCTGTCAACGGGAAGGTGATAGACACACACGGGTCCCAGGCAGGGGGCACAATGATGTGTGCAAGAATCCAGGGCTGGGGAGAGCTACCAGTTTTGAAGGATTTCACAGTGGCTAGAAGGGAGCATTAGGAGAGATGCAGAGGTAGTATGGGATGGGTTTGTGCTGTGGACATCGCTCTATATAAATAAAACACTGGCCAGTGACCAGGCAGGAAGTATAGGTGGGACAAGGAGAGAGGAGAATTGAGGGAACAGGAAGAAGGAGGGGGAGACACTGCCAGCAACCGCCAGAACAAGCAGCATGTAAAGTAAAGACGCCGGTAAGCCACAAGCGACGTGGCAAGGTATAGATTTATAGAAATGGGTTAATTTAAGATATAAGAACAGTTAGCAAGAAGCCTGCTATGGCCATACAGTTTATAAGTAATATAAGCGTCTGAGTAATTATTTTATACATGAATTGTGGGACTGCGGGGCTTGGTGGAACCTGGAGAGCAGCCCTCCAGCAATAGGCTTGAGTGTCAGGAGGGGCTGAGCTGGGAGGAAATGCCTAAGATCAATAAGAAGAGCCAGGTGGTAGCTGTGTATACAGCGTGGTACCCAACACTAAGAGCAGAGTGGAGGCGGGGAGAAAAACTGAAGGAGGGAAATAATACGGCAGCTGGCGGCAGGCTGGCCCCACCCTGTTTCCAAGTAGCCTTGAGCTCCAGCAGGATCCCTGGAAATTTGGGCCCCAAGGCTCCTTTTCAGCCTCTAAGGATGGAGTCAGTCCTGTTCCTTCAGCACCTGCGGTGGGGGTGGAGCAGGGCAGGCAGCCCCGGCTCTCAGCAGTGGACACAATGTTCTGGTTCAATGGAAGGACCTTAGACACACAGACAAGGACATGGCAGTAAAGGATGATGCGGCCGAACCCCCCGGTTCCGTGGTGAGCAGACCCCAGGTGTGTGATCGGGAGCAGTTAAATTTCATCATTACCCTTTCTCCAATGGTGTTTTTTATAGTCTTTTTTACTACTGGCACTAAAGGTTCTGGACTCATCGTGGCGGAGTGGAGGACATCACTCGTCGGGCTGACTGCTCTGTGATATAAAAAAATGACAAGTCCTGGCTTAATCTTTCTGATAACTGTGTTCCATGCCCCCATCCATCTCCACCAAGGGGTCTGGGAGAAGCTGGAGACAAGAGCATCTCAGCATTTAAGAATGAAAAATTAAGTGGCCTTTTTAAGCACAGCGTGGCGCCCCATGGCTTGGTGCTGTTGTACAGATGGGCCCCTACCTCCTGGGTGAGGAAAGAGGGGAGGGGAGCGGATCACATCAGGCCAGGACTGCTTCCTGGCCTGGCGTGGGGGAGGTGGACAGAGTTGTCCCACACGGGTGTCACAGGAGTGTCAGTGTGAATGTACACTTGAAAATGCGCACAAGTTTTATGTCTGTGCTCCTGAGCATCTGTCCCCAGGCTGGGAGCCTAGGAACTACACTACAAATCAAGAGGCCTAGGTTTGGGCCGGTGGGATGGCTCAGTGGGTAAGGGCGCTTGCTGCCAAACCTGATGCCCTGGGGCTCATATGGCTGAAGGCAAGAACTGACTCCTCTAAGTTGTCTTCTGACCTCTCCACACCTCACACACACACACACACATACACACACAATCTTTTACATGGAGTTTGCCCGTCTGCCGCTTCCAAATCCCACCTCTGATGCCTTCATGTCCTCCTTGAGGAGCCACAGCAAAGGGAACAAATGGCGGCCTGGCTTTTGAGTCAAGATGCAAATGAGAGAGGGAGGGGAAGGCGAGAGTTGGCAGGCCCTGATTATCAGAGGGCTTGTTTGTTCCTGGAGGGACCTAACATTTGTTGCAAACAACAGCCTCAGCAACAAAACCCTGTGAAAGTCTCAGCAGCCCACCCCCCCCCCCCACACACACACAATCCCTTTATCACTAGTGCCTGTGGTTTGGAGAACAAGATGCCAAGCTGATAGGACCCTGGTTATCTGGGGCAGGTGGTGTTTATCTGGGACATTTCCCCAGGCCAGGTCCTCACTGGCTTGTGTTATCTGGACCACTGGGGGGGGAGGGGCTGGGACTTGGGTCCTCTCCCACTTTGGACAGAGTCATGGGGAAGGCGCCTCATATGGCAAAGGAGCTGGGCAACAGGCACTCTTGTATACCCAGGAAGATTAGTGATTAAGAACTACCTGGTTAAGAACTGGGCTGTTCCTATGGCAATGCGTGTGGCTCTGGAAACCCTTGCCAAGGAGTAAACAGTGGGGCAGAGCTGTCCACTCCGTTTTACAGATGCTGTGACCTAGACATGTTGTGTCACTTGCCTGAAGGTGCCCTGGCCAGCAAACCATTCCAAGATTGGAACTGTGGTCTCCTTTCTCCAAAACACTGTGAGATAAGTCCTGTGACCACAGCTGAGTACGCCCCAATCCCTGAAAAGAAGGGACACTCCAGCATTCTCAGGAACACAGTCCATTCACTCCAGGAACAGGGCCCCCTCTCTCTTCCTCCCTCTCACCCCCCAACCCCTCCTCATGGGTGCAGTGTCTCAAGCCGTCTCCTCTCTGGTCAGCCTCCAACTCAGTCTGTGGTTGAAGATGACCTTGACCTTCTGACTCCTGTCTCGACCTCTCAAGTGCTGGGATTGTAGATCTGTGTCATGTCTGGTTTAGGAAGTGCTAAGGATCAAAGTCAGGGCAAAGCCTGCACAAGCCCAGCCATATGATATCCTCAGTCCTGTGTGTGTGTGTGTGTGTGTGTGTGGTATGTCTGTGTGTGTGTGTGTGTGTGTGTGTGTGTGTGTGTGTGTGTGAGCACAGGGTTGTAAATGCTATGGTGTGTCACAGGATAACCACAGGTGTGGTTCCTTAAGCTCCACCTTTTCTGAAGGTCATTTTGTTGTTGTTGTCCGCTGATCCATGTGCCAGGCTGGTTGGCTTTCGAGCTCCTGCAGATTCTGTCTCTGTCTTCCATCTTGCCACGGGAACACTAGTTCCTGCGAGAAGCCCATCTTTGCGTGGATTCTGTAATCCAGGTGACATCCTCACTCAACTCCTCGCTCCTGCACAGCACCTGCTTTACCACTACATAATCATCTCCGCAGTCCCCTTTGCTCTTGTTCATGTGAGGAGATAAAGACACAGAGAGGTCCAGTCCCCTCGCCTCGTCACCTTCCGGCATAGCTGGGACTTTGAACCCTGGCTCCCTGGCTCGCAGCAGCCCTGGCCCTCGGCATCTCCAAGGCCCCCGATGAAGAGGGCCTTCCCTGGCCTCTAACTTGTGGAGGCAATCACCATCTGCACCACTCACGTGGTCCTTAATCATTCACTGCCCTTGTAAACAGCCTTCGGTCAAAAGCAATCAAGTTCTGCCTTGGACACGTCAGACTTTGTGTGGCTGCTGTTTGCACACATGGCCCACCTCCCCTGCTGACTGGAAGGGCCTGGAGGGCAAGAGCCAGGTGTCTGCAGAGCTCTGTCCCCCCCCTCCACTGCTCTCATGCTGGGAGTGTTTGGTGAACGAATTCACAAACTTGGACTTGGTGCTTATAACACTAGTCAGGGAAGAGCCACGGGGGTAGGGAGGATCAGGAAAACCAAAGGATCTGGTTCCTCACACTGTGTAGGAGTAAAGTAAAATCCAGACTCTGCCCCAGCCTCCTGGCTCAACCCTGCTGATGCTCTGTACATTGTACGTTGGCAACTGCCATGGTGAAGCCAGATACCATTATTTCCTCCTGGTAACTCCTACTTTCTCCCCAACCAACCCTTAGGTACCTCTGAATGGTTCTGACTGTCTTCTGAGTTGAGCAACGACCATCTTGGGGAGTTCAGATGTACCCCCTTGCAAAAGGGTTATCCCAGCTACATTTGTTGACTGTTTGCACCCCTTCATAGAGGCATAGAGAGGATCATGAGACCCTCACCTGCATGTCCAGATGCTCCATATCACTTGTTGTATGCAACTCTGCCTTAATTGCACATGGCCTCAGGGATGGGCTAGCGTATAGAAGCTAGGACAGACTAGGGAAGGGACTCCATCTATGTGGTTACAGGAAAGTCCTCATTCCTGCTGGGTAAAGACTTTCCAGGCACTATTTGTTGGTGAGAAAGAGCACCCACACCCCTGTAAACAACCCCTCCTCCATGATCTACAAAGAAGCCCAATAAAGTCATTGGTTCCCCAGAGGGAACTTTGGCTGGAATCCAGCTTCTATTGTCACTGGGACCTTAGAAGAAGGGGTTGACATTGCTTATATCTCCCCCTGCGAGGGAATTTAGTACCAGCTAGGACAACAGCCTCTTATCCTGCCTCCTTGCCTCCAGTCTCCTTTCCAGTTGCAACGAGAGGGATCTTGTGTATGTGTGCACATACGTGTGCAAGGGTGTGAGGAGACCAGAGGACACCCTTCTTGTCATTCCTCGGTCACCATTCACCTTGTTTTCTAGGACAGCATTTCTCACTGGCCAAGAATTCGACAATTAGGCTAGACTAGCTGATTGGCAAGTCTCAGGGATCTGCCTGCTTCTATCTCCCTAACTCCCTAACACAGGCAGGGAGTTTCCTGGGGATCCGTGTTCTGTATGTCTTTCCCATTAGACTCCAAGCACATGCCACCATGCCCAGCTTTTTCCCCAGGGGCTCTAGGGATCAAACTCAGGTCTTTGTGCTTGCCAGGTAAGCACTTTGCCAAGCTGAGTCATCCTTCAGTCATGAAGGGATCTTAAGACGCAAGCTAGAGCTTGGGTCCACCTTGCCTATCCCTTTACAGGCCTCCAAGGTCTCCAAGATAGAATTGAAGGGGCTTAGCTCCCCTAGGAGGTGGCTCTGGCCCGTCTCTTAGCCTTACCTCTATATTCCTGGACACTGACCTCTGAGATTTTTGGACACTCCCCTCCCCTGCCATAGGTCTTTGCATGGGCACCTGCCATTCACGGTTCCGTTCACTGCTGTCTCCTCATCCTCCAGTTCAGTGGCTCTTCCTCTGGGATGGCCCCCTCAACTCCTGTGGAGCTAGGGGTCCACTTGTGCAGCAAGCTTTGGCACATGTCTGCTACAGCCCTGAAAACACAGGCAGGGAGTTTCCTGGGGATCCGTGTTCTGTATGTCTTTCCCACCAGACTCCAAGTTCCACAGAGCGAGGAGGGCATTCCTGTGCCCCGATTTGGTTCCCAGAGAGTGTTTAAGAGGAAAAAATTCTCAATAGTGTTTCCTCTATAGTGCTCCCTCTGTCCCCACACACTATACCATAGTGTAGCTCATTTACAAGCCCTCAGAAACTCTAGCATCACTTTATACAAGGTCTGGTGGAATCCAGGTATGGCTGCTTACTTTTGTGTCAGAAGCCTCCTGGAGGTGACCAGGGGCTCCAGGGCTGGCTGAGTGCTTCATCCCACCAGCCACCCCCCCACAACCCAAAAGCCTCACCATCCTCCCATCAGCCCCAGTGAGCTTCTCAGTCCCCTCTGACTTTAGCTCTAACAGAGGGCATGAGACTGTGTATTCCAAGGTGTGTATCCAGCTGTTCTTGCCATAGCTGGCTGCATCAGCCTCAGCAGATTCAGGGAGGGTGGGAGAGTGGGATCTGCACTCCCATCATTTTACACACACACACACACACACACACACACACACACACACACACTGTTTACTCTTCTAGCTCCCTCACACTTACCCGTGAGCCCACCTACACACCCATTTCATTTAAAGCAGTGGATTATTGGAAGATAAACAGAACCTGGGGACATCTGTGGCCAGGGACAGGACATATTTATTTAGTCTCAGGCCCAGCCTGACAGTGTTCCTTCCTCCATGGGACTCATGTACTCTGGTTCTTTGGGCTAACTTTGTTTTGGGTATGCACTGTCTTCTTTCTGGGGTCCCGATATTCCCTCCTGAATAATGGGACACAGGCTGCTTTCAGAAAGGCTCTTCTCTTATACCTACATAGGTCCAGAGGGCATGTCCACTTTCCAGAAACCCCTAGGCATTGTGGGCATTTTTCTGGTTGGATGTTCAGAGCCCCGCTTGGGGGAAGGGTATACCCAATTCACTGAACGGGTAGGAGAGCAGGGGTAGGGAAGGAGACTGGAGGGAGAAGGCTGTGGAGGGGTGGAGAAGAGAGGGAGGCACAGACCACCACCATTGCTGCAACACAGAGGACCGTTTTTTAGGGCTGGGGGCCTCATAGCTGGGCTGGGGTACAGGCTGGGTTCTAAAGAAAGATTTCTCGCATGGCCATCAAGCCAATACACATTTACTGAGCGCCAGATGAGGGCTGGGGAAGAGTCTGCCCCTGTCACCAAGAGTCCAGACTAAACTGAAGAACTGCCAGTAAGGAAGGAGGAAGTGGTCAAGGGACAGTGAGTGCCTATGGAGGGAGGCCGATTGCTGTTTTCTGTGCTTTGCAGGCATTGGTTCTGTTTGTCAGTTTGTGTCTGGTTTTGCAGGATAGAACCTAGGGCCTCAGATGTGTTCTGCAAACTCTACCATTGAGCTACATCCTCCACCCAAGGTGCCAACTCCGTGTTTAATCCTCATAGCGTCCATGTGTGGCCCACACTACCATCACTCCCATTTATGGGTAACGAATGGTACAGAGAGGTGAAGTTACTTGCCCAAGAGCCTAGGGAAGTTTCCAGAAGAACCTGAAGTCAGCTCTAGAGGCTCTTCCTCCCCTTGGGGAGTCTGATCCCAATACCCTCACAGATAAGGAAATGTAGTAGGAGGGTTTTGGCAAATTACTTTTTACAGTTCATTCTGGGTGACACCTGACTCTCAGACCCTGCACAAATGTCCTGAGGCCCTTGAGACCCAGGCACGCCGTCTGCATTGGTAGACCTTCAGGAGGTGTGAGCTTTCTGTGCGAGGCTTCCTGGTTCAAACCAGGGTGTGAGTACACTCATATGGGCCACGTCTTACAGGCATCAGCTAGCCAGATCCCAAGAGCCCTGTGGGCCACCCCTACCTGGCCCCAGGCATCCTGTTCCCATCTGTCCCAAGACCCCCGTGCCCAGCTCTTGAAGCCTGGCTTAACCTTCCCTACCCTGCCCCCATACCCCAGCCTCTGCTGGGGCCATCTGGAAGGTGGCAAGGTGCCCACCCCCAGGGTGTGGCTACCAGGGGCCAAGAGGGGAGCAGCTGGGAGGCTGGGCTGGCCTCACAAGCAGCAGCTCAGCCTGAGATCCCGTCTGGGGAACTGCAGCGGGTCACTGCTCCTCCCTCCCTGTGCTCAGAGAAATACAGCAAGGGTCTCCCACACTCAGCCAACCATGATATAGCAAGGGTCTTGCACACCCTGCCAGCCATGCTGACTGGTCTTGAGACTCCAGGAAGCAACTCCAATTTTTCTTTTTGCCATCGGGAATTGCCATCTCTGGAAAACCAACATACCCCACAACTACTCCAGGGATAGAATAAAGATTTCTCAGATATTCACAGCCAGAGAACTTACCTCCCCACACTGCTGCCACTGACTTAGAAATGACAGTTGGCTCACCTTCTCTTGTTTTCATTTGTTTGTTTTTGGTGCTGTAGATGGAACCCAGGGCCTTATAGATACTGGGCTAGCCCTCTACCACAGAGCACATCCTTAGCCCTTGTTTTGTAAGACAGGATCTTACCGAGCAGCCCAGGCTGGCCTCAGAACTCTCAATCCTTCTGCCTCAGCCTCCCAAGTGCTGAGATTACAGGCCCGTGCCACCATGGCGGCGACAGCACCCAGGTCTGCATCGTATCCCGTATGCCAGAGACCGATCAAACCATTTTACGTCAGTTAACTTGCTTAATCTTCACACAGCTCTATACAGTTGGTGCAACTATACTTCTTTCACCAATGGGGCAAATGAGCCACACTGGACTTAGATAATTTCCCCCAGAGTCACACAGCTGCTGAGCGGCAAGCTGAAAATCAAGACCCAAGCCAGCCAAGTTTGGAACCCTGGTTTGGGGCTTCCAGGCATTGTTCATAAATTTGACATAAATTTGTCCGTATAATCCTTACGATGCTGTTATTAGCATCCCTCTCACACAAATGAGGAACTGAGACGCGTAGGCCACGTACTTGCCTGCAGTCACACAGCTAAGAAGATGTGGTGGGATTTGAACACAGGCAGTTTGGCTAGTAACAAAGGTCACTAAAGGTCACAGGTGAAAGGGCTCGGTAAGGTCCTGTAAAATCGGACGGAGGTGGCCCCATTCCCGTCCTCTGCAGTTCAACAACCTCCTTCAACTTCCCATCGTCTTACCATGCAGAGGGCCATAGTCAAGGGGACAGAGGGAGGCGTGAGCATCTGTGAGCCAGGCATCCCAGGCGCAGGCAGAGCCTGCACATACTCAAGACATCTCTTCTGTGGCCAATTAAACAAATTGCAGCAAAACAGCATTTTATTAGTATTTGCCCACAGCAGTCTGGGCCTGCGATAAATTTCCTCCAGGCTGCAGTGGGGCAGAGGCTGGCGGAGGGGTGCGCGCATGAGCGGAGACACTGGGGCGACTGGAGGGGGTGTGGAGAGCAGGGTGTGGGAGAGAGAGCTGGCATGTTAAGCAGAGGAGGTTAGGCGGAGAAACATCAGGAAGGGCCCTGGGGGCTGCTGGGTATCAGAGTGGCTGTCTTCCCAAACAAGCGCTCCGCTTCATCATAAACACAGTGAATTATGAGGCGGTCTATACTGCACCAGCAGCGGTACCATGACAGCCAGTCTTGGGGAAGCTGGGGTAGGCAGAAGGGGCAGCAGAGGGGACGACAGGAAGTCAGTGCCTGGCTGTGTACACACACACACACACACACACACACACACACACACACACACACACACACACACACACCCCTCCATGGCCCCTACCCTCACCATTGGATACCTGGGTCACTGAAATGGACTCCTGACTAGTCTCTCATCCTCCAATCTCTTCTCATTCATTCAACATTTATTTGTTTGTTTTTTTTTATTTATTTGGTTTTCTGAGACAAGGTTTCTTTATATAACAGTTCTAGCTGTCCTGGAACTCTCTCTGTAGACTAGGCTGGCCTCAAACTCACAGAGATCCACCTGCCTCTGCCTCCCCAGAGTGCTGGGATTAAAGGTGTGCACCACCACTGCCCGGCTCATTCAATATTTATTAAACACCTGCTGTTTGCCAGGTCTTGGCGAGAATTCTGTAAAGCATGCTATAATTCTATTTGTTAACAATGTTTCTACCTAGGCTTTAGGTGGTGAGACCCTTTGTGGGCCAGCTTCTGCTGTTTCTGTCTTCTCTTGGCTTTTCTTTTGACAGATGGTTATGTAGTTCAAGCTGGCTTCAAACTTACTACGTAGCCAAAATGACCTTGAACCTGGGGTCCTCTTGATTCCACATCCCAAGGCTTGGCTTACAGACAGTTTGCGGGGTGACAGGGATCAGACTCAGGACTTCCTACAAGCTCCTGCAAGTACTGTACCAACTCAGCCACACCTCCTTTGCCAGACTTTCCTCCGGCCCCTCCCTTTCACCCTTTTGACCATCTATGATCTTCCTAATGGCAGCTCATGTGTCTTCAAGGTATACTGTACTGTATGCCAGACCCTGGTCTAAGTGCTTTGTGCATGGTAACTCGTGATTCTGATCGCAGCTCTCTGGGTACAGTACTATCACAGTAGCACGAGCTAAGTACCACTGTGGCAGGCAGCCAGCACCTCACATCTCAGTGACTATAGACAGCCAAGATCTGTCTTAGCAAAGCATGTCCAGGGTGCACTGGTTCGGACTCAGCTGATCAAATTTGGTTGGACGGTACCCTGTTCCAGAAAGAGAAGAGTGACCCAGAGGCCCTCACACTGGCCACTGAGTGTCCAGGCTTAGACATGACACCTCTGTTCACAGCTCAAGGACTAGTTCTATGGCCCCACCCAACCCTAAGGGGCCAGAAAATGTTCTTCTGTCCTTCTTGGAATAGGAGATATCCCAGAACTGAACAAATAGCACTAATGACTTCTGCAACTATCATTAGCATCCGTTAGCGGATGAGCTAACGGAAGCCCAGAGACATTAAGCAAATTGGCCAAAGTCACACAGCTAGGAAGTAGGACGGGCATGGAAACCTGGCTCAGGGCCTCAGTGTCTCACTCTCAGCTGTCCTCACCACCACCACCACCCCAGCCTGCTTTGCTTACGCTAATTGGGAATGCCCTCCGACTGCTTCTTGGTTTGGCAAACTTTTTTTTCTTTTATTTTACAATACTATTCAGTTCTACATAACAGCCACAGATTCCCTTGTTCTCCCCTTTCCTGCCCCCTCCCCTTCCCCCCAGCCCATCCCCCATTCTCACCACCTCCAGATCAAGGCCACCCCTGAGGACTGAGATCGACCTGATAGACCCAGTCCAGGCAGGTCCAGTCCCCTCCTCCCAGATTGAGCCAAGCGTCCCTGCATAAGTCCCAGGTTTCAAACAGCTATCTCATGCAGCAAGCCCAGGACCTGGTACCACTGCCTAGATGCCTCCCAAACAGATCAAGCCAATCAACTGTCTCACCTATTCAGAGGGCCTGATCCAGTTGGGGGCCCCTCAGCCTTTGGTTCATAGTTCATGTGTTTCCATTCGTTTGGCTATTTGTCCCTGTGCTTTATCCAACCTTGGCTCAACAATTCTCGCTTATTCGTCTAGCAAGACCCTGCTGGGTACCTCCCTCTCAGTCTTTCTGCAGGTCAAGGAGATTGTGTTTCTGCAGCTGCCCAGTGCCCACATCCCTACTAAGGTCATTGGTGGCCCTGTTCAAGTCAGCGTTTGTGCTCTGATGAGTTCCGCAGGGCAGGACCTGTTGTGTCTCTGCATCATGGAGCCTGGCATTGACGTTGGACGGAACTGGGACCCCTGGCAGGAGTCAGGGCAGCAGGCATTACGGCCTCACTGCAGAATGAGGTCATATACCGACACTCTGCAAGTCCCTGGTCCTTGGCTCTGGTTCTCTTGAGACTCTGAAGATGAGGCTGGGGAGAGATAAGACAAGCCGAGCTGCGGAGACTGGCCTGGGGAGGCCACAGCCCCCTCCAATATCCAGAGCTGTCTCAGAGGCACCCAGTCCTGGGACCTGCCTGTGGCCAGCTCTCCTGGCTGCGATCCAGCTTGGTGGGCTGTTCCACTTGAGAGCTCTCAGTCACAAAGCTCCCCCCAGCACCCCCCCCCCAGCTTTTTCCCTCTTGTGGCTCAGCACATTGCCTCCTCTCCCACAGGTCTCCGGGCCTACAGAGGCTTGATCAGAAGCTCCTTGTCCTATGAAGAGGGGTATCCATCTCTGAGTCTCAGGAGCTGGATACTCACCCCCAATAAGCACCCCACCTCCTACCATCACCCCCACCTCCTATTATCACCATGCTCCTTCTGCCTGCAGAAGCTGAGCAAAGGGAGTGGGGGGTGGGGTGATGTGTCTTCCTTACGGGCCTGTGGGGCCATGCTCAGGACCCTGCTCTTCACCTGTTGGCTGCGCCAGGATTCTCTTCTCCAGTCCCCTCCCTCCCTAACTCCAGAACCTCACGTTTCTTTCATTTCTCCTCCTCCTCCTCCTCCTCCTCCTCCTCTTCCTCCTCTTCCTCTTCCTCCTTTTTTTTTTTTAGACAGGCTTCTGTGTAGCCCTGGCTGTCCTGGAACTTGCTCTGTAAACCAGGCTGGCCTCAAAATCAGAGATCCGCCTGCCTCTGCCTCCCTAGTGCTGGGATTATAGGCGTGCGCCACCACACCTGGTTTCTCAACATTTCTTTTCCCCAGCAAGATGCATGGAGGACACAGCTCTCAAATAAAACCTGGATATATTTAAGGTATACAACTTGATGGCTAATACATGTACTCACTGTAAAGTAGTCGACGTCATGAGATACTTAATAGTCTCAACACCTCAGGAGACATTGGCTTTTCTTTGAACATTTTTATATTTACTCTTTGTGGTTTATTCTCCCCCCCCCCCCCCCCCCCCCCCCGTCTCTCCAGGATCTTACTGTGGTATACCAAGCAGCCCAGGCTGGCTCTAACTCACAACCCTGCTGCCTTACCTCTCCCAAGTGCTGGCCTTATAGGCATGTGCCCCCACACCTGGCTCTTTTCTCCTGTTGTTCTCAAGTGAAGAGCCACTCTCTTAGAAATTTCAAGTGTGTAGTACAATCTGGTTGCATAACATTACCGTCCATCTGCAGGATTTGCCTTACATAACTGAACCCTGCTTCCAGCTCCTGGTGACCTCCATTCTCTGTTTCTGTTAGGTCCTCTTTTAAGTCCCACACTTGAGTGAGATCGTGCAGTCTTTGGCCTCTTCAGCCTGGCCTTTGTCACCGTGCAATGTTCTCCAAGTTCATCTGGGCTGCTGTTGCAAACAGCAGGAGCTCTTCCTTTTTTCAAAGGCTGACTAATATTTCATTTTATACACATGCATATACACACCTCACAGTTTCTTTATCCATTCATATACCAACAGATACATTTTGTTTGTTTGTTTTTTTGTTCTTCAAGACAGGGTTTCTCTGTGTAGCCCTGGCTGTCCTAGAACTCACTCTGTAGACCAGGCTGGCCTTGAACTCAGAGATCCCCCTGCTTCTCTCTCTCTCTCTCTCTCTCTCTCTCTCTCTCTCTCTCTCTCTCTCTCTCTCTCTCTCGAGTGCTGAGATTAAAGGTGTGCACCACCACTGCCTGGCCCAGATACATGTTCTTGCTTTTTTAAAAATTTGTTTGTTTGTGAGACAGGGTTTGCTATGTAACTGAGCCTTGTGATTTAGGTCAGGCTGGCCTCAAACTCACAGCAATCCTCCTGCTTCAGCCTCCCAAGTGCTGGGATTCCAGGAGCATGCTAGCACACCCAGTTTATGTCCTTGCTTGCTAATATCTGGAAGGCCTTACTTCTGCATTTGGGGGCCTACCCACGGCCACCTGAACCTGAAGGATAGCACACAGAGGGAGAGACTCGGTGACTATTTACAGAGCACACGAATGATTGAGAATTTCATTCAACAGAAAAAAACTCACTTACCCTTCATTGTAGAGAGACAGAGCCTTAGAATCCTCATCTTCATGTTGCCAATAAAAGGGCTGTCACCATGCCGGGGGTGGCTGAGGCAGGAGGATTTTGAATTTGAGGCCAAGATCTCGAATTTAGATTGCCAAGAAAGTCAGCTGGTGGCAGGCAGCTAAGCGGCGATGTTCCTGCTTCACAAGCATGAAGTTCTGGATTGGATCACCCGTGCCACAAAAATAACAAACAAATTCATAAATATTAAAACTATCTGATGGTGAGCTATCTGCCCACATCGTAATTTCTGCGTTCTTAGTGGTATCTAAATCTCGGTAATACCCCCCCCCCCAGAGAAATGCAACCACTATAGGCCTTTTGTTCCCCACTAGACTGAACTAATGTCCCAGAAAGCAGGCCTGGTCTGGTCAATGGAGCAACATTTATTGAGCACTTGTGATGTACAGGCCCTGGCGTCAGGAGGCCCTATCTCTTTCCCACCCTCCTCCGTCTTTGGAGGCTCCTGAGCCTGAAGTAGCTGAGCCAGCTGAGGTGGGGTGGGGGCAGAGGGTGCCCTCTGCCTCCTGAAGCAAGGCACAGAGTAGAGAGAGGAAAGAGTCTGGCTTCTCTGACCCCTCCCTCATTCTCTTTTTGAAATTTCTTTTTTAATTTATTCTTTGTATCTTTCACGTCATGCATCCAGATCCCACCCATCTCCCATCACCTCGAATCTGCCTTCTGCCTCTGCAACCTATCCCCTCCCAAAGTAAAACAAAATGAAATTTAAGATAAAAAAAAAGGGCGGGGGGAAGGAAGAAAGGGAAAATCTAGTCCTGGAAGCTGCAGTAGAACCCAGTGAGCCACGCAGTAAACCCCTTTATTCATACATCTTTACATGCAGGCATTCATCACAAAGAATCATTGGTTTGGTTCCAGGCCCCTGGTCTCTGCTACACCATCGACAGTGGGCCCTCACTGGGACTCTTTCTGAGCATCCTGTTGCTGCCCTGTGGCAATGAGGTCTCGTAGCCCTGGGGTCCACAGGACCTCTTGCACCTGTGCTCCAGCAGATCACGGATGGGGTGGATGCTGGGGGGGGGGGGCAACACTTAACCCTGGGTGGTTGCAGGGTTGCTCAGCCCGCCAGCTCTGCCCTGACCTCACCACCAGGGTGAGCTCTCCAGCATTGCCCTGGCGAGTTCACCCCTTGCAGGGTGAGCAAGGGGCGGGGCCAGTTCTCCTGCTTTTACATCCTCAGGTCGGGTTTTCCCACACCTTCACCTTCAGGGCCAGCTCTACTGTGTTGCCCAGGGGAGGTGTAGGGACCACTCTCCTGAGTGCTGCAGCTGATGAGGGACAGGGACAGCTCTCCTGCTCTTATGACCTCAGGGCCAGCTCTGGGGGTGGGGAGGCATGAGAGATGAGTCCAGGGGACAACTCTCCCATCTGCCTCATGCGTTGATGGGTGGCCCTCCCCGATTCTCATATGTAAATATTTTCAGCTGATACCAATTTCCCCCCCCCCCCAAAGAGGTTATGGTGCCCATGTGGTGAGAAGAAGGCTGGGAGAAGGTAGAGGAGTAGCTGCCCTCCTCCCTATTAGGCCCACCCTCTGTCATCTGCAGTGGGCGATTGGTTCTCAAGCAACAGGCCAGGAAAGACAGGTGTGGGCAGTGTGGGTGGATGCAGAGGTGAGGAGCCAGGGCCCTTGGCAGGGAGAGCAGGACTTGGTCCCAGGCTAGCTAGCTTGGGCAGTACTAGGGACCAAGGGAAAAGAATCCAGTGTTCTTCCTTTCAGGAAACACTCCGGTGAGTATGGAGCAGGCTCATCATGGACCATGGTGGCAGAGGGGAATGTGTCTGGGAAACCTTGCCCACCCCTAATCTTTAGTATAGTCCTTGGAGAGTGGACCTGGAGAGACCCTTTCAACCGCTAGGGGGTGGTGACATTTATAAATATGTACATGTCCCACTGGGCATGTGAGGCATTACACACTGAGACACCTGTTAGCACAACCCACAGACATCTCTCACTCCCATTGTAAAGATGAAAACCCAGAGGTTCAGAGAACTGATTCGCCCCCAATCACGCTGTCTTCTGACCACAGAGGGTGGTTGTTCCTCCTACGGTGCCAGTTTATCGAAGCATTCTGGGTTGTGAAAGAAAGAGCCTGACAAATCCCAGGCCCCTGCACCCACCCCCCACACACACCCCAAATAGCTCTGGCTGCACAGCAAGGAGAGAATGGGGTCCCACCAACCCGGTGCCGGGCTGTAGAACCTCAGCTCTGTAACACCGCCGACTCATAGCCTCGGGCACTGGGGAGCCTACATGATACTTTCCTGGACCTCTCATGTTTATAGTCCTGCAATGGGAGAGGACTGGTAAGGATCTCCAAGTTGAGGGAATGAGAGCAGAGAAGTGAGGCAAATGGCCTAACATCACACAGCACACCAATGCCCTTCTTCACACCTGCCTCCTAGCTCCCTTCCTATCTCTCTTTCCTGGGGCTAGAGCTGGCTGTTTCTGAACAGCAGAGTCCTGGGCCTTTGTAGAAAAATCTGACCTTTTCCTAGAGAGAGTCACCAGAGATCTGTAGCACTGCACTGGCCTTGGCGAGAGAGCAATTGAGTGAATGAGCAGCAGGCTCCTGGGAAGACCCAGCTGGGTGAGTCCTTTCAGCGGGGACCCTAATCTCACCCCCTCCCTGTCTGAGAAGACACCACCTTGCCTGGACACCCTGCTGGCCTGTGCTGGGGGGGTGTGGGGAGTGGGAATGAGGGTGGGGGTAGCAGGGTGGGGGGAGGGAGCGTGTGTGGGCGGGTCCTCCGGAAGCCACAGTGCAGGTGCTGGCTGGGGAGAGTGACAGTAGCAGGCTCCAGCCTTGACACTGAAGATAACAGCTCCTGACAGATGAAGACACAGCCTGGGCAAAAGCTACATCCTATTTGGCTTTTAATTTGGAGCCCCAGGAGTGAATTGGGAAGCTCCTGCTCTTGTCCCTATGTGCAAAGTGGATCTGACTTTCAGGAAATGACCTGAAGTGAAGCCACATTACTTATCAGGCGTCTCTGGGATCACAGCAGCCAGCTCCCGCCCTGTGGGTGAAGGGATCAGGGCTCCCAACGCTCACTCGCTCATGTCCCCTCACACTTCATACCCCCGTAGAGGGAAGCCAGTGTGGCCAGGTCTCCCGGCCCTTAGGGACATGTGGAGACAGAGGACAGCACTCAGCCGGTGCTTGGAACTGGACAACTACTGTTAATTGAACCCAAAGCAGGAATCTACAAGTAACACGCCACTGGCTGATCCTCTCTTTTGGCCCTGTTTGTTGATTTGGCCACAGACTAAGAATGACTTTTTTAAAGGTGGAGGGAAAGTAGAAATGGGAGCCAGGCAGTGGGTGGTGCATGCCTTTAGTCCCAGCACTCGGGAGGCAGAGGCAGGCGAATCTCTGTGAGTTCGAGGCCAGCCTGGTCTGCAGAGAGAGAGAGATCCAGGACAGGCTCCAAAGCTACACAGAGAAACCCTGTCTCGAAACAAAACAAAACAAAAAAGAAAAGAAAAGAAAAGAAAAGAAAAGAAAAGAAAAGAAAAGAAAAGAAAAGAAAAGAAAAAGAAATGTGAGAAGCCAGTGTGAAAATGGTACGGCACTCAAACATCAACAGCCATAAGTATTAATGACCTGCTTCTGGGACACACACTCTCTGCTCTTAGGACACAGTCTCAGCCGTTTCACTCAGGGCCCCCTCTCGGGGCTACTTCTGAGATCTCACTGTGGGTCTTAGGGGTAGAAGGAGACATTGTGGCCTGCTAAGTCTGAAATATTTGCCATCAGACCCTGCATAGAAAAAGCTTACTGACCCTGATCTCCATGCTTACTTTCCCTCATTTGGAAGTGTTTTGAAAAAAAACAGTGGGGGCTGGAGAGATGGCTCAGTAGTTAAGAGCACTTGCTGTTCTTGCAGAAGACCCGGGTTTGGTTCTTAGCTCCCACATGGAGGCTCATAACCACTGGTTACTCTAATTCTAGGGTGTCTGGTGCCTCTCTTCTGACCTCCATGTGGTATTCTAATATCCATGTAGGCAAAACATTTATACATATACAATAAAATAAATTAATATAAAAATAACTAAAGCATTGGCCTGAGCTAGGCATAGAGGTTCATGCTTGTAATCCAGCACTCAGAAGGCTGAGGCAGGAAAATCTCAGGTTTGAGGCTACCTGCAAACCTAACTAATTAATTAAAATAAAGCACTGAGGGGCTGGGAAGATGACTCAGTCATTAAGAGCACCTCTTATAGTGCTGGAAGGATGGCTCAACAGTTAAGAGCACTGACTGCTCTTCCAGAGGGCCCAGGTTCGATTCTAAGCACCCATATGGTGGTTCACAACTGTAACTCCAGTTCCAGAGGATTTTATCTGATGCCCTCTTCTGGCCTCTATGGACAAACATATGCTCAGGCACATATACATAAAATAGATAATTTTTTTAAAGAAAAAGAGCACTCCTTGTTCTTACAGAGGGCCTGGGTTCAAATCCCAACACCCATATGTCAGCACAAAACTGTCCATAGCTCCAGTTCAAGGACATACATGTTATGTAGACATACATGCAATTAGAACACTCATACACATGAACTGGATGGATGGTTAGATAGATAGACAGACAGACAGACAGACAGACAGACAGATAGATAGGTAGATAGATAGACAGAGCAATGAATGGGCAGGCCTGGGAGGGGTCATCCTACACTAGATAATATAAGAGGTCTTGATTAACTCTTCCCCTATCCCCACATCTCAGAGCGGGGATACTGTCAACATATACTCCATACATGTTGATTGCATCTGTGGAACAAACATCAGCTCCAGTCAGCCAGGTAATAGAAATGCAAGGGTGGCTAAGCCTGGCTCCCATCCACACCCTCCTTCCCTCAGGCTCTGGGCAGCCCACCGGGTGCAAGGCTAAGCCTTGGAGACAATGATGAAGACCCTTGGCCCCTACACACCAGGCATTCACAGCCTGGAGTGGAAGGTCCAGACAGAAGGGTCAACAGAAGTTGAAGAAACCTTGTGGGAGGTAGGGCTGCAGAGATAGCCCTGGTGCTGGGGGAGACACAAGGGGGCTGGACACTTCTTGTAGAATCTCCAGAGGGCTTCTGAACCCCTGCCCATCCGGTCTTAGCCCTTAGCGTTTTGAAGTTAATGGGTGATGGGTGATTTGTGTGCTCTACCGTGGCTATGAAACTTCTAGAGATATGCACCAGGTGGTCCAGGAACATCTAGGCAAGGGCCCGGGGTGGAGTGGGGGGCAAACCACAGTTTCCTCTGTGTGTGTGTGTGTGTGTGTGTGTGTGTGTGTGTGTGTGTGTGTGTGTGAGCTGTCTTAGCCACAGGCCATTAAGACCCTCCCTTTTAACACATTTCCCCACCAGGGGCCTCAGACAGCCTTTCTCTCCGCTGTTTTTCCCAGAGGAAGTCTCCCCGCCCCCACCCCATTGATAACCCCCTTATCTCTTCAGGAAAGTGCTGATCCCATCAGACTCATTCACAAACGGAGCCAATTCCCAGCTCAGGAAAAAGAATGTCCCTGGTGTTCTGATAAGGAAGGAAACAATAATCTCAAATCATTAGGTCAAACGCCCTTCTCCACACCCAAATCGTGCTGAGATTTAATCCTGGGGACTCAGAACTCTCCAGGTGCAGCTAGTAGATGATGGGAGGCTCCGCTTTCCCTCCTGGACCCCTCAGGGAAACTCTGGGGCTGGGGGAGGGGCAGCACAGGCCTATTCTGCTGGTCCAGCCTCTCTGGCCTCTGGGGCTGACTGAGAAGGCTCCTGTCCTATCTTTGATCACTCAGGTAATGGTCTGGCCTGCTCTGTGAGCTGGCAGGGAATAGAGTTAGCACCCACGCTCCGGGAGCCCTGACAGCCCGTTTAACAAGGTGTCCAACATCCCATTTCCTCTGCACTTCCTCTTGCCTTAATCCTTTTATGTGAAACTCACTCAGGAGCAAGCCCTGTGAAATTGAGGCCTCTCTGTACACATGGCCTGGCCCTGCTCCCTGCTCCTGCTAAGCACAGCCCCTCCCACCCATGATGCCCAGGGAAAAGCAGAGTTGGGACATGAGGAGGGGGTCCAGGTGTCCCACAGGGTCACCCCCTAAACTCTGAAGGGTGGGTACAGATAAGGCACTTCAAAGATGGTTTGGAATTGATGGTCCGGTTTGGAGCATCTGGCCTGATACCCAGGCCATCAAATACCTTTACTCTCTCTGCAGGGCACAGCCTCTTCTGGGCAGGATCGTTGGCCTGGAGCCAGACCTAGAGAGAAGGAAGAAGCACCTAGTGGTTCCAAGGAAACTTCTGGTCCCAAGCTTTCTGCCTCCGGCCATGTTCTCTCCAAGAAATCCAAACTACTGACGTCTCAACTGTTCTTGCAGGGACAAAAATGAACATCCTCCTGCTGGTCACCAGAGCCAGAGGACAAGACAAATGTTATCATCAAAAGGGAGATTCCTTGAAAAGGATAGCCCTTTGTTTGGGCTAATGTGACTTCTTCCTTGTGCCCTTCAAGCCAGCCCTATCCCTGGCATCAGTTCTGTCTGGACAGGTGGAGACCAGACTCGGTTCTTGAGGGACTTAGGAGAAAAGCCTGGCTCACCCGCCTTTCCTGGCTTCCCGATCCCTCCATTTCTTCTAGACCAGCTCTTTCTGGGCCTCTTACAGGCCCGGGGGGGGGGGGGACAGAGCCAGGATCAAGAAGGGAGAAGGGAGATAGGGAGACAAGATGGATGAAGGAGTGAGACACTCAGAGGAAGATGGAGTGGCCTCTAAGCCAGCCAGGTCTTCAAAGCTGACGGATGAAAAGCTTGTTCCGGGGACACATTCTTTCCAACCCACAGCTCCAGTGAGAATTTCCGTCACTCTCCCTATCGTGTCTGGCCCGGCTGTCTGGGAAGATGGAAGAACATCTTCATTTTGTCTCTTTCTCTGCACCCCTGCACCAGCCTAGGACCTTCAGCTTCTCATTGACATTCTCGGCACCCCTGCACCCCAGCTCCTCTGCCCTCAGTGTCCGCCTCCCATCTCTTACTCCCTCCCCCTCATTTCCTGTGTCCTCCACCGAGCTTTCCTCTTCCCCTCCCCAGTCTTTCCCACTCTGTACTGTCCCATCTGTCGGCCCTGCCCCTCACTCTGATGGAGGGAGGGCAGAAGAAGACTTTCTCCTTGGATTTCCAAAGCAATCCCACCTGCCAGCCTTCTTGGCTGGGGAAAACTGAGGTCCTGAGGGCCCTTCCTTAGCTCCTCCTCCTCCTTCCTCCTTCTCCTCCTCCTCCACACTTGCTCTCTTGGCTTCTTCAAGGGTCCAGGAACTAGGCTCCATCCCTGCCTGGCTTCTGGTACCCTGACACAGGGAGAAGAGGACATTCTTTCTCTACCCTGCCTCCTGCTCTCCCTGCCTCTCACCTCACTCTCTCCATTTGCCTAGTGCCCATATTTGGAAAAAAAACGGACCTCAGGTGAGTCCCATCCCACCTCTCCATCAGAGAACACCTCCATCCGAGATCCAGAGATCTGTTTCCACATCTCTCCCTCTTCCTCTGGGAGAGCTGTAATCTTCAAGGCCCGGCTGAATGCCATTTCCTCTGGGAAGCCCTCCCCACCTCCTCCAGCTGCCTCATGAAAGCTTTTTTTTTTTTTCCCACACAAGAGCAGACAGCACCCCCTGCTCCATCCTTAGTGAGATCATGACCCCTTGAAAGCATCAACTCGTACTTCACAAACATTTGCTGTGCACCTACTGTGCACCAGATGTTAGTTTGGTTACGCAGGGATTCGTTCATTCAACAGATATTTACTGAGCACCTACTGTGTACCAGGCTGGGGATCAGAATGGTGATCAAGACGAACACAGGGCCTCTTGTTCTGGAGCTGGCACTGTGGTAGGACAGATGGAAACACAAGATCCCAATCTGGCTATCAGTGGTAGGTGGAGGGAAGTTAAGTGTATCGTGGGGTCGGGAGAAGGCACTGGATCCAGTGGGGGGGATTCAGAAAAGCTTCTTGGAAAGGGATTGAGTAGGATGGATTCAGGTGATGAGGAGGGGTGATGAGGTCCTACACTTAGAGCTTTGGAGTAGGGGTTACATGGCTTACACAGAGGCCACATGGAGTAGGTTTCTCAGGGGCCTTTGTAGGAGCACTGGCTGGACAGAGATTAGGAAGCTGTTCCTCAGGGATCATCTTTCTCCAGCACACAGCAGGGCATTGAATGGATGGAGTCAACTAATACACACTGACAAAGAGCTGGCTGTGTGCGGCAAGCAGGTGTTTGGAACAGAAGACCAGATTTCCAGTGAGAAACAGCGGCTGATGTGCGCTGTGTTGATCACCTGCTGTGTGCCAAGCTCCGTGCCTGCCATTTGCAGGTGACATTGGATTTATTCTCTCACAGCCTTGTGTGGGATGACTGTGATGTCGCCATGGCTGGGTATGCTTAGGCTCAGAGAAGTGAGGGAGTTCCCAGAACCACCCTGGAGCCCCGGTTTGGACACTGGGTGCCTCAGCCCTCTGAACTGCTGTCCCTCTTTCTTATAGTCAGCCTTCCCAAGCAACCTACTACATCCTCCTTCTGCTTCCTTTCCTCTGCCCCACAGTCTGGATACTCCATCTCCTCCCTGTCCTGTCCCCTCCCCTCAAAGAGAGAAAAAATGGAGAGGAAATGGATCTTTAAAGATACATGTATCCATCACTATTATTTACATTCTAATGTGCGTCTGTAGCTCGACTCCAATGGGAGAAATGTAAATCAGGTGGACACCGCTCCCGAAAGCCCCGAAGAGCTTGGCTTCCCCAAATTAGAATAGAAAATGCTCTTTTAAAATGCACCTTTAATATGGAAAAGCTCGCCAACCTGGGCTCTAAATAAACCAAACTTGAACCAGATGCCAAATAGAGTAGATGAAGGACAGGCGCAAAGAGGGTCCCGGCCTGGGAAAGGAGGCCTAAACAGCTATTTATATTAATGCAAAGAAAGTTCAACATTCTTCCCTTGATATATGCTGCGGTGGGAGGTGGTTTTTGTCCCACCAGCGAGAATAAAACTTGCAGCTCGTGATGGGCAGGGTCACATGTGTGAGATAAAAAGCTCTACATGTAATATATGTCTGCCCCAAGTATTCTCTGTAGGCTTTGCGTTCTGCAGATGACAACAAGAAAACACTCACTCAAGGTTAGACGGCTTGCTCTCCAGTCACAGCTCCCTGTCCTGAGGGACCAACACTGCCTCAAAATAGGCCCAGCGAGTCCCAGTGCCCTGTTGGTAAGCCAAGTGGCTTTGCCTGGGGCAGGTCTAAGGGGCTGTAGACTCCAGATAATGAAGGACTTGCATATACCAACTGGAGATGGAAAGTGTGTCCCTCCTCCTGGGGACACCCTGTTTGTCCAGAATCCTGGCAGAAAGGCTCATACTTTTCTGGGTGCTTTACTTTTTGTATTATTATTTTATTTATTATTATTTTTGTGTGTATTTATGATATGTGTGTATGAGTACAGGACAAGCTACCCAGGGCTTGTGGAGGCCAAAGGATGGCTTCTTAGTTCTTTAAATCTACTTGGTTTTGAGGCAGGGTCTCTCTTGATGTTTCTGCCAAGCTGTGTACTCCAGGCTAGCTGACCCTCAAGCTTCCAGGGGCTTCTTATCCATGCTATCACATCCAGCTGTTTTATGTGGGTACCAGGGGTCCAACTCAGATCTCAGATTGTCAGGCTTGCATGGGAAGCACTTTTACTGGCCGAGCCATCTTGAAGGCTCCTACTTTGCTTTTTTTTTTTTTTTTTTTTTTTTTTTTTTTTTTTTTTTTTTGAGATAGGGCCCTCACTTTGTATCCAAGGCTGTCCTCAAATTCATGATCCTCCTGCTTCTGCCTCCCAAGTGTTGGGGTTACAGGTATGTACCTCTATGCCTGGCTGCCTAGGTGCTTTATACAGAGATGGCCTATAAGCCTGGGTTGTGGGTGACTTAGGCCGTGCTCCATCCATTCTGGGCCTCCTGGTTGTGTGTGTTAGAATTCACACACTCACCAGGGTTGGTGAGGTCGCTAAGTGGTTAGAGCTCTTGCTGGGCAAGCATGAGGACTAGAATTCAGATCCCCAGAAATCCACATAAGTTCTGGGTGATCACAGAAACCCTCCTGTAATTCCAGTTCCAGAAGGCAAGCATAGGGAATCCCGGTAGCCATTTTCGCCCAGTGCTATGAGAGGCGAAAATCAGGATTGACTAGTGGATATCACCCTTGACCTGGGACGTTAAAAATCAGTCAAATCTCCCGAGGAGGGGAGGTGAGCAGAACAGCACCTTAGAGCAAGGGGACAGCATATATAAAGAGATGGCTGTGCCTGGGCTTAATGTGACCACGAGGAAAACTCAAAGATGTGAAACGAGCTGGAAGCAAGAAGGGCAGCTGGGGCCAGGTCACGGAGGGCCTTGCAGGCCAAAATGAAGAGTTAAAGCCGAATACTAAACCAGGCCCGGGGGCACACACCTTTAGTCCCAGCACTTGGGAAGCAGAGGCAGGCACATTTCTGGATTTGGGACTAGCCTGAGAGACCCTGTCTCAAAACAACAAAGCCAAAACTTGTTCCAGACTTCGGTGTGTGGTTGAGACAGGAGGATCCTTGTGCTGGCCGCCAGCCTAGCTTTACTTGAGGTCCAGGCCAGTGAGAGACTCTGTTTTGAAAAGCAAGGTAAGGATGCCTGAAGAGTGACATGTGGGGTAGTCCTCTGACCTCCACAAGCAGGGGTGCATGTGTACACAAGCACCTGCACATACTATACACACACACACACACACACACACACACACACACACACACACACATGCACACACACACACACACAACTTATCCTGTTAAACGTGGGAAGTTTACAAATTAAAGAACCATTCTTCCTTATTGAGGACAGGCAGGCATTTCAGTTGAAGGCAATAATCCTCAGGCTGACCCACATAATGGCTGTTTCTTGGTGGATTCGTCAGCGCCATCAGGGGTGACACTGTGATAAGGAACATCACCAGAAGTTGTCAGCTAGTGGTGGCTGGTCTTATAGCTGGCCTCCACTGTGACGGTCATCATGGTTTGTTTGTTTGTTTGTTTTTTTTTTTTCAGAAGCTGGTGATCTCCAGAAGTGGGGCGGAAGCTAATGGTGAAGACGAAGGGTACAGAAGCCCCAAGTGGGAGGAAGCCTCCTGTTCCCCAAGTTCCAGCAAACCATGAGAAGGGCTTGGATATGCCAGTGGCTGTGGGGCTTGTGACTCTTGGTCCCCTACTGAGCTCCTTAAGATTATTAACTTACTTCTAGCTAGGAGGAAAGGCATGGGGGATGCAGAGAGAGGGCTGGGTCTAGAAGGCTGAACTCAAAGACCTAATTCTCCTAAGTTTTGAGGCTTGTAAGGGCAACCATTGGGGTGGCGTGAGGGTATGGGGCAGGATTTGCTAACTCCCTTGGGTCCCCAAGGGGTTCTGGCCATGCAAGGAGTCCCTTCAGGACGTTTGGCCGGCCAGGCAGACAGAGCAGATTTTTGCTTTGCCTCACTGTCCTTCCTGCAGAAGAGGCTTGGCAGTGGGAGTAGGGTGGGGTCGTAACCCCTGCCCCTCAGTCCTGCCGACACCTCTAGGGAGCCGGACCAGGCTTGGCTCCCAGTGAGTGTAACCGAAGGCACAGATCAAAGAGGTCAGGATGATGGCCTCTGTGGTCCTTCACAAGGTGGATGGATGGCGAATGGAGGGACCAGGAGCTGGGGCCGGTGGGAGGGTGGAGGAGGGGCAGTGGTGTGTGCCTAGCTTAGTCCTAAGGGGTCATGGGAAGGGCAACGAGGAAGAGTCCAGGGGTGGGGAGGAGAAGGAAAAGCTGGTGGGGAGAAAGGAGGTGGGGGTGATGGAGAAGGAGGAAGAGGGGGAAGTGAAGAACTCTCCAGGAATGGAGAAGAAAGGAGGGGAAAGAAAAAGAGGAAAGAGGAAGAGAAAGGAGAAATAAAAGGAAGGTGGGGGGAAGAGGAGAAAATAAGTACAAAGACCAGAGGGCCAGGAGGGAGGAGCTGAGTATGGTGCACATCTGTAATCCCAGCACCCAGAGACTGAGGCAGGAGGATTGCTTTGAGTTTGAGGCCAGCCTGGGCTACAATTGTGTGACCCTGTCGAAAGAAAGAAAGAAAGAAAGAAAGAAAGAAAGAAAGAAAGAAAGAAAGAAAGAAAAGAAAAAGTTGGGGGGGAAGAGGTTGTGACTGGGAGGAAGGAGAGCGGGGTGAGGGGAAGAAGGAGAACAGGGTGAGGGGAAGAAGGAGAACAGGGTGAGGGGAAGAAGAAGATGGGGTGAGGGGAGGAAGGAGAGCAGGGTGAGGGGAGGAAGGAGAGCAGGGTGAGGGGAGGAAGAAGATGGGGAGAGGGGAGGAAGGAGAGCAGGGTGAGGGGAGGAAGGAGAGCGGGGAGAGGGGAGGAAGGAGAGCGGGTCGAGGGGAGTGGACACAGAAAGGCCTAAGGAAGGAAGAAGCTGAGGAAATGCAGAGAAAAGAGAAGAGAGTCCAAGAGGGGGAGGAAGGAAGAGGAGAAGGAAGAAGGAGAAAGAGAGATAGGAGGAGGAGGGAGAGTAGAAGAGGAGGAGGAAGAGGGAGAGGAGGAGGGGAGTAGAAGAGGAAGAAAAGGAGGAAGGAGGGGAGGAAGAGGAGGAGAATGGGAGCGAGAGAGAAGGCAGAGGGAGAAGCGGAGCGGCGGCACTTCCCGAGCCCCGGGAGCCGCAGTGGGCAGCAGGCTGGCGGGAGGCCTGGCAGCCAGGCGGGCACCATAAAGCCGAGCACAGTAGGCTGCTATGAAGATCTATTGGGCCCCGCAGTACCATTGTCTTCAGAAGGAATTAAAAACAAATTGCTGAGGGCCAGCACATAATTTAAAGACTCACGGCAATTTTATGACTTGCTAATGTTCCTAATTACATGCCCGTGAAAGGCTTAATTAATTGGGGGATGTAGCAAAAAGTGGAGCCTGTGTTTGTTATCATGGTTCCAGTGCATTGATTTTAGTGCCTATGGAGAATTTAGGGCCTCTTTATTTGCACAAAGAAAATGCAAGTCTCTCGAAAAAATGCACATTAAGATCAACCCCTCACTGCTATCTAATATACTTTCCTCTACTTAACCAAAGTGCTTGTAATCATATTTTGTAAATGTTGGTGCTGTTAATTGCATTGTGAGGGAAAATAGGTTCCGCTTGGCTGGTTGTAGAGAATTTTATAAAGTTCCTTCCAGGCACCCCATTCCAGGGGACTCTGCCCAGGAAACTTGTAGCGATGTTGGGGTGCTCAGCCTGGGACATTGGCTGATCAAGGTTCCCCCTGTTCTGGCAGCTCCTTGGCTTACCCCCCCATTTCTGTTCCGAAGTTCTTAATGGTAAGTTGAGTCTAGCTGGGCCCAGTCAGGTGGGGTGAGGCCAGTGGCAAGGAAGGAGGAAGGCTACACCCAGGGCCTCCTCTCAAGAGCCTTGGAGTTGAAGATGTCCTTCGGATTCAGGCTTGGCCACACACTTCCTGTGAGACCTGTGGTGAGAGGCACATGGCTTCACTGGGCCTGGAACAGACCAAAGGTCTTGGCTGTTTTGGGGAGCCACTTCTCTTCTTGTCCTTCCTTGGGGACTGTAGGGACAGCCCCCTTGCAGCTGGGGGCTCTTGTTGAGAAATGCACTACTCATCTCCCCTTTATCTCTGCAAGACTGCATCTTTCCCCGCCTTTCCCCAAGAAGACACACCAGGATGCTCAGGTAGAGACAGAAGCTGACCTGGCAGTGGATGAGGGAGCCAGTTGCTTCCTCCCTAAGAATGGGTTAGCATTCTCCTCCATGCTCCCAGGGGCCTGGACTCTCCCTGATCCAGGACATTTTCATGGGCTGTTGCTGCAAATTCCTCCAGAGGAGGCACCAGCCTCCCAGGGGTCCAGCCCTGGGGCTTTCTTAGGCCTGGGCACATAAGATAATCAGTAGCACTTTATTGACTGCATCTCAGTTTGTGAAGAGTAACTGGGGAACCGGGACTGTTTGGAGGAAGCCGTGCAGACTCTTAGTTCTACTTTCTGTCTAAGTTCACTGGGATCCACAGCGTCTCCCCATCCAGTTCTCCCCTGTGTGACACACTCTGCTGGGGACTTTCTCTGGACAAGGTCTTTCTCCTGTGGAACACTGGAAAAGTTGGGAAAGCAGGTCCTAACATGGGCCCACCATCACACTTTCTTTCCTACACAGCCAATCGAGGGATCTTTTTATACATGCATTTGTCCATTTGTCCATTTGTTTGTTTGTTTTGACTTTTTTAAGACAGGGAATCACCATGTAGCCCAGCTAGCCTCAAATTCTGGATCCTCCAGTTTAGTCTTCCAAGTGATGGAATTACAGGCACGAACCATCACAGGGTTTGTTTTCATTTCGAGACTGAGTCCCTTTGTGTTGCTTTGGGACTCACTTTGTAGACCAGGCTGGCCTCCAACTCACCTGCCTCTGCCTCTGAGTGCTGGGGTTAAAGGTATGTGTCACCACACCCAGCTAGGTATTTTTTTTTAAAAGACTTATTTATTTTTAATGCATGTATATGAGTGTTTGCTTGCATCTACGTATGTGCAGCACATGCGTGCCTGGTGCCTTCAGAGGCCAGAAGAGGGTGTTGAGTCCTCTGGAACTGGAGTTAGGAATTGTCGTGAGCCACCATGTGGGTGCTGAGAACCAAACCCAGGAAGCCTGCAAGAGCAGCCAGATGCTCTTAACCACTGAGCCATCTCTAAAGGAATCATTTGAAAATGCAGATCAGGGGCTGTGGCTCAGTTGGTAGAGTGTTTGCCCAGCACACCGAAAACCCTGGGTTTGATCCCTAGCTGCATGAGATGGCATGGTGGCGAGAGCCTGCCATCCCATCTCTCAGGAGGTGGAGTCTAGAGGATCAGCTGTTGAAGGACAACCTCTGTTACATAGAAAGTTCTGGACCAGTGTGGACTATAAGAGATCTTGTCTCAAAACACAGGGGGAAAAAAAAACATGCAAATCAGATTTTGTTCTGCTCTTTTGAAAACACTGAAGGCTTCCCCTGGCACTTAGAATAAAAGCCAGACCTCAAAAAAGATCCCCTTCCCCCTCTCTCTGGTCCCTGTATAGCATTCCCTTGGCCCTACAAAACACCGGTCTCTTTTTGTCCCTTCAGACAAGTCCTTCCTGCCTCAGCACTGGCCCTGCCAAGCTCTTCTCCCTTATTTTGCAGGGTCAGTTCTTTCTCTGTATTCAGGTCTTGCCTTTAAAGCCTTTTCCTGGAAAGCTCTTCGGTAGTGGCCATCTACAATCACCGCCAATCGCAAGCATTTCCTCTTTAAGGATGCTAAACACATACATTTGCTTTGCTCTGCTTCATCTCAGTCTTGGGCTCTTGGTTTTTGCAGACTCTCCCGGTGGCTTGTTTCCCAGCATGCCCTGTGGTTTTAGAATTTGGACTCATGTTTGAAGACCTTTATCTATGAAGATCTGGGAGGGCAGGGTTGGAGGGATGCTTCCAGATAGCATCTGTGTTTGCCTCAACTCTGAGGCTGGTACTGGCTTGATTCCAAGTCTGTGGATGGCTTCACATTTTCTGGCCCCATGGGATGGATGATCAGCCTTAGATGAAGGAGGTCTAGGGTTCTAGATTTCTCACAAGATGGCTAAAGGCCATTTCATTTCCTCTTGGAGCTCAGGTGGAGATGGGAGAGGCCCTATTTCTCTGCTGATTTCCTTTGTGTGAGTATATTCTTTCCCGTTCATCCTCTCACAGAGCAACTCTCAAGGACCCTTGTTTCGTAGTGTGTGTGTTGTCTATCTCACCTTCCTTTCCATCCCCCTTAAGGCCTTTACAGCCCAGAGTCACAGTGCTTGCTGAGTCTGACTGTGAAGGCGCTGGGCTTCTGGTCTTGTTTATTTCAGCGCTAGGCATCAATGCTAGTATGTGCTAGGTATGTACTCTACTCCTGAACCACACTCCCAGAACCTCTTCTTTGGTTTTCACTCCAGGAAAATTTTTCCAATGTTTTTCCACTTACCTGTACTCATAATGGGTGTTTTTCTATTTCCCCCAGCATTTTTAGGTGTTGTGTGTAGGAAGGTTTTTGGCAGGGTGTCTGACCAAGGATAGAAGTCCCTTAGCATGCTAAGCCACATGGCCTGCTTTTATTAGCTTCCTAGGGCTTGTCATAACTTGAAATAACCATAAGCTTTTACTTACTTTTTAAACATTTATTTATTTATTGTGTGTATATGTATGTGCCCATCATAGTGTGCATGTGGATGTCAAAGGACAACCATGGAAATCATCGGTTTTTCCTTTTACTACGTAAGTACCAGGCATTGACCTCAAATCTCCAGGCATGGCAGCAAGTACCTTGAGGTGGTTTGAATGAAAATAACCCCCTAAACCTCATATGTTTGAATACTTGGTCCCCAGTTTTGGTGGAACTGTTTGGGGGACTGTTGGAGGAAGTACGTCACTCACTAAGAGTGGGCTCTGGGGTTTCAAAAGCCCATACCTGTTTAGAATATTTTTTAAAGATGTGTTACATTTGTTTATGCTATGGAACATTTGTTCAATGATGCAAAGATGTATTGTATTCTTTTATGTTGCATTTGTTTAACTCTGTGAAGCTGTGTTACTTTGCCTGTCTAAAACACCTGATTGGTCTAATAAAGAGCTGAATGGCCAATAGGTAGGCAGGAGAAAGGATAGGCAGGGATGGTAGGCAGAGAGAATAACTAGGAGGAGAAATCTGGGAAGAGAGATTTAGGAGCAAGAAAAAGAAGAAGAGGAGGACATCAGAGGCCAGTCACCCAGCTACACAGAAAGCCACAGAATAAGAAGTAAAGAAAAGTATGTAGAATAGAGAAAGATAAAAGCCCAGAGGCAAAAGGTAGATGAGATAAGTTAAAAAAAGAAGCTGGCTAGAAACAAGCCAAGCTAAGGCCAGGCATTTATAAGTAAGAAAAAGTGATTATTTGGGAGCTGGTTGGTGGGCTCCCAAAGAGTCAAAGAATAAAAAACAACCAGCTACACATACATTCCTAGTTAGCTTGCTCTGCCTCATGGTGGTTGTCTCAAGCTATGAACTCTCAGCTACTGCTCCAGTGCCATGCCTGCTTGCCTGCCACCATGCTCCCCACCCCAATGTTCATGAACTCACCCTCTGAATCTGTAAGCCCCAATAAACTCTTCTTTCTATATGTTGGCCTTGGTTTTGGAGGCCCACAAAGGTTTCCTAGTGAGATCTGAGCTTGCTTTACCCAGCAGGGCTGCATTTGAGGATTTCTTGACCATGTGCCTGGTTACTAGGTGATTGGAAGGGTTTGTACTTGGCTGTGCTAGGGGGAGGTCTTTTGCTCCACCCCTTGACATTCCTATAAATAGCCCTTTAGAAGAGCCAGAAGGGGTCGGTGGATAAGGATCCAGGACCTCCCAAGCTATCCTGTGTTTCTATCCATCTCTCTCCCCTCTATCCTTCTATCTAAATATTTCTCACTTCTCCCTCCTCAAGAAGACCCTGGGGTGAAAGTGGGAGTGGGTTTCCCCACACTTTGTCATGGTGTATTATCACAGTGATACAAAAGTAACCAAAACACACCTTTAATCACTAAGTCATCTTGCTGGCCCTCATTGGTTTACATATTCACAACTTGCATCCAACTAGAAGGCAAGTCCCAGGGGGCAAGAGCACTGGTTGCCTTCCACACCCTGGTGCTCCTCCAGGTAGCACCAAGGGCTGTGTAATGGAGAACAAAGAAAGTGGGTTCAGACCCGCTTAAGAACTCAGGGAAGTCCTGTGATCTCTCTGAACTCAGTTTCCTCCTCTGCAAAACGGCACTGGTAATTTTATCCTTATAGGTTTGTGAAAGTCAAATAAAACAATATTTGATTTGTTAAAAGTTTTGCTTTAAGTTTATTTTATGATAGGTTTCTCCGTATAGCCCTGGCTGTCCTGAAACTTGCTCTGTGGACCAGCCTGGCCTTGAACTCAGTGATCAACTCTGCCTTTGCCTCCTGAGTGCTGAGATTAAAGACGTGTGTCACTACACCTGACCTTACTTTAAGTTTTTAATTATGTGTATATTCGTGCTGTCTCTGTGTGGGTTTGTACATGTGAGTGCAGTGACTGCGGAAGCCAGGAGAGGGCGCTGGGCCCTCCTGGAGCTGGAGTCCCTGGTGGTAGAAAGCCACCTCTTGTGGAATCCAAGAACCAAACTTAGGTCCTCTGCAAGGACAGCACATACCCTTAATCACTAAACCATCTCTCCAGCCCCTTTGAAGGTTGATTTTTAGACAGGGTCTAATGTATCCCTGGCTGGCTTTGACCTCACCATGTAGCTGAGAATCACCTTGAACTTCTGATCCTCCTATCTCTACCTCGCAAGTGCTTAGATTGAAGGCAGGTGCCATCATACACCTCAAGAACTCAATGGAATCTTCTCTGGGAACTCACTAAATGGAAGTTACTATGACCAATGACTTCTGGAGGCTCACACGGTCCCGTTTTACCCACCTCCCATCCACATCTCTGGCCCCTCCGACACCAGGTTCTGCCCATTGGAAACCACAGAGCTCCTCTCTGTGAAGCCTTCTCTAGCCTTACAGACACAAGGGTGTTCTTTCCTCCAGCACATGGCAGCACTTCATGGCTCTGGGGTGGCTCTCAGTCCCCCAGCCTGGCCTCAAGCAAATGCCTTTGGAGGCCAGGTGTTTTGGTGTACACCTGCAGTTTCAGCATTTAGAGGCGGGAAGATTGTGAATTCAAAGCTAGCCTGGGCTACATTGTAAGGTCCTGGCTTAGGAAAATCAAAACCAAACAACAACAGAACTCAACAGTTTTAAACCAGGCATGGTGGCTCACACCTCAAACTTGTGATCTTTTTGTCTTGGTCTTCTGAATTCGGGAATCATAGATGTTTATCACCATGACCCAGTTCTCGGCCCGCTCACTACCAGGTTGAAGCAAACCATGATCTGAAGTCTTTCCCGCCCCCCCCCCCCCAGTATGTAGGAGCCTCTGTGATGAGGCCTCCGGGAGGATGTAAGGGGTTCACGGGCAGACTGCAGTGGCATGGGAGGGGGTGCTGAGCCTAGGCCCCAGAGGGTCAGAATCTCCTCTCTGTATCTATCTCATCTTAAATTATCCTTTGCCGTTCATAGCCTCCCATCCCATTCTTATTTTTCTAAATTAGATTTTTTATTATGAAATATTTCACACAGAGAGAAGACTATAAACCACAATATAATGAATACCCCTGCCTCTTCCGCTTGGCTTTGTTAAATCTGAACATTTTGCCGTGTTTGCTTCAATACATATTTTTTAAGGAAATAAAACAACATGTAAAGCCCAATGAAAACTATGTTCCTCTAGAGATGCATCTTCCTTGGTCCTTCCTGTGGGTAACCACTCTCCCGAATTCAGGGTACGGCCTTTCCATGCAAACTTTAGATTACAAATACGTGATCCCTGTATTCTCCGGGCTTGCGGGTTTCCAAGGATCGTTTAAATGGTGTCCTGTATGTGAACTTCTGCACCTGAGGTGTTTTGGTCAGCTTGGTTTGGGGTCTCACCCTTGTTGAGTGCAGTTCTGTGTCATGTGCATTGAATACGCCCCCGGTTTATCCTTCACTGTTATAAGCACCCTGTATATTTTTTCCTTGCACACACATACAAGGGTTTCTCCAGGGCATATAACTTGGAATGGAATTGCTGGGTGACAGGCCTATCTGTTATCTATTGCAGCATCATAAACCATCCCCAAAACCTGCAGCTTAAAACAACATTCTTTTCATTGGTTCACAATTCTGGGAGTTAGAACTTCAGGGCTTGAGAGGCGGCTCAGCAGTTAAGAGCCCTGACTGTTCTTCCAGAGGACCCAGGTTCAATTCCCAGCATCCACACTGTGGATAACAACCCTCTGTGACTCCAGTTCCAGGGGATCTAACACCGTCTTTTGGGCTCCAGAGGCACCAGGCAAGTACATGGCACACAGTCATACATGCAAGCAAAACACCCATACACATAAAATAAAAATAAATAAATCCTTTTTAAAAAGTAGAAAAGAAGCCTGGTGGTGGTGGCACATGCCTTTAATTCCCAGCACTCAGGAGGCAGAGGCAGGCAGATCTCTGTGAGTTTGAGGCCAGGCTGGTCTACAGAGTGAGTTCCAGGGCAGCCAGGGCTACACAGTGAATCTCTGAAGAAAAGAAAGAAAGAAAGAAAGAAAGAAAGAAAGGAAGGAAGGAAGGAAGGAAGGAAGGAAGGAAGGAAGGAAGGAAGGAAGAAAGAAGAAAAATCCAAGCAGGCAGGCTGGGGAGATGGCTTAGCAGGTAAAGTACTCATCATGCAAGCATGAAGATGTGAGTTGGTATCCCAGCAACCACATTAGAAAAAGCCAAGTGCAGCAGCAGCAGCAGCAGCACCTGTGACCCCAGCACCAGGGATGCAGAGGCAAGAGGACCCCGGGGCTTGATGGCCAGCCGGTATAGTCAGATCAATGAGTTCCAGGTTCAGTGAGAGACCGACTGCCTCAAAAACTAAGATGAGTGAGGGAACGAAACACAATATCAACCTCTGGCTGCCACGTGCATGCGCACACAAAATGAGTGTGTGCGCACACACATAAACACACACACATACAACAATTCCAGAAAAGAAGGAGTCAGGCAGGGCACAGTGGGACAACTTGTGGCTTTGTTTCAAAGTCTGAGGCTCATCCCAAGAAGCTTACCCATGGGGTAAGGCATCTGGGACAGGGCTCTCTTCAGTTTTCGTCCTAAGACCTCTCCACAGAGCTGGATCAGGCTGCCTCATAGCTCCTAAGAGGAGGCACATTCTCTAGGGCTCAGATTTGTGCGTGAGATCCATCTAAAAAGATAAAGAGAGCAATCAAGGGAGACACTCATCATTGACACCTGCCCCCACCACACACACACACACACACACACACACTTGCACATACACTTGTGTTCATTCATACACACTCACAGGCACACAAATAATAAACCGAAAACCAAACCTCTCTTCATGCTTCATTCTCGCTAATAACCCATTAGTCAAAGCAAGTCCCACCACCAGGTCTAGAGAGACTGTCCACCATGGCAGTCTATAACACCATCAGTTTTATGAGATACTGGCAAATGGCCCCTTCAAAGAAGTAACATTGATCTGGGCTTGGTGGCATGGGCCTGCTGTCTCAGACACTCAGGAAGCTGAGGTAGGAAGAACCTGAAAACTAGCCTGGACTACTGAGTGAGTTTAAGCCAAACTACCAGGCTAATTTGGTTAGACCCTGCCTCAAAATTTTAAAACAAAACAAACAAACAAAAGAATATTCATATATATATATATATATCCTTCTTTATTCATATATCCTATTATTCATATATATATATATATATTATCCTTCCGTCTATCCTTCTTTCTGTCAAATTATATATATATATATATATATATTATATATATATATATATATATATATATATATATATATATAAAAGGGCCCAGGAATGGGACTCAACAGTAAAGTGCTTATCTACCATGCATGAGAGCTTAGAGTCAACCCCAGGTAGAGGAAAACAACAAATAAATAAATAAAATCGATCCTATCGATTGAGTTTATACTCTTCCTGCCTGTGAATGATCCTTTCTTAATAGTGTCAGGCTGTTCTACTCCCACTCAATATATGGCTATTGCCAGAATTTAATTTCCGCCAATCTAGCAGATGCAAAGTGAGGTCTTCTTTTTTCTAAATTATGTTATCTTGATTGCTAGCAGGGGTGATGGTCTTTTCCTATTTTTTTGATCATTCACTTGAATTTCCTTTTTGGCAACAACCTGTTCCCATCGTCTATCCTTCTTTCTGTCAAATTATTATTGCTATTACTTTAAAGTATGAAAGATTTTTGCACTTATTTCATGTATGTGAGTATTTTGCCTGCATGTATGTATGTATGTATGTATGTATGTATGTATGTGCTCCATGTGTGTGCCTGATGCCTGCAGAGGTCAGGAGGGCATTGGATCCCCATAGAACTGAAGTTATGGATGATTATAAACTGATGTGTGGGTGCTGGGACCAAACGCTGGTACTCTGTCAGAAGTGCCATTGACCACTGAGCCATCTCTCCATCCCCAAACAACAGTTATTACTATATTTTTTATATTTTAATTAATATACATGTGTTTATTTTTTATTATGATTATGTTTTGTTCAAAGCAAGGTTTCTCTGTATAGTTAGTCCTGGCTGTCCTAGAACTCACTAAGTAGCTCAGACTGGCCTCAAATTCAGAGATCTGCCTGCCTCTGCCTCCTGAATGCCAACATCACCTGCCATTTTTTGTATTTGTTATTGCACTTACTATTACATGTATATGTGGGTGGGGGTGCACATGGAGGTCAGAGGATGACTTTCAGCAGTTGGTTCTCTCCTTCCACCATGTGGGTCTCGGGGTTCAGTTGTTAGTCTTAGTGGCAACTACCTTTCTGAGCCATCTTGCTGGCCCCTCAAATTATTTTTTTCCTTTGTCATATTAATCTGCAGTTGCTTGTATTTTCTGGATTCCTAGTTCCTAAATGATTAACTCGGGCACAGAGGAGGTGTGTCTCTTCCTTACCACCTGCTGAAACAGAGGGCTTGTGAGGGAGGGCCTTGGACAGATCTTTTGATGGGGACTTTGGGACACTAAGGTTCTTTGGGTTTGGGCAATAAATGGCCTCGGTATCTGTTCCACCCTAGAGGTGTCTCTGCCAGAGAGGTTGCCAGTGGGGAAGCCTGGGACTGTCCATCACGGCTTAGTTCTTGTGGCTCAGTGGTCCTTGGCCACCTTCTTCGCTTGCCTCCCTTGCTTTCTTCTATTGCTTCAGACAGGCTGCCGCCTCCAGCAAAGGAGGACATGGTGCCCCCACTAAAAATGAGACAATAGCTAGAGCCTGGCAAAGAGAAGAAACCATTGCTCACAGGCTTGGGGCGTCCTTCCACGCTGCTAGACCTGCATATGTTCTGCACCCTGGATTTGGATCCTGAGTGGGCCCAACATCTCCTCTGAGTCTCTGCTTGTGCTGCTCCCACTGCCTGGATGTCCTTCACCAATCCCTCCAAGGTTACCTCAGTGTCACTTCATGAAAGTCTCCCCTGTGCATCCCTCCAGTCTCAAAGCAGAAGCAACCTACCCCAGACAAGCCACCGGACTCTCTTCCATCGATTCGTTACTTCACAGACTCAAGCAAGCACTAAAGGGGACGAGTTTACTCAATAGTCAGCTCCACGCTGTAGGGCACCCCTGAAACAAAAATCGAAGCTAAAGCTAAAATGGGACCCTGAGTACAGTTCAGTTTGAGGGACCTTGACTGGCAGTTTGAAAGTGACAAAATTTGAAAGAAGCTATGGTACTTTTGCTGAGAACTCTCAGGCTGAGCAGCAGGGCAGTTCCTGGTCACGGGTGGCTATATAGATGCTCACGTGCGTGGCTTAAAATGGGACCAAAAGTTTATCTCGTTGATCGATCGCGCTGACCTTTGTCACGGTTCCTGGTGCTGCTTTGGACAGCTCAAACAGAGCATGCTCAAAATACACGAAGTTCTAGTGAACAGGGCTAATTTGCATGAGTTCTAGTTTACATCATAAGCTTGTTGCTATTTCCAGACGCTTATGCTGGGGGAGAAAGTAAAATCTCTTCATGGTTTAGGGGTGCAGCACTCTACGGAATGCCCTTGCCCCCGCTCAGCTGTAACCCTCTCTCTGGACCTTTAGTTCCCCTGTAAACCCGGGGAACCGATGCAGGACCTTCCATCTCCCACCCATCCTGGTTCCCCCTCGGGAAAGAGTTATTTATGGCCTGGCAGGAAGGGCAGAGGAATAGGTGGAGAGGGAGTGAGGAGAAGGAGGTCATTAATGGCTCCCAGATTCTTGCCTTTGATCAGGTAGTTTGGAGCGAGGTAAGGGGCCAGGAGATGAGGTGAGGTGGTGGGAGGAAGAGAGGAAGCAGAGGGCTTGTGAGGGGTCAGGTGAGAGGCGGGGAGTGGGGGAGGGAAGGAGCTGAGCTGGCTAGCTAGGGGTGCTCTCCTACCTGTCCATGATCTGAGGGAGTTCGTTGTAAGACTGATCTATCCCACGCCATCAGCTCTCCAGTCCTCAGAAAACTGGGTCCTGGTAGACCCCTGGCTGCCTGTCCATCCTGCAGGGGTGCGTAGAGAAAGGAGGAAATAGACCCAAGGTCATGAGGGCACTTGAAAGAAGAAAGGGGCAGTCTCTTATGAAGTAGTAAAGTACCCCATCCTGTGTGTGTGTGTGCGTGTGCGTGTGCACGTGTGTGTGTGTGTGTGTGTGTGTGCGTGTGTGTGTATGGCATTAGGGGCAGAACCTAGAGCCTCCCCCACATGCAAGGCAAATGCTCTACCACTGAGCTATATCCAAATCCCTTGCCCATATTAGTTGCTCAAATTGACATTGAATTCTCTCTTTTAGCCCAGTTTGGACTCAAACCTCCCATTTCTTCTGCCTCGGCTCCGTGAGTAGCTGGGATTCCAGAGCTCTACCATCAGGTCCAGCTTTTAGAAATGACCTCCTACCCCTGGTTGGGAACCAGAAGGCTTTCATTCTCTAGTTTTACTTTATTTCTCTAAGCCTGTAAGGTTGGAGTCCAGCTGTGGTAACGGCTGTGTGGAAGAAGAGAGCCTGTCTACGTGGGAGAACACAGCAGTGATTAATAGAAGCCCAGTGTAGATTTGGGAGCCTGCATTTTGCTTTTTTCTGAGGTCTCAGTTTGCACCCACTCTGCTGAGGAGCCTTGGTACTGAGCCCTGGCTCTGAGTCACTGCAACCTGGGGACTAGAAAGACTTTATGAGAGGGGAGGCTAGGACCCTTTGATCTCAGGTGGTGCCCCAGCTTCCCAGAGGCTGACTGGGGGGTAGGGGTTGTGTTTGGCACAGACCCAGGAGTACAGGTTTCAAAGGCAAGCTTCAAAGGCAGACTGTGTTCATGTGGCTTCTTTTGTACCTGCTCAAGGAAGAAAGGGCAGCCAGTAACCCTCCTGTCTCAGGATGGCGGCTCAGAGCCCAAGGGACATTCCCAGATTCTCGGTCCCTCCATATTCCCAGATTGTCAGTTTGGAGTCTGCCTCAGTGGGAGTCTTGTCAGAACTCCAGGGATAATGGAGCCAACTAGAGTGGCCCTGCTCAGTCTCACCTAGTGGCAGGGCACAGTGGAGTGAGGGGAGTCTGTGCTGAGGTTAGGGTGACATCAATGGGTGGGAATGACAAGGAAAGAATGCCAGGAAAGTGTAGCTTGCTTTCTTTCTTTCTTTCTTTCTTTCTTTCTTTCTTTCTTTCTTTCTTTCTTTCTTTCTTTCTTCCTTTCTTTCTGGTTTTTCGAGACAGGGTTTCTCCGTGTAGCTCTGGCTGTGCTGGAACTCACTCTGTAGACCAGGCTGGCCTCAAACTCACAGAGATCCACGTGCTTCTGCCTCCCAGATGCTGAGATAAAAGGCGTGCGCCACCACCTCACAGCTAGGAAGTGCAGCTTTAATGAGAGGGGAAGCGTTGTGCCTGAGCAGGCAGAGGGCTAGGAGCCAGGAAATAGGCTGGGACGGTACAAGGAGGCTCGCTGGAGCCTGCAGGCACAGGGAGACACCGAGAAACTTCCTCTCAACCCCTTCGCTCCCACTGCTGGACAGACTCACTCTGACTGACGATGTCAGCATTTCTGTGACCCCCCACGGGTACCCTGGTTGGCCCCAGCGAGGGAAAGGGGGGGTAGGGAAGACAGGTGCCCCAGCCCCTCCCTCAGCGAGGTCAAGGTCGCTGCGGTGTAACAGCAAGATGGATGAAGTGCTTATTCTTCCGTCAAGCTAGTCACACCATGGCTGAAGTCCTGGGCTTCCCCTGTGTGGATAGACCCTGACAGGAGAAGAGGCCTCCCTGCCTCCGCTACTCCCAGCAGGCCCAGAAGCCTGCATGGACAAGACTCTCTCAGGATTGGTTTGCAGGTCTTCAGACTTCCAGGTGGAGCAACCCATATCCCTTCCAGGAAATAGCTCAAGGGTCTGTCTGTCCATCTGTTCATCCACTCATCCTTCCTTCTAGCCATCCATCTATCCATCTCTCCATCTAGCTGCCCTTCCTTCCATTACGTCTACCCCACCCATCCGTGTGGCAGCACTGTCCTGAACACCCACCCATCTGCGTTAGACATTCTCCCACAAATCTGTGACGTAGGCGTCGTTATCCCTGACTTAAAGATGAAGAAACTGAGTGCCGGGGAGATGCGGCAGCTTGCCCAAGATGAAACAGCTCTTTGCGTTCAGCTTTGTCCTGCTCAGCCCTTGCCGTCAGCCCGTAGGTAAGAAAGGAGGGGTCTGGTGATGTCCAGGGCCTTCTGGGTAGTCAGTCCGCTAGCGGCCTCTAGCAAGGGCTTCTCATGGGATGCAGCTATGCCATTATTATTTACCGTACGGACCATACCTCCTAGTCGGCAAAGTGAGGTGAATGAACTGCCTCCCTGGTTCTTTGTCCTTGTGTGTGATCAGTGTTTAAGAAATAGCAATGTCGTAGGCCTGGGAGGTGGCTCCATTAGGAGAGCGCATCTCTAGCACATATGAAACCCTGGGTTTGATCTTCAGCACCACATACACCAGGCATTTCAGCATGTGCCTATAATACCATCAACCAGGAGGTAGAGACAGGAGAATCAGAGGTTCACTGTGTATCATGGCTATACAGTGATTTTTGAGGCCAGCCTAGACTCCATGAGCACTTGTTTTAAAGAGAGAAAACAAACCTAAGGCCTCCTCTCTGCTCCTGTTCTCACCAGGAAGCTTTGCTTCAGCTGGCCTGGGCTGGGCCACAGGCACCAGTCTCTTACAGGCTCCCTGGCTGATGGAAGTGTGGCAGAGCTTAGCAGCACCAGATGCTACAGAGTTCTCACGAGCCAAGGCTGGAGAACACGGACGTAGCTCTTGGCCACCACAAAGCCCACAGCCTGAGTCTGCTCTACAGTGGGGAGAAGACTGAGCAGGTGTCTCCTGGAGGAGATGGTGTGCTGGGAGCCACAGAGGGCCAGAAGGCTGGGTCTGACTGTGGGGGGACTTGTCGTAAGGTCCAGGTGGCCAGGAGAAGGCCCGGGAGGAGCAGGTGCCTCAGCAGAAGTGAGAGACCTCCGATGGGAGGATCTGTGCTGGAGAGGATCAGCTCCTGGCTCTGACCCTTAGGACCAGCTCTGGGAGCTGAGGCTGGCCAGGCAGAGGCGGGGCTTCTTCCTCCAGGGAAGGTGAACCTGATGCCCTTGGCCACCTGCCTTGCCATTCTGCACAGAGCGTTCTCACCCTGGGTTCCCACGTGGGAGAGGAGGGAGCTAGGGACACCTTGACACTCCTTCCAGAAAGATCTGCTGACAGAGATAAACTTCCCTGCCCTCACCCTCTCTGGCTGTGGCTGGCTGGCTGCTCAAGCAGGTCAGGTGGGGCTTCCTCCTCCTTTCCTACTCCTGTGCCCACCACACATGGCAAGCCTCAGCTCTCAGAGTCCCTGTGGCTGTTCAGACTCGGGGCCCAAAACAGGGAAAGAAAAGCCTTGGCGGCTTATCCTTCCTCTGTTAGATTCCAAACGTACTCACTGGGTGGGCGGGGCCCTGTGCACTCCTGACAGCCCCCAGAGATGCTGTGACCAGCATCTAGGGGCCACATCTAGAGCAGCAAGGAGCTAGCTAGATGGCCACATGGTCGCTTCCAGAACCTCAGCCCTCTGAGGGACTACAAGCAGCTGGCGTTCACCAGGGCAGGGCCAGACTGGGCCAGCGTAGGCAGACAGCCACCAACCCCTGGTGTCCCTAACAAACAAGTGGCCCTCAGCAGCCTGGCACGTGGCACCACTGATGGCCCTGTGCCCAGAATGATGAAAACATAAAATCTCATTTCAAGCCCCAATGGTGCTTTGGTTCAGCTTTCCTGCCTTTGTAGAAACGTAATTCCATGCATTTTTCTTACATGCAAGGCACCTGCTTAAAACGATCCCCCTCCTTCCACTTGAGTAAACAAGGCAGAGGGAAGCCAGAGGCTTTCCCACCGTGTCTCTGGGCTCTGATGTTTCTGAGACTCCACTGGGTCTGTCTTGACTCTCTGTTACAGGGCAGTATATGAGCTGGACCTAATGACATGTGCCTATAATCCCAGCTACTCAGGGGGCTGAGGGAGGAGGACCTCATGGTCAAGGCCAGCTTGGGCAATTTAGGAAGACGCCAATTCAAATAAAAAAGAAAGAAGAGCCAGGGCAACCTAGCCTACCCGGCAAGTCCCAGTTCTCAGGGAGAGACATTGTTTCAAAGAACAAAATGGGGGTTGGCCAGACCGCTCAGCATGTAAAGGCGCCTGCTGCCAAGTCTAAGGACCCGACCCAGGTCTCAGGGACCCACATGGTAGATGGAGAGAACTGACTCCCACAGGCGGCTCTCTGACCTCCGCTGTGTGTGCAGGGTCTCACCCCAAATAATAAATAAATAAATGTTTAAAAAAACAGATAAGTACAAAGCAAGCTGGACGAGTCCTAAAGAATGACACCCAAGATTTAACTTCATATGTATATGTAGACTCACACATGTGCATGCACACACACACACACACACACACACACACACACACACACACACATTGGGAAGAGAGCCCAGTAGTAGGGTGCTTGCCTGGAAGTGTGAATCCCCATGTTCAGTCTCCAGTACAGCAAAAATGAAAGGTGGAAATGACTACAGGAACAATCAAAAGCCCAGGTATTGGAGTGGCAGTGCTGAACAGAACTCTGGCCTCACCACCTATCGGCTGGGTGGCCTTAGTGAGTGACTTAAGCGTCCTGAGCCCCATCTATGAGCAAAAAGTAACAGTATTTTCACTCCAAAGGATTGTGCTTGAGAAGTTAACAAGGTGGCTTTTAGATTCTACTCAGCACAGGCCAGATACACACACACACACACACACACACACACACACACACACACACACAAAGAAAAAAAATTGGATTTGTATATTTTTTATCCTGATTTTTCTCTTTAACAATTATTACAACCGTGTCCCTATACTGTTATATTGCTGGTGGCTACACAATAGTCTACCAGATAAACATAGGAAACTCACGGACTATTCTTTGTTGGTGGTTATTATGGGTTCTGGGAATAAAGCTTTACCTGGGAGAGAAGGAGGCCCCATAACTATTTCCTTTCACTCTTTTTAAATGAAGAAAGTCGGGCTCAGGAATGGTCAGAGTCAGCAAGACCCTGACCTGCTGGCCTCCCCTCTCTTAGCACACATTTTGGGGTGGGGGTGGCAAAGTCTAGAGTCCTTTTCTTCCCAGGTTTGGGGTGGGGGGCTTTGCTGCACTTCTGGGGTTGGAGGTTAGATCCACAATCACAGTTTGAACTGGCAGTGGCCTGCCAGGAATGCCTGGGAGATAGAGCTGAGGGGTGGGTGTCTCCTGGACACCAGTAGGAGGAGTATACAGAGTGTGACATTGGAGGCAGACTCCCCTCGAGGAGGAGGAGGAAGAGGAGGAGGAGGCTCTGGGGCAAGCGAGAGAGCCCCAGCAGCATGAAGAAGGCCAATGCTTTTCAAGTCCTTGCTCTCAGAAGTGCCACCACCTCCTAGTGTGGAACCTCCAAATCTCGCTTTGCCATCTGCTGAAGGAACTAAAAAGCACCGCTTTTCTCCAGCTTCAAGGTTCCCTCAAGTGGTTCATGGCCCTTGGTGAGGCTCAAAGGATAAAGAACGGCAGCCTTGTGCCCCACTCCCCAGCTTCATCTACCTCTTCCTCCCTCTGCCCTGCCTCCCGTCCTGGCGTCTTATCGTACCCACAGTCTAAGATACCCAACTCCCTGCCACTTCCCAAGATGTAGGCTGACACTGAGTTGAGTAGAAAGCCAGTACAGGAATAGAAATTGCAGGAAGTGGAAGCAGGAGGATCAGAAGTCCAAGGTCAGCATGGGGATACCATCTCTTGGCAAAGTACTTGCCTAGCATAAGGAAGGCTCTAGGTTCAATCTCAAGCATCACACACAAACCCAAAACATAAACAGCCTTTTAGCAGTCCGATAGCACAAGCCTGCACTTGGCAGAAGGAGATAGAGGCAGGAGGATCAGGAGTTCAAGGCTAGCCTTGGCTACAGGAGACCTTGTCTTTAAGACAAAAGTTTTAAGTCTTGTGTAGTATCACATGCCTTTAATCTCAGCACTAGGGAGGCAGAGGCAGGTGGGTATCTGAGAGTTCAGGGCCAGCCTGGTCTACATAAGGAGTTCCAGGACAGCCAGAGCTACATAATAGAGAGAGCCTGTCTCAAAACAAAACAACAAAAAGTTTTGACATAATGAATTTGAGGCCATTTGTCTCAAAAACAAAAACAAACAAACAAAACCCCAAAAAGCTTTTAATCCTAGCACTTGGGAGGCAGAGGTGGGTGGATCTTTGTGTGTTCAAGGCCAGCCTACTTTATAGAGCGAGATCCAGGACAGCCAGAGCTACACGGAGAAACCCTGTCTGGAAAAACCAAAAATAAATAAATAAAATAAAATAATAACAATAAAAGCTACAGAAATAGATAAAAAGTTTTGGGGGTCTAGCAGAGTGCAGCTCGGTGGTAGAGAGAGGGGGCATGTTGAGTTTCAATGCCATCTTTGGCTGTGTAGTGAATTTGAGGCTATTCTGAATCTAAAACTTAGAGTGTGGTTCCACAGAGCACTGTGCCCAGCAGCCTTCCACACCCCCAAAAGACCCCATCAGTCGTGGATTAAATGAAGGCAGCTGGGGTTTGAGTGAGCGACAAGGAGACACCTGGGACAATGCACAAGTCAGGCCAGGTGGAGAGAATGCTGCCTGGCCACCCCGAGGAGGCCGGTTCTGCTCTGTGGGAATGCGGGTCACGTGGACAAACAGGCAGCAGAAGGGGGACTTCTGGCCTCCTCCAGTCTGGAACCATCCATTTAATCTTGTCATGATACCTTCATTTCCTAGATGACATGTGAGCTGAATGTGGCGTTCAGCAAAAGGGCTCCCCCACCACCTCAGCCCCGCTCTCCAGTGCATCCTGGAGGCACGCTCAGACGCTCAGACCAAGTTGGGGAAACGTAACTGTCGATAAAGCCACTCTCTGCAATCAGGCAGAATTAATTGTGTGAACACCATTGATCAAACCACTTAATACTTACAGGGGCTGAGAAGGAGCCGAGATGTAATTTCATTCCCCACCTGCTCACCCCTAATGAAACTCCTAATAAAGCTCTAATTTTTCTCTCAGATAAGGGCTGATCGGTGGGAATGGGGGTGGAAGGCTGAGGGAAGAACAGAGAAACTTATTTTCTCTCCTTTGCTAGACTCCATCAGACAGACTCAAGTGAAATACCCACTTTGGGAACATCTTGTCAAAAGCCACTTGGAGGTTGCGGCTGACCAGAGTGGAGTGGGATAGAGATGAAGGGCTGCACAGATGAGCCCAGCCTGGTGAGCCACAAGAAGCATTTGCCTTAGGGACTGGAGGGCAGCTGACACCTTTTTAGCCTGAAAAGAAAACTCATGTAGACTCCCTGTTCCTACACCAAGAGGCTGGGGTGGGGAGTGTGCTGGTTACCAGCTCCAAGAGGAGAATCATTCCTCCTTCCACGCCTCTCTCCACCCTGGACAGGGTGAAGGCATGCCTTCTCAGGGTGTGAACACACACATGCGTGGACACACGGCACAGACACATACCACGTACGCACACACACACACACACATACACACTGGTTTCTGTAAATTCTATGAGGCCAGAAACCCTTTCTGCCGCATTTGCTGTTTTATTTCAGGCCCCAGGGAGTGTCTGAAATGTAAAGTTCACTCAACAGACACTTGGAGAATATGTATGTGTCAGATGTGCACTGTGTGCGTGGCCATGACTCACACATGCACACACATACATACACATATACATTCGAACACACTATATCTCACTTTGTTTTCTGAGAGCCAAGCACCAGAGTAATTTCTTTCTCTCTTTTTCTTTCTTTCTTTCTTTCTTTCTTTCTTTCTTTCTTTCTTTCTTTCTTTCTTTCTTTCTTTCTCTCTCTCTCTCTCTCTCTCTCTCTCTCTCTCTCTCTCTCTCTCTCTCTCTCTCTTTCTTTGTTTCTCTTTTTGTGCTGGGGAATCCAATCCAAGACCTTGTTCCTTCAAGGCAAGTGTTCTACTTTTGAACTATCTCCATATCCAGCTCCACCCATGCCAGCAACCCTATGTGTGAACTCTGTCCCCGACACACAGTAGGCACTTGGACCAATATGTGCAGGCTCCAGTCCAGCTCATTTACTCTTGAGTCAAAGTTCTGGCCGCCAGCCCCGCCTGGCTCTTTCTTGGGAATCATTACTACCTTGTGTGACATCTGTTTGTTACTCTTTTCTATGGGTGTATCTCCCTCCTCAGGCTTCCCAGACCACACCGTAACCCACTGTCCCCCCAAGTCTGATCAGGAGTTTTCAGACCAAGGACCTACTCCTCTGCTAATGGATTGGAAGTTACCCTGTAGTCCAAGAGTTCCAAAGGGGATAAACCTTCCTCATCACACCTACCTCCTCTCTCTGTCTCCTCCTTCTTTATCAAAAGTGCCAAAGATTGAACTCATGGTCTTGAGTCCATTAAATAATAATAGCTTTATCATGGAGACAGTTACACCCTCAGTCGCCCTTTCCATTTTTTTTTTTTTTTTTTTTTGGTTTTTCGAGACAGGGTTTCTCTGTGTAGCTTTGCGCCTTTCCTGGAGCTCACTTGGTAGCCCAGGCTGGCCTCGAACTCACAGAGATCCACCTGGCTCTGCCTCCCGAGTGCTGGGATTAAAGGCGTGCGCCACCAACGCCCGGCTCCCCTTTCCATTTTTATTTTTAAAATTTGAGATAAGGTCTCACTGAGTTGCCTAGGCCAGCCTTAAACTTCTTGTCCTCCCAAGAGGCTGGGATTACAAGTGTGCATTACCATGCCTGGTCCTTTATTGGAGGCTCATAAAAGCTGCATTCTTCCGGTTTTTGAGTTGGTGAGATGACTCCTTATTTAGTTCTCTGCCTGTCCTCCACCTGACTAGCCTGAGCTCAGAGTGTGGACATGCAAGCAGGCTAGGAGCAAACGGCATGAGCCACCTAGCCTGAAGGGGTACCTGTGTGAGTGTACCAGTGCGCATGTGAGCACATGTATGCACCGATGTATATATGGGGTAGCCCTTCCAGGTTCCTCTGCCCTGACTCTCTCCAGCCCACCACAGGACAGGCATCATCCACATCATCACCACATCCTAAGCCTTCATGGCCACCTCCCATGGCCTATATATAGCCTCAGCTCCTTTACCTGGTTCCTAAGAACGGGGAAGGAGGAGCGTGAGCAGGGAGGGTGAGGTGAGGGTTGGGGGCAGTGGAGGGGAGTTATTTACAAAGCCTGTGCCCTGGGGACCCTTGTCCTGGACAACAATTACAGTCCCTTAATTAACTGAATGCAGTCGGCCTGTCGATGGAGGCATGCCCCCACTGAAGTTTGCTATGTCTGCTGCTGTCTAGTACTGGTTAATGAATATAAATCAGATAGTTTATAGTTAGCAAGCAGGGACCAAGCTGGCAAGGGCCTGAATTCCAATGCAGATGCCTGAGGATAGGAACATGCCCTCCACCATGGAGGCCAGGGCACCGAGGAGGGCAGCGCTGGTGTGAGGTGGGTTAGCCTTCCCACCATGCACTTGGGCTCTGACAGAGCACACGGGTGTATGTGTAGCTGTGAACAGGGGGAACACCCACCACACGCGTTCCTGCACACACACTAGAAAGAGCAGCAAGGGCCTTAGCGGAAGCATGGAGCAAACACAGCCCCCAGGAAAGCCTGGGTCCTGTTTCATTCTGAAATCCACAGAGGTAGCTGGGCATGGGGCCACATGACCAGTCATCTCATCCCTCCGACGGCTGAGGCAAGAGGAGGGAGGATTTGAGGCCAGCCTCAAATGCAGTGAGTTTGAGGTCAACTTGGACTGCAAAGTAAGACCTAGTCTCAAAAAAATTGGGGAGAGGGAGGGAGGGAGGGAGGGAGGGGTAGGGGGAGAGGGAGAGGGAGAGGGAGAGAGAGAGAGAGAGAGAGAGAGAGAGAGAGAGAGAGAGAGAGAGAGAGCCTGAACATATCACAGACCCTCTGGGCAGCTTCTCTCTTGGTTGCCTATGTTTACTGTCCCTGCAAACAACAAAAAAAGAGAGAGAGAAAAAATGCTGTATCCAGTCTGATCCCTGCCAGCTCCCCACTGATGCTGGGGGAGCCTGTGCCCAGGATGCTAACTAACTAAGCTGGTTTTCCTTCTTAGAGCTGGAGAAGCACTGACTGCTCCTAGCAGGGGCTATGGAGGGAACGGCTGTGGTTATGGCACCCTGACTCCATGCAGGGAGACTTCTACCAGAATATGTGTGAGGTTTTTTGGCTGCAAAGGAAGCAGACATGACCCCATGACGGGGGCCTGGATTCATAGACAGGCCATCTGTGCACAGGGCCCTGAGCTGAGGTTTAGTGCTCTTCTTAATTTTGTAAACTACGGTCCCCGCACTCTTGTTTTGCACTGGGAACCCCAAATCATGTGGCTGGTCTCATTCTTGCCCTTGACACAGGGTCAGTGAAATGATGTATGTATGAAATGTAAGTTTGGGGTTCTGGTATCAGTGTCTCCTTAAACTGAGTGCTAGCCATAGGGGGTCACATGTGGGAAAGACGTGTGACCAGACTTGGTGCTCAGGCCTTGCCACCTGAACAACTTACCTTCGTCTCTGAGTTCCAGGCCCAGCTCCCTGCTACAGCCCGGCCTCCAAGCAGCGCTGCTTCACCCTCAATCAATCTCTCTCTCTCTCTCTCTCTCTCTCTCTCTCTCTCTCTCTCTCTCACACACACACACACACACACACACACACTCACGCACGCGCACACACACACACATGCACGCGCACACACACACACAACCACCCAGTGCTGATGCCCCAGTCTCATGACAAAGCTGCATCACTTCACTACCTCCAGGAGATGGAGTGGGGGGATGGGCATCCACCCCTAGGCAAGCCTGGACACGCTACCTTTAAACTCCAGAGCTCAGCCAACACCTCTCTGGCCTGTTTACTCCCTTCCCAGGAGGTGGGAGCTCCAGCTGCGGGAAGTGGGGATGGTTGACTCGGTAGGGGCAGACGAAGTAATTGGCATCCATGGCTAGATGTCTTCCCGCATTCTGCCCTGCTGGTCCAGACTGGGAGGGGCGACAATTATTTACTCCTCCTGGGCTTCCCTGCTGGGACACCTGCAGGGAACAAGGCAAGGTTCTGGAGACAAAGGAAAATGATCCTATGACCATGGGGTGAGTGGTGGCAGGCAGAGAGCAAGGGATTCAGGGGCCAGCCAGCTGGAGTTACACATTCAGGATCCTCTAGCCCAACCCAGCTAGGTTTAAGTAGGCTAGGTCGTCTCAACTGAGACTATAGGGATTGAGGAGGGTCCTCGAATTTCACTCTCCACCCTGCTTCTCCCCAGCCTTGCCTCCTTAGTTGCCTCAGAGGTTCCAGCAGGGGGCTCTGGACAAGGAAAGGGCTAGAAGACACAGAGCAGACTTGGGAGAGTGCGGGAGTGGGGGGTGGGGCGGGGTGGGATGGGGGAGGTTGTCATGAAAAGATCCCACTGCCAGTTGGTCTTTCATAAAAGTACCCCCACAGTCCTGGCTAAGGTAACATGAACACACCCATTTTGCAGACCACAAGGTAGGAGGTGGAGATCAAATCTCTGGTCTGCCCTCCAATGACAGACCAGCACCTGATGAGGAAGTTACTACCTTACCACATCTCTTATCCTTACCCACATCCCATCTGGATCACCCGCCCTTGCAAAGGTAGACCACAACTCCATTGTGTCTGTCAGATCTGAGAGAGGAGCCATCCTGGAGACACCAGTGCTCTCACAGGGAGCACCTCAACATTGTCCTAACAGTCCTTTCGGGGTCCCAGAGCCCACAGAGCTTCATGATCCCTTGAGAAAGATGGGGCAGGGTGGGGGAGGGCACTGAATTCTCAAAGATGAAGCTAGAGAAAGGCTAGTGGGGAGTTTACCCCATGGCTCATCTGGAGATCTATTCTCCTTCGGTCTTAGTCCACAGCACCCCCAACACACACTCTTGAGTTACCTCAAAGATTCCTCATCTTGGAAGTCCAGCTCCCAGAGCCTGGCAGAGGGGGCATGTATGTGGGGGGTTGTTTGGGTTTTGATTGGGGGGAATATGTCCAAGCTCTTCCACCCTTCTCTTCTTTGACAGAACCAGTCTTCAAGATGGGGACACCTTGGGAGTCTCTAAGACAGTCTCAGACACCAAGGACTCTGTAGTCCTAGGAAGGCAATGTTGAGGGATGCTTTGTGAAGGTCAAAGATGAGTCTGGATAGAGATGGAAGCCTAGGAGAGGACCACTCCCTCATTCTTTAGGCTTGGCAGGTATGGAGCAGCCAGCTCTTATCCTTGATGTAAAACAAGGAGCAGTTATCCTGACCGAAGGTCACTGACACCACCCTGCAGACAGTAAGACAGATGGGAGGGGAGGCGCTCCCAGGAACACCCTCCCCCTTCTCAGAACCAGCAATTAGGACCCCTCAGAGAGGTACAGTCCTGGGCATCCAGACATTGGTGGACACTGCTCTGCCTGACCTGGGGGAAAAGAGTCAGATACCATCCTTGCCTCAACTATTCCCATTCTTCCTAGGAACCTCACTTGGGGTGCATCTCTACCCACAGGCTCCGTGGAAAGATCCCAGCATGGCCCCAGTGACTCATACTGTGCATCTCCTCCCCGAGGACACACAGACTGTCCCCTGAACTTGGCACACTGCGTGTTCTCTGTGCATGGGGGGAAGGGAAGGAGACAGGCAAGGAAAGCCTGGGAAAGGTTGACTGCTTTTTTTTTTTTTCTTTCACCCCCTCCTTCCCTGCAGTGTGGGTGACACTGGCAAGAAGCGAGCAGCTGACCCGGGTTTGAATTTAGAGTGTTCATTAATACGATATTATGCCATATGCTCCCGCACACTGTCTCCCTCTAATGCAGCCGCCAATTTGCTGAGCAGCCCTAATTAGTAATGGTATAATGAGAGTATTCAGAGGGTAATGTGGTGGGTGGAGACGAAAGAGGGGATTGCGCCTGGCCAGTGGGGGAAGGGCGGGATCTGGCTGCAGAGGGCCAGGGGTTGTGGGGGGGCGTGAAGGGGACACGAGAGGAGTCATTTTGTTCAGGCCTGAGGCCCAGGAGGCTAGACACCTCCCCTCCACCCCATCCCTCAGGGAGCAGAGCTGCAAGGTGTAGGACAGGTGGGTGGCTAGAGGACGGCAGGTAGAGAGAGAGGAGAGAGGCCCTGGGGAGAGGAGGTGACTTTGTTCTCCAGCCTGAGTGGATGGTAGAGATGAACTTTAATAGTGGTGTGTGGTGATAACGGCGGTGGTGATGGTTGTGGTGGGGTACGGGTGTGTATGTATGTGGTGGTGACGCTCAGATCCCTGAATCTTGGCACCCTGGCATCCCCTCAGAACGACCTCACTAGGTAGTGTGACCCATGTCATTTCCAAGTAGGGTAACCGGGACTTAGGGAGGGTCAACTGTTGCTCCACTAGTGAAGAAGCAGGGGATTGGCAACCTATATGCTCAGATCCCAGAGCCGTGAGCAATTGTTCAGCCATGGTAAGGCTGTGGTTCTGGGGAGAGGTCAAAATGGAGGGATAAAGGATGGACATGAAGAACTGGCATACCCCTCACCTTCCCACCAGCTGAAGGCCCTGACTGTTCTCCCCTTTCTTCCCCAGACTATGGAGCTCCACCTTAGCCCCTGGGCTGATAGCTCACAGGACTCCTAATTGGAAGCCACTAGAGATGAGCATCAAGACATGCTCACACCTGTGCCAGATACATCTTTGGTGTGCACAGCCAGAGCCCCTGATCCTAAGGCAAAGTCCTCTTCTGGCTGCAGCTGGAAGCCAGAGAAAGGTTAGGGGTCCTAGGGAGCAGGAAGTATTGGTGCCTGACCCTCTCCAAGTTTCCCAGACCAAGGTCAGCAGGAGCAGAAGGGTGAGTGCTGGAGCCTTCTTTGAGATCCCCGGATTGCCAACCTTCTCAGCCCCTCCTTCCCAGGCACGGCTGGGCAGCACTCCCTCCCCGGGTGATCACAGCTCTCCCGCCAACCCACATGCAGGAGATGAAATATTCATCACGTACATATTGGCTCCTCCAGCGGCTTTTAGGGAAAGTAAATGAGACTGGCTGGGGGGGAGGAAATGAGTGTGAGGCTCTGGTGGTGGGGTGGGAGCGGAGGGCAAGGATGGGCAGTGACTTCCAGCTGGGCCTCTCTTGGATTCAGCTCCTTTGAAGTCCACTGCCCCTTCCATTCTTGGTGCCTCCAACCACCCTCACCTCCACACCACCCGTGGGACCTCCATGTCTTCTGGAAGATGGAGAATTGGTAGTTTCACTTTCCAGTTCCTAGGCAGAGCTGCATGGTCCTGATGCATCCGACCAACAGCCGCTCCGAGCCTGAGCTGTTCCAGAGGCCTCATCAGGCAAGCAGGGCAGGATGGGCATCTCCAACCTCATGTAGGGCGTGGGCAAGAAACAGGCCAACGCTGTATAAAGCCACAAGAGGTGATGTATGTGGGACACAAAAGACCTCTATTTAAGCTTTAGTGGACAAGGAAAGACACCTCAGACGAGGAGGCGACATTGAAACTTAGTTGGTGAGGAGAAGCCTTGAGGGCAGAGGGGACAGCAAGTTGAAGAGGTGGGAATGGAGGTGACACAGGCCTGTAATTCTAACTACCCAGGAGGCTTAGGCAGAAGGATGGCAAATTCCAGGCCAACTAGGACCATCCAGTGAGTTCCAGGCTAACCTGGGCAACTTAATGTAGCCCTATCTCAAAATTAAAAAAAAAAAAATTAGAGTTGGGGATGTAGTGCTGTGGTAGAGCACTTGCTTAGCACATGGGGGGACTTAGGGTCAACCTCTAGTACTCAGGGGAATAATAAACTGGGAAGGAGCTTAGAGTGTCAGAAGTCATGTGGCTCTGGCTGGGGGACACTGAATTTTAGAGGGACTCAAGATCTCAGTCCTACAGGTCCTTGCAGACCACCGAGGGCTTGGGGTTTGTTTATGTTGATGGCAAAAGACAGCATTGGGAAAAGAAAGAAAGAAAGGAAGGAAGAAAGAAAGAAAGAAAGAAAGAAAGAAAGAAAGAAAGAAAGAAAGAAAGAAAGAAAGGAAGAAAGAAAGCATTGGGCCACAGTGGGAGAGCCCTGGGCTTAGAGATGAGGGTCTGGGAATGAGTTTGAAGTCATTCAGCCTCTTAGCTTCGCCTTCTTCAGATGTGAATCACGGATGGGTGAGTCCAGTCCATGTATCACTTCTCCATGTAGTTGGTGGAGCAGCCCCCCCACCCCCCGGAAGTACCTGTGTGATCCCCAAAACTCTATTATAGACCTCAGAACCCTGGCATGAGACAGACCATTCAAGGTCTGTCATTCATTGAATCTTCACCGAGCAGTTCCCGTATGGCCGACACTGTCATCCAAGACCTGAACAGGACAGACTCAGAATGTGGACTTGGACAGAACGGCACCAGACCATTTCATAGATAGGGATGGCCAAGGCTACACGATGCGGATCCCTAGCCGGGGTAGTCGTGAGGATGAAGACAATGGGGACCCCTACCTCCCTCCTGCTGTCAGCCTTTCCTACCAAGCACTGGATGGAAGGATGGTGACACCCAGACAAGTGGCCCTGCCAAGAAAAAGGGGTGGAGGAGTTCAGTGGAATGACTTTGATGGGCCAGAAGGACAGAGGGGATTTCACCGTGTGGCATGGATGGTGGGGAGCACCAGGTGCATGGGAGAACAGAGGGTTGGAGATGGGGTATGTTTGTTAAAATAGTGGGGGGGGGCACTCTGTGAGAGACAGGATGAGGGTGACTGTTGACCTCGAAGGGTCTCTGGAGCTTTCTGACCCGGGGAGTGGGTTCTCTGTCATACGCATTAGAGAGCCTGAGTAGCTCTGGCCTATATTCGAGGAGAGAGACTGAGGCAACAGTGCTCTTGAGAGGGAGCATGTTACTGCAGTAGTCCACGTGAGCATCCTGGAGGAGCTCACCAGGGCAGAGCAGAAGGGAAAGGGGGCAGTGGACGGATGGCAGAAGCAGCCACCGAGGCAGCTCCCACGGAGTGTGGGGAGGCAGGAAGGGCGGATACAGAACTTTCAGAAGATGGGAGATTTAGCATCCTTTATTGATTCCAAGAACATTTCCTGAGCACCTGCAGAGGGTCAGACCCGTGCCATTCAGGCAGGAAATTGAGCAAAATTGTACAAAACTCTGAGGCTGCTGGCTTGTCCTTTGTTGGCCTTGGGGGATGGGGGAAGAGCCAGCAAGGGCTCAATAGGCAGCTGATACCCATCTCAGAGCCTTGATTTTGCTTTCTGTAAAGTGGCGGCATTTCAGAGAAGAGTCTTTTCCTCCCCGGCTAGCTGCTAGGGCTAAGGAGACACCAGGATGTGTGGCAGTAACAACTTAACAGGCGGGCAGCATCAGCCAATGCTCTCTGCATCCCTCTTTACTGGTCCTCTCTCAGAGGGGTTGGGCGCAGGGACTGGGAACATCCTGTGATTCAGATGGGGCCATTGAGACCATCCTCAGGGCCGAAAGAGGACCTCAGGGGCCCGATTCCCATCTCTTTCCCTGTGGCTGCCTGGGACCTGGAGCCAACCCGTGCTCTCCACTCTCCCAGTGACAGTGTGGAGGAGGCAGAACTCGGGACTCCTCCTGGGGGTGGGAACCTTTGTGGAGATTGGTGGAAGGAAGGCGGACTATTCTAAGAGCACCTGTGTGCCACTAAAGCCGCAGGGGGGTGGTCCCTCCTGTGGGCACTGGGGCTGGGGCCCGAGCCTGGGACCCTGTCACCAGTTCTCCAGGAAGTTTGGCATCTCTCCCCCGTTCTCCCCCACCCACCGGGATGAAGGTTTGTGGGGAATGTTCTCCCGCAGAACTCGGCGTGAAATAAATTCCATTCTTACTCTGCCAATGACACTGCACATAAATATTCAGTAAATTAGCAGCACGCTTTTATAGATTTATCAGTCATTGCAGGCACAAAATGACAGGCAATGTTGTAGCTGAAATATTAATGCTGACAAATTAATGATTTCTGAGTAAATGATGTCATTTTTGCACCGTTTCATTAAAATTTACTCACTTCTGCTTCATTTCTGGACCTAAAAAAAATTAAAATCATTTCTTTTTCTCTTTCTTCTTTCTTTTTAGTATGGGATTGGTTCCCAAACCTGAGAGGGACATAAATTTTCCCCCAGCAGCACCCCGGAAATAGAGGTAGGGAGCCGGGCAGGCTACTGTTCCCACTACAGCCTCTGGGGAGGGCCTGGGAATACCCTTTCACCCCATCCCCACAACCCCAGCTCGGGGTCCTGAGCCTCCGCCATCAGTCTGGCTCATCTAGCAGGAACAGATAAGGGGCTCTTTCTTTGGATCAATCCCGGAGAATTGGGAGAGAGGGGGGACAAATGGGGAGGACTGGGTGGGTGGGTGGGGTTGTGGTGAAAGACAGGTGGGGAAAGAAGTTAGAGAATGTGATTCCCTCTGTTTTTGAGGCTCAAAGGCCTCCATTGCCCTCACTATACCTGCTTTGGCTGTTGCAATAAATTTAAGGAATAATCAATTGCGCAAGTCCTGTAGTAGGTAAGAGAACAACACACCAATTGCATAAACACGGTCAACTATCCCCTGATCACGTAGGGCTTAGGTACGAGGCTCAGAAGCAGTGGGACTTTGTGCATTTTGTGTCTCCGAACCTCCACAGTTCCTCTTTCTATCTCATTTCCCAAGGTTCTTGGGAGGATTAAGAAGGATGGCGTGTAAAAGCCGAGTTAGAGTTCTCCTCGGATACTCTCCCCAGTGGTAGCCGCTTCTCCTTAACGCTGTCCCCGGGCAACCAGAAGCGCCGTGGGGAGGGAGCAATGAGTGTGTCGTCGTCGTCCCCCCCCCACACACACACACCGACGCTAGATGACCTGTCCCTTCACCCCACACCCCACCCCCGCCGCCCTTGCTGGGTTGCGAGCCCGGGGAGCATGCCCGTCTCAGTTTAAGGTAGACGCCCCGAAGCAAAATATCTCGCCTGCGGGGCGGGCGCCGCGGGAACCCAAGGCTGCCAGGCCAAGCGGACACAAAGGAGAGGCGAGGGCGGCGCGCGCAGGAGCCAGGCCGGGCCGTATCGGGCAATCTGCGGGCTAATTCGTGTCAGGGCCGGTCTCCTATCTCCAGCCTGGCTCCCCAGCCGCTGATAAAATTGAAGTGGAAATGAAGTTGGATGGTCCGGAGCATCCGCGCGGGGCTGGGTGGGGGTGGCGCTGCGCCCGCCCTGGGCAGCTGAGCCCTCCGCGGTCGCCCTTGGCGCTGCCCTTGGCCGAGCCAGAGCGATGGAGCGCGAGGCGGGGAGGGCAGATCTGCCCGCTCCGGCCCTTGGCCAGCGGCCACCTCCTATGCTGTCCCGGTCCTGGCTACCATTTCCCCAGTAATGGTTGTGGGATAGAGCTGAGGTGGGGGCTGGATCCCGGCACCAGCACCATATAACACTCACGCTTATTGAGCGCTCGCTCGTGTGCCAGGCTCCGGGCCAGGTGCTTAAAGTGAGTTATTGTCTCATCCAACCCTTCCTCTATCAGGTGGTGGGTCGAGTTATTGTGCCCATTTTTACTGGTGCAGAAACGGAGCCATCCAAAGTCTCGGCTGACCCCTGACAGCTAACCTAACAGTGGCCCCCGAGTGCTCTGCCGCTAGAGCAATTCACGTCCACGTTCAACCTGCAAGCAGGACCTAAGTGGGCGCTGACAGTTCGGTGCACCTGTATGTCTGTCCCCCCACCGCCCCTCGACATCTCTGTGGAAGGCTAATGCTGCCCTCAGGACTCTGGGCTGAGGAAAAGCAGAAAAGCAAAAGGCTCCCCACTACTAGGAACCAAGGGTTCAGGATGTGCTGGCCTCAGGAGTTGCTTTTCTGACATCCTCCCCCCCCCAACTCCCAGCTTTCAGTTAGTTCTAGATGAACTAGTAGGCTTTGGGGAGGGGAGCGGTGATGGCTGGGTGTCGCAAAGCTATTTGGCTAGTGTTCGTTTATATTAATTTGATCATTTATTTATAAATATTAAATAAACATTTATTTATAATCCATCTTCTTCCTACCTCGCCCATCACTGCCTGCCTTCTCCTAGCTCTCTCCAGTGACAGCCTTGATGCCAGCTGTGGTCTCTCAGGGCCTCCAAAGCCACTGCTCCTTTCTCCCCAAGATCTTCATGTATTTCTTCCCTCCGCTTCTAATGCTCATCTGGGTAACTTTTCCATATCTCAAGTCTCATGATCTCTCCATAATCCTTTTAATGGCATTGACATACCAAAATGTGGTGTGTTTTCTTTCAATTAGACAATTAGAGCAACCCAGTGTAAACACTTACTAGGTCACAAGGGAAGTCTTGAAAACATTCCAGGGAATTACCACTGCACAGAACATGTGTTCAGATCACAAAGCAATACGATTAGGAATCAACCACAGGAAGAGAGCTAACAAAAGCCCCCGCATATTTTGAACTGGAGAACTTCACTTCTGCACTCTCTGTGGGTTAAAAGGAAATCAACAGAAATTATTGGCTGTTTAGAGCTGAGTGACAATGAATGTGCCTCATATCGAAATTGGTGGGATGTGGTTAAAGCAGAGCTTAAGGGGAAATATATAGACTGGACTGGGTGCCAGCATCCTTAGAACGGCTCACCACATGTTCCTCTCTCTGTGTCTTCTGTGCAAAACTAGGATAGGCCTCCTCTATTTTCTCTTCTTTCAATGTGCTTACCACATATATACGTGTGTGTGTGTGTGTGTGTGTGTGTGTGTGTGTGTGTGTGTGTGTGTTTTATACTTTCAGGGCCGGAACCCAGGTCCTTGAGCATGCTAGGCAAGTGCTCTACCGCTGAGTAGCATCCCTGACCATAAGTATACTTCTTAGTATCTGCCCAACATATACTCCATAATAGGAGCTGTTTTCCATTATCATTTGTACTTCCAGCTTCTAACACAGTGCTTGGAACACTGTGTTAGAAGGTCTCAGTAACTAATTGTTTTGACAGCAGCTACATTATTAATGAAACCACATCCAACCCTTTTTCTTTTTTAAAAATATTTATTTTATATGTATGAGTGTTTTGTCTGCATATATATATATATATATATATATATATATATATTCACCATGTGTGTGTCTGATACCCATGGAAGCTAAAAGAGGAAAAGAGGGCGTTGGATCCCCGGAACTGGAATTATCGACAATTATGAGACACCATGTGGGTACTGGGAGTCAAACCAGGGTCCCCTGCAAGGGCAACAAGTGCTCTAAACTGATGATCCATCTCTCCAGTTCCCTCTGATCCTCTTTCAAAATAGATTTGCGACGGTCTGTGATACAAACAGTATGCCAGTTAAAAGCACAGCTTGGCAGAGAGATGAGAAACCCGAGGGAGAGTTGGTATTGAGTGATGGTGGGTAGTGGGGTCGCAGCAAGGGTTTGGGGGCTCAGTGGCCTCCATTCTCCTCAGGGCCAGACTGGCAGATACCGGGCAGGAAGAAGGGGTGCGGAGTCAAAGTGAAGAGATGGAGAGAGGACCCTAGAGATGCCGGAGGAGGGACCTCTGGGTTTGGCCCTTGGCTTTTGTGACAACTAGATGAAGGTTGGCAGCAGAACATTTGTTCATTAGTTCCTTCTGCAGCTCTGATGAACTCTGGAAGTCAGCCCTACAGAGGTGAAGCCAGCTTGGGCTGTGGTGGCACTGAGTCCCCAGTGCTGAGGTCTGGTGCTGCCTGGGATAGCTGCAAGGGTCCCTCTGAGGTCAGCAAAAGCTAGAGGCCAGTTCCATGAAAGCCCCAGCTAGGTTTTAGGGTCTTAACTGACCATCTAGCTTAACTTTCCACCTCTGGGTTAGTCCCCATGTTTCCCACTCCCCCTCACTCCTGTGATGGAAAAGGCACTCATAAGAGCAGGTTCCCCCAGCCCTTAATGCCTCCTTGAAAGGACTCTTATCATATCCTTCTGGCTGAGCCATTTTGTGACTCTTTCTAAGTGTATTTTAAAGCAATTATTTTCTGCAAGAATTAAACAACAACAACAAAACCCCAAACTTCCAACCAGCAAATGGGCTAAGGAATGGAGCAGGCAGTTCTGAAAAGGAAAGACACAAATGGCTGATGAATATTTTTAAAAACATTCGTTTGTGGGGTGGGGGGAGGAACACTTAGTCACAACTGGAGCAGAGGAAACTGGGGCCTCCACCGTGAAGATCAGTGTGGAGGTTTCTCAAGACTAAAACCAGAACTACCACGTGACTCAGCTACACCACTCCTGGGCATACACCCAGAGGACTCTATAGCTATTGAGATATTTGCATATCCATGTTCACTGCTGTTCTATTCAAGCCTAGATATCTATCAACAGATGCACAGATAAAGAGAATATGCTACAGAGACACCATGGAATTTTTAAAGCATTTATTTATTTTATGTGTATGAGTTCTTCGTATGTATGTATACGTACCACATGTGTGATCATGTTGTGTGTGTCAAGTGGGGGGGGGCGGCAGAGACACACATACCACAACACACATGTAGAGGTCATAGGATAACTTTGTGGAGTTGGCTCTTTCTTCTACCTTGACATGGGTTCTGGGGGTTGAACTCAGGTTTTCAGGCTTGTGGGGCCAGCACCTTTACCTACCGAGCCATCTCACCAGCCCCAGTTTCCAACTCCTGAAAACAGTATTATCTTCCTCACAGTGCACAGAGTACAGACATAGGTAAACAGCAAAGAGACTGTGTGTGTTTAAAGTGCTGTAAACTATAAAGTCATAAACATCAAATGTTAGTATCACCAGGCTCCTCTTCACTGTCATCCCTCTTCCTTGAGTCCACTCCTGGAGATCCTCCATGGGCCCACCCAGGAACCTGCCACATCCCTGTTCTTTGCTAAGTTTAAATTAATTTCTCCCACTCAAGTCCCCCAGCCTCTCCATGCATGGAAATCCATGAGACCTCCTCACCCTACTGCACTGCAGGGTTCCTCCTGTGCTTGTCCTGCCTCTCTTAAACAAGGATTCCCCGGAGAAAGTGGCCTTGACTTCTCAATTCTGGATCCACAGAGTCTAGCACAACCATGACAGGAGCTCCAAGTCTGTTGATTTCAAGATTTTGATCCATCATTGATTTATCAAGCCAATATTTCCAGGATCATTTTTTTGTTTATAAATTATGGCAACATTAAATACTATTTTTAATTTTTTTAGTGTGTATGTGTGAGTGCCTGCATGTACATATGTACACCACATTCGTGCTTTGTTCCTGCGGAGTCCAGAAGAGGGCCTTGGATCCCTGGGAACTGGAGATGCTGGCAGTTGTGAGCCGCCTGAGGTGAGTCCTGGGAACTGAGTCTGGATCCTCCGGAAGAGCAGCAAGTGCCCTTAACCACTAAGACACCTCTCCAGCCCCTAAGCACTATTCTGAGAAAAGAGAAAAATCACCTAGATTCCTACCACTGTCAGTGTTTGTTTTCATTTTTGTTTTTTCTTTTCCAGTCTTTGTTTTTGATGCCTGAGGAGTTTACATTGCAGAAGCACAACATGCATTTAGTGTGTTTTTCATTTTGTGTTGTCTCAAACATATGGATACTTTGCACATTTTCAGAGTGATTTTATTTAATGGCAAACCATAGTTGTACCAATATTCATAATTTCTCCGGTTACATATGGAACTCACGCAAGAAATATATGTACATATTAGACATAAAGGAAACCCCGAAGCACACAAGACACCAGACAGGCTATTGGTTGTTGTTGTTGCTTTTAATTTTATTTGATTTTAGGTGTATGGGCATCTTGCAGCCATGTGTATCTTATGCACCACATTTGTGCAGCACTAACAGAGGCCATAAGAAGGCAGATTTCCTGGAACTGGAGTTACATAAGGTTGTGACCTCCATATGGGCACTGGGAATCAAACCCGGCTCCTCTTTAAGGACAGCCAGCATTTTTAACCACGGAACCATCTCTTCACCCCCTGTTGTTTGTTTTTGACAGTCTTGCTCTGTAACTTAGGCTGGCCTAGAACTCAGAATCCTCCTGCCTCACCTTCCCAACTACTGGAATCACATGTGTGCACCACCATGCCCAGGCTTAGACAGAGCATGTTCTCAGACTACAATGTAAGAAAAGAGAGCTAGTAACCTCTCCATGGCTTAAAATTAAAAGCCAGATTCTAAATAATTCATGGTTAATGAGTAAATCAGTGATAATTAATTAAATATTTAGAATTGAATGAGAGGGCAAATGGCCCAGCTATAGCACTCATGGGTGTTTACCCAAAGGACTGTAAGTCGACATACCACAGAGATACTTGCACAACCATGTTTATCTCCGCTTCGTTTGCCGCAGCTAGGAAATCGAACCAGCCTCGATGCCCATCAACAGACGCACGGGTAGAGAAAATGTGGTCCATGTGCACAATGGAATTTGATGCAACTACAAAGGACAATGAAATAGTGTTTCCACAAAGATGGATGGCACAGGAACTCATTCTATTAAGGGAAATAAGAAAGACTAACACTGAACTCAGAAAGACTAACACTGCATGGTTTCTCTCGGAGGTTAAGCTTAGATTTAAAATCTCTGCATTTGTGTGTGTGTGTGTGTGTGTGTGTGTGTGTGTGTGTGTGTGTGTGTATTATACTTATAGGTCAAGAAGCTAGGAAGGGGGTGGTAAGAGAGGAGGATGAGATCTTAAGGGAGGTGGAAAGAGCAGAGAGCAATGGATACATGGGATGGATAGTGGACCAACGGGGGGGGGGGGACTGAAGCAGCTGGAGGGTGGAAGGTGGTGATGGTAGGACCAGTGGGATGAATAAAAGCAAAGTGTGACATATATATGAAGATGTCACAGTGCAATCCACTACTTTGTATACTAACCTAAGTGATAACAATCATGAAAACGTCTACTGCAGTTGAACATGTGCATTATGGGATGGAAGCCAAGGTCTTCATACAGTAGTGCTAAGTTATAGATAGGCAGGGCAACTGATTCATGTAGTGATGAGTTCGAATTGGAGACATGAATTTAATGTACAGATGTTTACATATGGAATGTTCTAGGGATGTGTGCATTGATGGTTAGAAGCAGTGAACTCCAGCCACAATGACGCTAGCTAGCACTTACAGCTCTGTTTCGAATACCACCCCTCCCCTAAAAGGTCTTTGGAGAAATGTTGGATTCTAGAACTGAGTCAAGAAATACACAATAAGAGTCTGGATCCTAGCCGGGCGGTGGTGGTGCACGCCTTTAATCCCAGCACTCGGGAGGCAGAGCCAGGCGGATCTCTGTGAGTTCGAGGCCAGCCTGGGCTACCAAGTGAGTCCCAGGAAAGGCGCAAAGCTACACAGAGAAACCCTGTCTCGAAAAACCAAAAAAAAAAAAAAAGTCTGGATCCTGTAATGCCCCAAATTACAAGTGTTCAAATATAAAAGGAGTCTGAGAGAACTCGGGAGCCAACTGATGGAGCTCCATGTTGCCAAAGCTGGAATCACTTGGGCTCAATGATGTCATCTTTCTGCTCCGCTATCTTCACTAAATCCTGGCATGATTTATAAGTCAGCAACAGATAACTAAAGCTGTGTAAGGTAAGATACTTGAGCCATTGGAACCATTTGCTGATGGAGGGGCTGGCTGGAAATAATCTTCAGAACAGTGTGACACTGGCCACAGTGTATCAGGAAAATTCCATCCACCCACCTAAATCTAGTGTCTCCTTCTTGGAATAGAGCGATGGGTCAGTGCGTGGCAGCCCGGCTGGCACTGCATTCCAAGGCCTTTCGAGGAGAGGTGGGAGGCTATGAGAATATATTCTCGCTAATAGAATCTGAGCAAATGTGAGGAGTCCCCCTTCTGAGTTACATCCTTAAAGCAGCAGGATAGCCGTCTTCAGAGTTCTTCCCTCTCTCCCAGCAGTCTGAACTCAAATGTGTCAGTGTGTGGGTTTCGAGGGATGATTGAACATGAGGATAGAAGGAACGTGAGTCCTTGAATGCGTCCACAGGACACAGCTTGCTTCAGAAATTATAGCCATAAACACAAGCTTTCATTTTTAAGTCACAAGAATGCTGGAATTCTTGTTGGAACTTTTCAATCTTCGTTCATACAAGCACAGATAATACACCTAAAGAATGGAGAGCCCAGGAACACACTCACAGCTATACAGAGGACCACGGCATGTGTCAAAGATGTCACCCCTAATCACCAGGGAAAAGAAATACTACTTAATAATAGAGCTGTGGCACATCAGTCACAAACATAAAATGCAGATGTTTTCGTGTCTTAAAGATGAAAAACAATTAGAAGAAATATTGGAAAAGATTGTTCACAGCCCAAGATGATGATTTCACATGCAAAAGAAAAACATAGTGAGACCTTCTAAAGTAAAAAATATATTTATTTAACATTACTAAAATTAAGTCTTATCTAGGGCAAAGTATACCATAAGCAAGATTAAAAGGTGGGCAGTTTACTAGGAAGTATTTGCAACATATAATGGACCTATTGCCACAGTGAAGGAATCCCTATAATCCATAAGAAAAAAATGAACAACACAACAGAACAGAAAAAAACAATACGGAGAGACAATTTTTACAGGGGGTGGCTGCTGTAGTGGTCACTAAAGCCATGGGTTTGTTCAGCTGAGGTGGGACAATGTGCAGTGTTGGCGAGACTGGAGGGATGCCACACCAATGAGCTCGGCTAGAGGAAGTGCCAGTACTGCCTCTGAGAAGAGCAAGCAGCAGCTAATATTTACAAACGTCTGTCCTCTGTGACTTACTGGGATGATTCCATTTCTAGGAGCCTCCCCTGGAGGAATCCTGACCTGTGTGCTCAGTGGATGCACACTACTCCACTGCTTACAAATAGCCAAGAACTACAGACCGCCTCACTGACCACCTACAGGGGAATGAATGGATGATATATGTACGGTGTGCTCCTATGACACATATGACATGGCAGTTTTTAAAGGGGTGAACCAGATCTGCCTATATTCACATGGGTAGGCTTTTACTTTACAGTGCTGGCTACCCAACTCAGAAGCCCGGGGGTGCTAGCAGATGCTCTGCTACTAACCACACCCCAGCCCTAACACGGGTAGCTTTAAATAATGTCATAGTGGGTGAGACACAAAACCTAGCACAACATGAAAAGTACATCACAGCCCAGCATGGGAGCATATGCCTACAAACCCCGGCACTCAGGAGGCTGAGGCAGGAGGATTGTAAGTACAAGGCCAATCTGGACTATACAGCAAGACCTGTATCAGAAGCAGAGCCCACGCCTCCAAGTAAAACAACCAGACTGTCAGTTAATATGCAATGTCCCTAGCAGAAAGCAGCAGTAAGCAAATGTGACAGAAAAGGAAAACAAACATTTTTTAGCCTAGGCTGACCTCTTGCCCCAGCTTCTTGAGTACTGGGATGATAAGCATATGCCACCACGCCCTGCAGAAATACTAAATTCAATAAATTTATCAGCCAGATCCAATCCAGAGACAGAAACCTGGAAAGGATGGCTACAAGTGTTGCTCAGTGGCAGAACTCTCGCCTTGCATGCACGGAGCCCAGGGTTAGATCCCCATTGCAGGGTGGGTTATGGGTATGGGGGTAGGGGGTGGGGATTAGCTAGTAAAAGGTGGTTAAGGGAGGTATAAGGACCTTCACAGGGAGGGAAAGAAGGAAGGGAAGGAGGAAGGAGGGAGGGAGAAAGGGAGGGAGGGAGTAAAAACTGGGGAACAGTTACTACTTCCAGGGCTCAGAACACTTGGGTGTAGCCCCCATCTGTAAAGAGACATTCAGATCTTGGAGCACTACAGATGCTTCAAGCCAGACACCCATAGCTGTCAGGCGGCTGGGCTCAGGGGAGCCAGTGTGAGGGCCTCTCCCATGTGCTTTGTGGAAGCAAGGCAGTATTCCTCTAGCGCCCTCTATCTTCAAAGCCTAGCACAGCAGGTAAAGGAGATGCATTTACAGGTTGTGGGGTGGGTTTAGTGTGGCCAATGGGGTAACTGTAGGACCTACAGTGCTTGAATTTGAAGTCAAAGGGCAGTAAGTTGACTGCTGGCGTATCCGTGATGGCTAGTAAGGATATGGGTGTTGCTTGTATTGTTATTTCTGGCTCAAAGATTTCAAAATAAAAATGAAAAAACGACTACAAGACACAGAGCTTCTTTTAAAAATTAAGTTAATCAGTATAGAATAAAAAATTGCTTCCTAAACACTAGGAAAGCAAAGAAAAAGAGATAGTAAAGATTAGAGTCCAGAGTCTGTGACAGGAAGAATTATGACTGTCATGAACTAAAACTAAAGACAGTGGTTTCTCTCTATAAGAAGACCAGATCAGTTAAATAAAAAATGTAAATGGGTAAAATCTCTTTATTAAAAAACAAAGACTTAAAAATCGAATCAAAAGTAAAATTATGTACAGCTTGTAAAAAATCACCCTAAAAAAGAGACAGAAAATGAACAGGTCTGGGTCTCTTCCATGACAACTGGGTCCTTCCTGCCCTTTCTTTTGTCTACACCTGTCAAAACCCTTCTGATGGATGTATCTGTTTACATGACCCTCAAATCTCTCCTGAGGATAAACATGAAGACTATGGTATTAAATGCTTCTAGAGAGGTGAGCTCCAGGAATAGAGCCTACTGCATCTATGAGTCGTGTGCACACATCACTCACTTAAAGCAACATTAACAAACCAAAGTAAACAACTAAAGCTAGGCCGTATAACTCTTCTTCTCATTCTTATTCTTTGGTTTTGCAAAGCAGAGTTTCTCTGTGTAGCCCTGGCTGTCCTAAAACTCACTCTGTAGACCAGGCTGGCCTTGAACTCACAGAGATCCTCCTGCCTCTTCCTCCTGAGTTCTGGGATTAAAGGCATGCACTACCACCACCCGGCTTATGCCATATAATTCTTAAGACAGCTTAGCTACCCCCTTTCCTCAAAATACTAACCACAAACTCAGCATAATATAATTCAGCAATTCTACTTCTTGGTATATATTCAAATTAACTGATATTGAATGAGCATGGTGATATACTTCTCTCCCAGCACTCAGCAGGCAGAGGCAGGCAGATTTCTGTGAGTTTGAAGCCAGCCTGGTCTACATAGTAAGTTCCCAACCAACCAGGGATATATAATGAGACCTTGTCTCACCACCCTTCCCCCCACTGTAAAGAATTGGCATTGGTGTTCTAAAAATATATTTGTCTACCCACACTCATAGCAGCATTGGGCACAGGCTAAAACAAACATAACCTAAGTATCCATCACAGATGAATGGATAAAACAAAATGTAGTATATACACATAGTGGAATACTATTCAGGCTTTAAAAGCACAGTCATTCTTACATATGCTACAACATGGATGAACCGTGAGGACAATATGCTAAGTGAAACGAGCTGGAGTAAATACTATAGGATTCCACTCACATGAGATTCCACAGAACTATATACGAGGGAGGGGGGGATGGGAAGGTGGCTCGGTGGGTTAAGTGCTTTGCCATGCAGGCATGAGCAGCTGAGTCCAGATCCCCACAATCCATGTAGTGTAGATGTCTCCCATCCCAGTGTTCCTACAGTGACATGAGAGGTAGAGACAGAAGAGTCTCCAGAAGTTCATGGGCCAGCTAACCTGGAGTGCACAGGGCCAAACAAGAGACCCTGTCTCAGCTAAGGTAGGAGACGAGGACTGACACCTGAGGTTGTGCTCTGACCCACATGTGTCTACTGTGACACACATGCACCTGCACTCACACACATGAACACTTACACACTTTGTATGCACGACACACACACACACACACACACACACACACACACACACACACACACAGACTGGGCAAAGTTACAATGGTGCGATAGTTAATATTGATTGCCCAATTGATAGGATCTAAAATCACCCAGGAGACAAGCCTGTGAGGGATTTTATCCAGAGTAGGTTAATTGAAGCGGGAAGATCCACCTTAACTACCATTGTGTGAATGAAAAGGAGGGAAGAGCAGAGTGCTAGCATTCATCACCTGCTGCTTCCTTCCTGTGGTCGCAATGCCTGCCACCAGGACTTCCCCAACATGATGGACAATACCCTCATTAGTTCTTCCTTCCATAAGCTGTGCTGGTCACGGCGTCTTGTCACAGCAGCAATGAAAGTAACATGGGAAACTTTACATTAGATGTATTGTGTCTCAAGCAGAATGAAAAGAAAGTGGCCCCAGCACGCAGAAGGCAAGGCGGGAGTCCTGATCATGACTTCTAGGCTACATGGGAAGACTTTGTCTTAACAAAACAAGCAAACAAAACAGCCAGCCCTGGTGGCACATGCCTTTAATTGAAGCTCTCAGGGTGGTTTACACCGTGGGTCCCAGCGCTACATAGTGAGACCCTGTCTCAAAACAGCAACAACAACAAAAACAAAACAAAAAAAAAAAAAAAAGAGGAGGAGGAAGAAAATGAGTAAGAAAGAAGACGAAGACAAAGATGAAGAAGGAGGAGGAGGAGGATGAAAAGAAGGATACAGCTTCCTTCCCTCTTCCAAAAGGTCCCCTGCCCTCCCCTAGAGCTCCACCCCACCCCTAGAGCTGAGCCCCACCCTTGGTAACCCTGCACTGTTCCTGTGAAGGTTCACCCACTTCCAGCCATTTTCCTCTTAGCATGACCACAGACTCATGTTCATGGGACAAGGACATATTTTAAATTATATGTGTCTGTGTGGGAGTATGTTCTCATGAGTGCAGTGCCCATGGAGGTCAGACATGTCAAATTCCCCTGGGGCTGGAGTTGTAAGATGCCTAAAGTGCATGCTGGGAAAGGAAGGCAGATCCTCTATAAGAGCAGTGTGTGCTCTTAATCATGGAGCCATCTCTCCAGCCCCATAGATATGCTATATACATAAGAGTGATTCTGGTGATCTTATATTTGGGTCTTGGTCTTTCTATCTGAACAATGGAACCACTAGTCCTCACAGGGCTTTGAAGGATATATAGGAGAGCTCACCTGTGCCCCAGCCCCTCACTGGCTTGTATGCTGAGTGCTCACCCAAGACTCATGGATGTCATCGCAACTTTTCCAGTGCTGTGACCTGTTATGTGTGTCACTTTTTAGCCGCTGGAGCTGCCACCCCACCCTTCCAGAACTTTCTCTAGAGTCACTGTCCCTGAGTTGGTCTCATCCCGAGAGTGGGAGGTGAAACCGAAGCAGGTGGTACGCAGCCGTGGACTTGAAATGATTCAATTGTCCCCTAGCGGTAACCCTAGTGTCCCGGGCCATCTAAGCCATTTCCAGTTTCACAGAATTAACTGCTTGGACTTCTTAACGCCAGTGTGCTCGTAGTCTCTGTCTCATTCTCTCTCTCTCTCTCTCTCTCTCTCTCTCCCCCATGACAGAATAACTCAGTTTCCCCCCAGGAGAGAAAGGACAGCTAGCACCATTTTGTTCCTTTTCTTCTCTGTCCCCTCACCCACCCTAGCCGCGCCACCATCCCGGTGAAACCCGGCACCCCGGGGTGTCCCTGGGGGAGGTGGTCCATCTCTCTTTACAAAGAGGCAGGATTGGGCTAATAAGAACCAGCTGTGTTGGTGGTGGGTTTCACCCCACCCCTCCCCTGCCCTTGCTCTGATAGCTGTGAGAAACTGATGACAACCTGTTTGACCTCTGACCTCCGAACTTGACCCGCTGCTAATACCTCCAGCTGCTGATTGCTGCGGCAGCCCTTTGTCTCGGGCTGTTTGGGAGCCCTGGACAGACAAATGATTTCTATTTGTCCTCTGGTGCCGCGGATGGAGCTGATCGATAGAACCCGCGAATGATGTCAAGGATTTGTCACCGTGGCTTATGAATGACAAAAACGTTCCTCGACCCCCCACTCCACCTTTCTCCCCTCCCCAAAGAAACACCTTTTGGGGGAAAAGGACTGAAAGCCAGGGAAGGCGTATCGATTTTTTTTTTTTTTTTTTTGCTTTCTTAAATGGCAGCTCAAGTCACAAAAGAGAGAAAGACAACACTTTTCTGTGCTAAAATGCAGCAAAAAGCCACCCAGAGAACAAGACTGGTGATTAGATCGGCTAGTGCGGTTAAGCGCCGCAGACTGCGCACACCACAACTGCTCAATTTGGTCTGCCGAAGGCTGGGCCAATTTCTTAACCGTTCCCAGCAGCCCAGACGTGAGGGGGCCCTAGAGAAGGCTTTGTGCCCCCAGTTCAGGAACGATTTCTGCTCCCACCCCTTCCTCTTCTTCTTTCCCTGGTTAGGTGTGGGCTGGAACCCTGGCATATGGCCCTGAACCTGTTGTTGGAGATATAAGCATCCTTTGGATGATGGGTTTGCATTTTTAAAAGAGATACCTTCACAGAGAGCAAAACTTGCTGGCGAGTCTCTGGGAAGCTCAGTCTTCAGCAAGACGACATGTACCTCAGGATACTCTGGGGAAGATGTGGGAGGGGTTTGAGGAAGTTAATTGAGGGGATGCATTTGTTGAGTATGGACAGAAGCCAAGGGCCTCCGTGGAAATGGAATCTTCAGGTGATTCAGAAGGACCAGGGCAGTGGCTTCACAGATACGAAGCAGAGGTTTGGTTTTCCCATCTGTGAGAGGGATATGCAATTGAATTGAAAGCAATATGCTGAGAATATTTGTTGGGATAATCCAGGAAAAGTGGTTGGATTTTCTTGGGGTGTGTGAGGTCGAGTCTTGTTTTTGAGATAACTTTAACCACCAGTATTTGAAGACTTGCTGTTCTCCCGGAGATTCCCCAGCATATTGATGGCACAAGGCTACATAGGGACACACCTCTACCCAAACCAGGACCTGGGTGTGGAGGGGGTCGCAGAGCTGAATGGAGGGAGCTATGGCAGGATGATGTCCTCTCTCTCCACAGGCCCTGGGCACAGGCAGCAGAAATGCTTGCTCTTAGGTGGCTCAGACACAGAAGCCTCACGGAAGGGTACAAGGCAGTGTAGGCCTTACTATTGATCGCTTGGACTATTGCAGTAGCTACTTGCCTGCCTCGGGTTTCTCCCATCTATCCTCCACATCATCATCAGAGCTACCTTCCCATCTCAAATCCACCCTGACATCTCTATTTAGATCTCCTCACTGTCTTTAGAATAAAGCCTAACTCCTTATCCTGACATTCCAGGTCCTCCCAGGCAGGCTCTAGCCTGTCACTTCAATATCCCCTAAGGTCATGGTCTTTATCTTAAAGTCATCTGTTTTGGATCATGCCAAGCACATCTTCTGTGTGGCCCCTTGCCTAGAAACCCCTTTACTTCCATTTTAGTAATAATTCTCATTCCATTCCCCAACCCTGGCCTATGGGACTCTACTTTCAACAAAATGATGCTGCCCACACCTGACTTCTGCCTGGATTGAGGTCTTCTGGTGCAGAAACCAGGCTGTGCTGGAGATACCAGGAGGCTGGATAACATGGTTGAAAAGTGCTTGAAATTTTTAGAAAAATACCACCAATCAAAGTAATAACAATAACAATAACAATAATAATAATAATGTTAAAACCCTGGCTACTGAAGCTGGTGACTTGTATTACTGTGCCTGAACTTAGGGTTTTGCCCATGTCATGCAAGTGAGTTACATGTCAACCTTTCTTTTTTATTTTTAGGGGCTCATGAAGTTACTTAAGCAGACATTTAGCTTGGAACTCTCCTATTTCAGCCTCTTGAGTGGTTGGGTATGATGGTTAATCTTGACTGTACTTGGTTAGATTTAGGGTCACTATAGAAACACACTTTGGGGTGTGTCTAGGAGAGATCCCAGACTGAATAAAGAGGAGAAAGTGAGTTGAGCACTAGTGTTCGCCCCTCTCTGCTTCCTGACTGCAGATGCAATGTGACCAATTGCCTCATGCTCCTGCCACCATGCCTTCCCCACCATGATGGACTGTACCCTCAAACTGTGAGCCAAAAGAAACCCTTCCTTCATTAAGCCACTGTTCGTCAGGCATTCTGTCACAAGAATAAGAAAAGAAACTAATCTAGAAAATTGGTACCAGGAGTGGGGTTTCAGGGATCAACTTGACTATGTGGTTTGTGGGCATCAGCTCTGCAGGAAGAACATGGAAGTATTTAGAGATGAAGGGTAAAGAAGCCTTAGGATGTTGTAAACTTAGCTTAATGGGTCTTTCTGTGAGTTTTGAAGACCAGAATGCTGATAGAAATGTGGACAGTAGGAGCCTGACTCATGAGGTTTCAGAAGGGAAGGGGGACTCTGTTGAGAACTGGGCTAGAGGCCATTCCTGTTAGAGTCTGGGAAAGAATTTAACTACATTTTGTCCATGTCCTGAGACTGTAAGGATGAATTCAACAATAATGGACCAGTTCTTCTGGCTGGAGGAAAAGTCATGACAAGGCAGCATTCAGATGCGGTAAAGTTATTGATCACCAATGTTGTCCAGGTTTTCAGTGAGAGAGAGAGCAGAAAGTAGAGCAGAAAGATGAAAAATAGTCAGTTGGTGTGGAAGGGAGTGTACACGAACATAAAGTTAGAGGTTAGAAACAAGGGGGTTGAGAATACAGCTGTAATTGTTAAGGAACTGTCTAGAAAGTTCCTCCTCACTGGCCAATAGAAAAGGTGCTCTGAGGGCAAGACTCCACCCAGTCAGAAGACCTCAACTTGAGAAAATACAGATTTGTTTGGAAGGAGAGAGTTTGGATTAAGAAGAGGTTTCTTGCTTGAAAACAGCTACCTAGGGAAGTGCTTTCTGAGGGACAGTCTCAAGGGCATACAGAGACCTCTGTTGCTGTGGTCTAAGGGAGCCCCCGGCTACATCTTGGGCTGGTAGCACAACTTGGCATCATCCATATGGTACTGGCTTTGTAGGCGTGGAAGATGTGGGAGCAAGTGGATGATGGATGCTTGCACCAAGGTTCCAGAAAGAGGCTGAGAAGGTGAAGTCTAGGTTGTAACGAAGAGCCCAGTATTCTGGGAGATGCCAGGACCATAGATGTGTGATATGGAAAGCTGCAGGTATAGAATACAGCCAGCACAAGCTGAGGGCCATGGAGTTGCTGCACATGGTGGTTAGCTTTGCCTTGTTGATCTGGGTCTTGCTTTGGTCTAATTTTTCTTGCTGTCCACCCCTTGCTCCCTTTTGGAATACAGGTGTTTATTCTATACCACTGTGTACTGGACATATGTAACCTGTATTTTGATTTTACGGAGGCTCACAGTTAAAAGGTTGCCATGAGTCTCAGAAGACCTTTGGATTTTGGGATTTTGAAGAGTGTTAGAACTGTTAAGATTATAAAGCCTTTCAGAGATGGTATAAATACATTTTGCATTATGATATGAAGATGAGCCTTTATGAGATCATGATGGAATGTTATAATTTAAAGGGACATATAAGGAGTAGATTTGTGATAGTTAATCTTTATTGGCAACTCAACTAGACCTAGAATCATTTTGGAAGCCAGTGTCTGGGTGTATTTATGAGTTATGAGAGTGTTTCCAGAAAGGTTTGTTTTCATTTTTTCAAGACAGGGTTTCTCTGTGTAGCCCTGGCTGTCCTGAAACTTGCTCTATAGACCAGGCTGGCCTTGAACTCAGAGATTGGCCTGCCTCTGCCTCCCAAGTCTTGGAATTAAAGGCATGTACCACCACTACCCAACTACTTCCAGAAAGGTTTAACTAAAGAGGGAAATTTCACCCTGGATGTGGGTTCCAATCTCCCATGGGATGGGGCCCTGATTGAATAAATAGGAGAAAGTGAATTAAGAACAAACATTCATCTCTCTGTTTCCTGACTATGGATACAAACCACCTCAGTCTCCTTATACCTGCCTTCATCATGACGGAGGGTACCCTCAAACTGTGAGTCAAAGTATCCCTTCTCTCTGTAGGTTCCTTTTGGAGGTGTTTTATTCAGACAACAAGAAAAACAATGGATCCACCAGGACTACAGGTCTGAGGTACCAAGCTTGGCTAGATGATGATGATGATGATGATGATGATGGAGACAGGGTCTCCTACCCCCAGACTAGTCTGGAACTTACTACATAGCTGTGGATGACTTTGGACTTCTTCCTCCCTCTACTTCTCAAGTGCTGGGACCACAGAAGTATATCCCCATATCCAGTTTATGGGTCTGGGAGGATCAAACCCCAGACTTCATGCTTGCTATGTAAGTATTCTACAAACTGGTCTATATCCCTAGCCTGCTTGGCATTTTAAACACGGATAATGCAGCAAACTCATTGCAGAAACACTCGAGCAACATGGCAGAGTATTTTGAAAGGAGGAAACTATTTACAAAACTCTTCTGTATTGACTAGGGTATTTCTTCAAGTGATTGAAAAACAAAAAGAAAATTCAGGCCGGGTGGTACATGCTGGTGGTACATGCCTGCAATTATGGCACTTGCAGAGGCAGAAGCAGGAAGATCAGGTATTCAAGGTCAGCCTTGGCTACACTACACAGCAAGTTCTAGGCCAGCCTGGGCTACACAAGAACCTGTCTCAAGAAACAAAAATGAAACAGTTCAAACTGGCTTAAACCAAAGGAGATTGTTGGCTATTAGGACAGATGAAGAAGGGGTGAAGTTAGCCTCAAATGAGGGCAGATAATATGATCCAGACTGAGACTTCCTTCTCCTCCCTCCCCTTCCCTCCCCTCCCTTCTCCTTCCTTCTGTTCTTCCCCTCCCCTGCATCTCCTTTTCCAAATAGCTTTATGCACAGGCATTTCCTTTCCTTTGTGGTTTCCAGGCAGATTTATTTATTTATTTATTTATTTATTTATTTATTTATTTATTTCTCTTTCTTTCTTTCTTTCTTTCTTTATTTATTTTGGTTTTTTCAAGACAGGGTTTCTCTGTGTTGTTTTGGTGCCTGTCCTGGATCTCGTTCTGCAGACCAGACTGGCCTCGAACTCTGCCTGTCTCTGCCTCCCAAGTGCTGGGATTAGCATTTCTAAGTCTCAGTCCTCTCAGCTTCTAGCACACCATGGAAGACTGGGGCCCTGTCCTCCCCAGGGTGCCACATCAGTACCTCCCATCCTACCTGCTCTTCTGTCATGCAATCTTGCCACTGATTCAAGAGGTGGAGCCTCCCTCGCCTGCCCTGGGTCCGAGCTGGTGGTAGTGACCAAATATACCCATTAGAATGTGAAACCTTGTAGCTTCTGTCATGGTTTCTTGCATAGTCTCTCTCTAGGTTCTTCCTTTTGCTACCCCTGCTCCTTGGAACCTAGCTGCTGCCTGTCAAAAGCTTGCACCACACACAACCTGTGTCTATGTGCTGTGGCCAACAGTTCCAGCCTCCTGGGGATGTGCTGTGGCCAACAGTTCCAGCCTCCTGGGGATGGCAGGTATCTGCTGTATCGTTTTACTCTTACACTGAACCTGGCTGGAGTTTGCCAATTTGCATAGATTGATTGGTCCAGAAGCCCGTCTCTTCTTTCCAGGGCTGACATTACTGGCATGTGCTGCTGTGTCTGGTTTTTACGCGGCTGCTGGGGACTGAACTCAGGACCTCATGCTTGCCTGGTAAGCACTTTACCCACTGAGCCAGCTCTCCACCTCCATATTTTCCTTTCTTGGATAAATATCAGGAGGCTGAACTGTAGCTCCTAATGTCATGTACATTTGTAATACGGCTTCCTAAGATTTTTAAACTAACTTCCAGAAACTTCTTTAGACTCCTGCTGTCACAGCACACAGGGTGGCCCTTTCTTCACACTGGCATCTATCTGCATGGAATAGTTACCAACTACCAGATGAAAAAATGATTGCCAGTTACTGCCTTAATTTGAATTTCTTTGATTAGCAGTGAGGTCAGGGACCTTCTCATATCTATATCGACTATCGATATTTCTTCTTTTGCAATATCGCCTAATCATATACCCTTTGACCAATTTTTATATTGCAGCGTTTGTATATTTTATTATTGATCTATGCAACCTTTTTATATATGAGAGGAGGGCTAATCTTTTGTTGGTCATACATCTTACAAACATGTAGCATGAATCTTAGAGGTCTTATTAATAAAATCAAACCTGAGGTCAGTTATTGGGGTCAGTGCTGATAGATCAGAGAGACAGAACAAGCCACAGCTACCTCACCTCACCAGTTCCTCAGCTGGTCTTGTTTCCTCAGACTGGAGGCCTCTGAGTCCTCATCCAGAATGGGCCTCAGCTGAACTGCTGCTAGAAGCCTGAAAGCTTAACCAAATGCTTAACCAGGCCAAATGCTTCTAGTTTCTGGTCCTCACGCCTTATATACCTTTCTGCTATCTGCTATCACTCCCTGGGATTAAAGGCTCACTTTCTGGGATTAAAGGCGTGAGTCACCATGCTTGGCTGTATCCTTGAACACATGGATTTCTGCCTCTGGAATGCTAGGATTAAAGGTGTGTGCTACCACTGCCTATCCTCTATGTTTAATATTGTGGCTGTTCTGTCTCTGACCCTAGATAAGTTTATTAGGGTGCACAATATTTTGGGGAACACAATACCACCACACAAACATCTTTTGTATCTAAGTTTACATAGGGGGCACTCAAATCGGATAAGCAAAGGCCTCGAGAAGGCAGTGTGAGCCTTCACATGCGGTTGGTACCTGGCAAAAGAATTTAATTAGAATTTAACTGGAGTAGCTGCAGAGAGAGCGCCCAGGCTCAAAGTATAGAGAGGCCAACAAACTGACCACAGCTGGGAAGATACACAGCATGGTAGCTACTCACGGCTCCCAGCAGTCTCATCTCTGGAGAATTGCCCTTGAGGAGCAGGAGCTACCTTTCCTGAAGATTCCACACTCCCAGGAGGCCTCACACCAGGGGCTAAGTGGCAGGAGGGGATGAAAAGGCTAGCCCCTCAACTCACGGAAAGATCTTGGGTGTAGGTGGTGCTCCAGGGATTCCCCGAGACCTCGCTGAGTCCCCCAGAGGCATCTTTGCTTAGCTCCTCTGCTTCTGCGTCTCCACTCTCCCTTCCCTCCCCAGATCACTCTTCTGATCACCAGGCTCTGCTTCTAAGGACCTTATGCCGGAGTCAAAGCTGTGCAGTCAGGAGCAGGATGGGAAGGGGCCAAAGGGTAGGGCAGGGAGGAGGGTTCCCCCAAAGCCAGGCTGTGAATGAGGACAGTGTTCTCTTTGCTGAGGAAGATGGGATGGGGTGTTGCCCTTGACTGACCTTCTACCACAAACTGACACCCCAATCCCCTTAAGGACACTGCTTGCACATTCCCCAGGGACTTGATGTGATTCACTCACAGCCCTGGAGATGTGCTCTGGATTTATTCAGTCTATGTAACTTGTCACCATCCTTGCCTACAGCCATAGTGACCGATTCAAGGTTGTCTTAATTACTTTTCTATTGCTGTGACAAAACACCATGACCAAGGCAACTTGTAAAAGAAAGTGCTTAATTGGGCTTAGGGTTCCAGAGGGTCAGAGTCCGTGATGGCAGAGCACAGGCCTGGAGGCAGCAACAACAAGCTAACATCTTGGTCTACAAATAGGAGGCAGAGAGGAGCACCCTGGGAATGGGCTTTTGAAACCTCAAAGCCCACCCCCCAGTGACAGACTTCCTTCAACAAAGCCACACCTCCTAATCCTTCCCAAATAGGTCCATCAACAGGGAACCAAGTATTCCAATCTATGATCCAAGAAGGTATAGAGGTCAGTCAGAGCCAATAAAACGCTGGGGCTTCTGGGAAGGGAAGCTGGTCTTTCCCATGGAGCACATGGTAATTAGTGCTGCACAGCTGTTTTTATCACCCGTGGAGCTGGAAGCTAGTGGCAGCCACTGGCAGCTGAACCGAGGGAAGGATTCCATCGACACCTGAAATAGCACATGAGAAGAACCATTGTTTTCCAAAGACAGTTTGAAGAGGCCGTTCCGGTCCTTGTACCACGAGTCTTAGCAAACATGTGTGACATGAGCTTAGTGATTTTCACAGAGGCCTGGAGGAGTCCAGCAAGCCAGGCTCAGCCACAACCAAAAGTGTACCCCACTATGTCCTCCTGCTGTGCCAGGTGTCCCCCAATTATGCCACATTACACAGTGGACTCTGCCAGAGTGAGGTGATCACTATGGGAACAGACTCACACTGCTGTGAACATCTGGGTTTGTGGCCAGTTATCTGAGCTCTTCAGATGTTCTCAACCCTTCACAACCCTGGGGAATTCATCTCCTGGTCTCCTTTCTCTGGGATGGAGCAAATGGATCAATCTACTCCAGGCAGAAGGAACAAGGCCATCTCAAAGACCACATCTATGTAGAGATAAGAGCCCTCCCTTTGCTGTTCCTCAGAGGTTGGAGGACGGGTAAGAATTTGGGTCTTGAAAACAGACACTTTGATATTTGCAACGGGGTGGCCTCAATCTCTGTCTCCCTGAGATGCCAGCCCTCCATCCATAGTGTGGACAAGCCTGTCATCTTTCAGGAACCCGAGTGCACAAAGTCTATAAAGCAAGTCTCAGGGTCTGGCCTGTCTCCCAGAGGGGCTTTGTGAGGGACTGGGAGCCTTCTGCCTCTGCCCTGCCCCCTTCCTATGCCATTGCTGGCTTCTGTGCCTCACCCAGGAGCAAGTGTCACACTGGGGCCACTAGTGTCACACTGGTGAGTGTCACACTAGTGAGTGTCACACTAATGAGACACCAGAGAAGCTCGTGTTCCTCAGCAAGAGAAAAATACGCAGAAACCCAGGCCCGGCCTAGCCCAAATCCCCATGGAGTATCAGTTAACTCCCCTAATGCAGGTGTGCACCATGCTCTGAGTGGTGGGGGGGGGGCAGGTACCCCAGGAAACAACACCCACTATCATCTCTTGGCCAAGATCCCAGCCTGCTCACTGTGAGCCTCAGACGTGGAGCTTAGCCTTGTCGGGTGCAAAGGGGTTGAATGCCCCAAGAGAAAACCAGTTGTGTGTTGAGTAGGACAGATCAATGTCAGAGAGTGAGGGGATGTGTCCCGCGAGAGAGGAACTGCAAGGACCGAGGTGTGGGCCCCTGGGAGGGTGCAAATTGCATAAAGAAGAGTCTGTGCTCAGGATTAGAAAGGTGAGTCAGGCCGTAAAGAAAGCCAGTGCAGAGTGCAGGCTTAGGCTTTGTGTGTGTGTGTGGGGGTGGCAGTTCTTTGGGAAGAAGTGGCAGGAGCAGGCTTCTGTGCGCAGCAGAACCCTGCCAGCGCTGAGGACGCTGGGACAGGAGACCTTCGGGAGGCAGGTGCAACGGTCTGGGGGAGTGCCCACTGGGATCCGAATGAAGACTGGGATGATGATGGGGACCGTGGGATAAGTTCACGGCTCTGTCTCCCTAGGGATAGAGTGACTAAAAAGCTGCCTACACATGAACCTCGGAGGGTGCCTCCCCACTCAGCCAGCCCCCTTCCTCAGACGGCCAGCTCCATGTTGGCCACCTGTTCCCACCACTGGGTGATGTGGGCAGCAGGGATCATTAACCCAAGCCATGAACTCACTCTGCCTCCCACACATCTGGCCGGATAGAAGGCCCCCCCTCTACTTCCACTCCCCAACCCAGGCCTCTGCCCAGCTAGACACTTCTCTCCCGTGGAGGCACACACCTGCCACTGCCATTCCAGCCCCCATCCATCCCTCAGCACATAAGGAGGCATCCGCATCACATGGCCTCTCTGAGAAAGAGGCTGTGACTGGGAGTCCAGAGACCCGAGTGTAGCCTCCACCTCTCCTGTGATAGACCCCAAGTCCTTAAGCAACTCTTGTCTTCAGAGCCCCAGCTTTCTCCTCTGTGAACTGTGGACAAATTGCTCCCCTCCCCCCAACACACATACCCAGAGATGAAATAGAGAGTGTATAAGGACATCCGTAAACCCTTGAAGTACTGCTTAAACTTGGTGTGTTTTTCCTTCACTGTTGAGCCCTGAGAAAATCCTAGAGTGTGGACACACCTCTGGACTCCCACCTCCACGACCCTGGTCCAGGCCTCTCACACGCTGTGGTGGGGAGAACCCTGCCGGAAGCACAGGCTGCATTCACAACCCCATGTGACCAATGGGCAAATGAATCAAAGGAGGAAGGAATCCATCAGGACTAACTCCCCAATACGGTAGGCTTGTTGGTTCCTGGAAACCTTCCCAGAAGATAATCCATTAAGTACTTTGCTCGCATACTTTGTTGCATGGAATTGATATGACTCTGTCATACAATTTGTCAGGAGACGGGGGAAAGGATATGATGACTTGCTGAGATACCTTCATCCATCTGACTTCCTACGACACAGACACAGAGACTGTCATGTGCCGTGGAGGGGACAGGGTCTAGGGTTTGTAACACTTGGAGGTAGGCACTGTTTGAGCTGGTGAGAAAACGTCTTTCATGCCCTCTCTGAGCCTCTCCTTTCCCTCCTGAATGGCAATCTGAGTGAAAATTATCATAAATTACAACGATAGTATCAGTGCTTAGCACATCACCTGTTTGTTGGGTGGATGGGTGAATGAACGGTACTCAGTAAGATCCATAGTTCATGTTAGCTCTTCTTTCCTCTCTGGATCTGAGTTTACTTCCCATCAAATGCATGTGCTGGAGAGCCCGGCTCCTGCCTTCCTGTCGGGTCAGGCTTCTGGGATCTGCCTCTGTGCTGAAGCTGAGGGCCAGGGGAGGCTAGTAGGGAATTTGGGGTGTGCGTCTTCATGCCCCGAGGCTCAGGCTGCCCTCTGCGTTTCAGGGCATGGGCAGCAGGTATGCATTCCTGTTCCCACGGGGCTGCCTGGCTTGGGAGAGTGGCCTGAGTCGCAGCCCCACACTGACCTGCTCTTAACCCCCAGCAAAGTTACACAAACTCCTCCACGCTCTGCTGACAGCTGGGCCACCATGGCTACGCGAGGTGAAGCAGGGAACAATGCTTCTCCTTGTGCCCTCAGCCCTTTCGTCTCCCCACACCGGGCAGAGGATCGCAAGGGGTATGTGGGAGGGGCACCTGGCTCAGATTTCAGTTGGGCCTGGAAACTGGATCTTCCTCCCTATCAGAACTGTGGAGCATGGAGGAGGAGGCTGGAGCCTGGATCTCAGCGGGGTCTCACTTTCTCTTCTTTATCCCTTCGGCAAATGCACTGGACCTCATGACAGAAAGGGAATGAAGGGTCCACACAGGAGTCAGGAAGCCTGGGTCTGGTTGTGCTGTGGTCAAGGAAGTTATCAAGGGGTGGGCTCCCTGGGGGTTTAGAATGCAGGATACGGAACTAGAATACCCCACCCCAATTCTAGTCTCTGACAGGCACCCACAGGCTGACACTCCACTTCCTCCTCATCAGTTCAAGCAGAACCTACCTCCAGGGTCATTGTGAGAAAAAAAAATAAGTCCTTATACAAGCTATACTTACAGGCTTAGCGAGAAGGGGGGTGCGCGTGGCCCTTCTTCAGCTTCCCGAGGAAAAGCAAATTGTTTGAATTGTCTAACACAGAACAGAACTACTTAAAGTACATGAAACTAGCTGTCAAAATTGTGAAACATAATCACAGTTTTGATTGCTTTGTGGCGGCATAAAAATTTGCAAATTTTTCATCAGGCAAGAAAAGAAAAACAAAGACTACCGATCGTCAACCATCACCCCTCCCATTGTGTTTGCATGCCCGTCTGAATTAGTTTGCTCATGTTGACACACGCGCAGCCCTGCCTCGCCTGAGACACACATTTCTTATTCTTCTTCAGTCATTTTGTATTTGGGCTCGAGTTGTATGGTGGTTGGTTCTTTTCCAGATAACTGCCTTTGTTTGAAAACAATGTCAAAGACTCTCTTCTCTCTGGCAGGCTGCCACCGCCATGCCTCTCTGAAGCCTCTGTCCCTGTGTCCTTCTCCTTCGGTGACCTCTCTCCTGCCTCAGGATCTGCTTCTCCTTTTGCTTGGTTCAGAATTCCAGGAAGAGAACAAACAGGAAATCCCCCATGTCTCAGCGTGAGATAAAGGACCATGACCTGGCTGAGATGTTTCAGCACCAGGGACAGCGACATCCACGGCCCTCCTGAACTTTGTAGCTTCGTCTCTCTGGCACACAAGTTTCTTCTTCTGTAGAAGGAAACGGCTGAGAGGACCAGAGGTGAACCAGGCCATCTTTAAGAGCTCTTACAGCCTGTGGTTTCCAGTTCACCTTCCTGTCCTTTCCCCCTCCGTCCCTCTCTTCCTCCTTTTTTTCCTTCCTGTTTCCTTTCTTGATAAGGGATGTCCATTCACATTAGTGGCTTGGTAGCCACAGGCCAGGTAGAGAGATCTAAGATCAAGTTCCCAATGTGAGGAGCAGCAAACAGCCCAGCAACTCTAGGGACCTGACTCTGACTAGTCACTTGAGCTGCCCCTCTGTCTCTGGTTTACCTAGAGCCACTGAACAGGGGCTGACACAAGGCTGAGCCCGTGGTAGCAAAGAGCCCCGAGTCTTGCAAGATGGGGTGGGGCTGCCCTGCTCCATGCAGCTGTATTAATAGCCTAGCTCCATTTAAGAGCCTGGCTACCATGTCCCCCAAGTATGACACTAGGTCACAGATGGACCCATACATAGAAAATCTTCAGGAGGTGTCAAAAGTTAGCAGGAGCACATGAAGAACATTTGAAGGGTAAAGACTGGAAGTAAAGTCACACCACTCCATGTGACCCATGTAGTCCAGGGTGGCCTCACTCTTGCTAGAGAGCCAAGGATGACCTTGAACTGATCCTCCTGTCTCTATCTTCAGAACATTGAGATTTTGTGTGAAGCTAGGGATTGAACCCAAGGCTTTGTGCACACTGGGCAAACACTTAACCAGCCGAGTCACGCCCCCACGTTAACCAGGCTCCTTTCACATTTTAAAATACATTTTTATTTTGGTGGGGGTGGGGGAGAGGGTGGAGACTGTGTAGATGCTGGTGTGTGTGTCGTGAGGTCAGAGGACAACTTTCCTACGTTGATTCCTGAGTTGGTTTCTTTCCTTCTACTAAAGATGGGGTTCTAGGACTGAAGACAGACTGTCAGGCTTGTATAGCAAGCGTTTTTACCCACAGTCCATCTGGCCCTGGCTGGACTGCACTGACCAGAGAGAAGACATGGGTTTGACAAGTCCATCATAAACGCTTTTCTCCACTTAGTGGATGATGTACAGAACAGAAGTGGAAAGTTTCCCCCCCCCACACACACACACAGGGAAGGAAATTTATTGAGTCGAGCACATGCTAAGAGTTCCCCAGTATACTGCAAATGCCCTGGGGTCTCATCTGCCCCTGCCCAGTCTCATCCAGTCACCCCCCCAGCCCTCTGCTTCTGCTACTCTCCCATCTGAAGCACCTTAGTCTTTTGGATGGACTCAGTTGTATGTTTCTTTCAAGCTCAAGAACCAAGCTTTGGAACCAGAAGAGACTCAAAGACACCATGCAGGCTAGTCACTAAGGTTAGCTAAAGGCCAGAGTAGAAAGGCACGTGTCCAGGGTCACACAGCAATGTTTCTCCTTAGTCAGAGAGCCTATAGCTTAGGAGTTAGGGATCAATGCCCAACACTTAGTCACAGCACTGGGAAATCTCTGCCTGTCCCACAGGCTTTTGCTCTGTCTCTGGCAATTCTAGCCTTCAGATTCTTAGTCTATGAAATGAAGAGGTTGAATCAGAGTATTCTAAGTTAGCCTGTTACGGTAGTACATGCTGGTGATCACAGCACTTGAAAGGTCTGGGCAGGAGGATCAGAGTTCAAAGCTAGTCTCAAATACCTAGCGAGTTTGAAGCTACCTTGGGCCACATGAGACACTGTCTCCAAAGAGGATTATTCCAAGTCTGTCTCAGGATATAAATTAAGCTTATTTATGGTAGAGCCTCCCAGCCTCTCAGATCATGGCCCCTTTTCAGCAATGCTGAGATGCCAATCGAGACTACAGAGCCTCCCACTCCCTCCCATGGGGAAATTCACAGGTGTATCTCTAAGAGGGCTCCCTTCCTTATACTTCCCTAGGGACCAGGTATGGTGCTGAGCCCTCACCATGCTCTGCCTCTGTACTGGCTAGTTTTATGTCAACTTGACACAAAAGTCATTTAAGAGGAAGGAACCTCAGTTAAGCCTACAAACTGTAGGCAAGCTTATAGGGCATTTTCTTAATTAATAATCAGTCAGGAAGGGAGGGCCCAGCCTATTGTGGGTACCATCCCTGGATTGGTAGTCCTTGGTTCTATAAGAAAGCAGACTGAGCAAGCCATGGGGAGCAAGCCAGTAAGCAGCACCCCTCCATGGCCCTACATCAGCTCCTGCCTCCAGGCTCCTGCCCTATTGAGTTCCTGTCCTGACTTCCTTCTATGATGAACCGTGCTATGGAAATATAAGCCAAATATACCCTTTCCTCCCCAACTTACTTTTTTAGAAGTTTTTAAAAATTAATTTTTTTATTTTATGTGCATTGATGTTTTGCCTGCATGCATATCTGTGTGTCTGATCCCCTATGGTTTCAGATCCCCTAGAACTGGTTACTGATAGTTGTGAGCTGCCATATGAGTACTGGGAATTGAACCTGGATCCTCTGGAAGAGAAGCCAGTGCTCCTAACCTCTGAGCCATCTCTCTAGTCCCCTCAACCTGCTCTTTGCTCATGGTGTTTCATCACAGCAATAGTAACCCTAAGCCAGCCTCTCTATCATAAGACACCAGATGATACAAGACCTGGAAGGTGGCATCATTTCCTTAAATTTCACTTTAAAAATAAGTGATCTTTTGGGGCTGAGCATGATGGCACATTCCTTTAATCCCAGCACTTGGGAGGCAGAGGCAGGCAGATCTCTGAATTCAAAGTCAGCCTGGTCTACAGAGTAAGACCCAGGACAGCCAGGGCTGTTACAAAGAGAAACCCTGATTGAAAAACAAAAAACAAAAATAAACAATTTTTAAAAGATTATATTTTATGTATGTGAGTGTTTTGCTTGCGTGTATGTCTGTGAATCATTTGCATGCCTGGTGCCCTCAGAGGTCAGAAGAGGGTATAGAATCCCCTGGAACTGGAGTTACAGACAGTTGTGAGTTGCCTTGTGGGTGCTGAGAATTGAACCCAGGTCCTCTGCAAAAACAACAAGTGCTCTTAGCTGCTGAGCCATCTCTTGAGCCCCTCCTCACTTTTGCTTACTTATTTTTTGGTTTTTTGAGTTCCTCTATGTAGCCCAGGCTGGCCTCGAACTCAGAGATCAGCCTGCCTCTGCCTCCTGAGTGCTGGAATTAAAAGCATGTGCCACCATGCCCAGCTTCACTTTTTCTTTTTAAATGAAGAAATAACTGAGGTTAATGGTCATGTAGGACAAATGGGTTCTCTTTGATCCTAGGAGTCCCAATGTTTGGAAGTGGGAGCAGAGAAGAAAGAAATTCCTGGGAGATTTGGACCTGATGCATTAAAGGGCTTCCCACCAGAACTGCCGCTGGAGAAATGGCTGCCGTGGGGGGGGGGGAACTGTGCTCACACTGGGTGAACGATCAAAGGGCTTCACCAGTGAGTGAGAAAGGGCGGGACCAGTAGGTGAACCGTATCCGTGATGTCCAAAGATTCCTTTAGGAGATGCATCTGCTCAGCAGAGAGAGGGAAACAAAGTGTTACAATTTATTCTTTACACTTTCTGGTTTTAACTGAAAGGAAGTCTCAGTTTGCTGCTGGTCTGGAGGTTGGAGGACAACTTGTGGGAGTGGGTTCTTTCTCCTATGTGGGTTCTGGAGATGGAACTCTGGCTGTCAGGCTTGGTGTCATGTGCCTTTACCCACTGAGCCTGTAGGGGACAAGACTCAGCGAAGGCAGATTGACACCCGGTCTCTTACCTATGTATGTGTCTATATATGCATTTGTTTTCATAAGATGGGGTTGTGCAATCCAGGCTGACCTTGAACTCTTCATCTCCCTGCTTCAGCTTCTTGAGATCCAGGATTATGGGTGTGTGTCACCATGCCCAGCTATTTCACTTTTATAGTTACCTTCTTTCATGACAAATTAATCTGTTTTCCCCATATTGTTGTGCAATGTGAAATTTCAGTTCAACATGCTTTTTTTCCTCTTTAAAACAGAATCTTGTGTAGTCCAGGCTAGTCTTGAACTCATTATGTAGCTAAGGCTGGCCTTGAACTCCTGATCCTCCTGACTCTCTCCCTTCCCAAGTGGAAGGGAGAATTACTGCAAGAAAGTGTTTGTAAGACACTAATCTATTAAAGGATTTGTATCCAAATAGCTGAGAGTCCTAAAACTCAACAATAAGAAAACACAACTCGATGAAAAAGTGAGCAAAAGCCTTGGACAGTCTTTTCATCAGAGGCTACACAGATGGGAAGAGCCTCTGCCTCCTATGTCATTGGAGACCTGCAAACCAAAAGCAACCAGGAGACACCCCATAAGTGTGAGCAAAATAAAACCCACCAGCCACGCTAACTGCAAATGAGGGCTGAGAACAGCAGGACTCTGTCTTCATTGCTGGTGGGGGACACGGAATGGCACCTCTGCTTTGGAGCAGTGAGCACTGTCTTACAAGGGCACATTCATCACATTACATCTAGAGGTGGCACTCCAGCGTGTTTACCCAAGGGAGCTGAGACCCATGGCCACACTAAAACACCACCGCACACGGAAGCTCATAGCAGCTCACTGACCAATCTCAAAAGCAACCAAGATGCCCTTCATGCAGTGAACGCATAAACTATGGCAAATCCGTACAATAGAATATTATTCAGTGTTGAGAAGAAATAGGGAGGTCAGATAGGGTGGCTCATGCCTTTAATCCCAGAGGCAGGTGGATCTCTGTGAGTTCAAGCCTAGCCTGGTCTACAGAGGGAGTTCAAGGACAGCCAGGGCTACACAGAGAAGTCCTGTCCCCAAACCAAACCAAAACAAAACAAGACTGTATTGTCTGATTTCAAACCAGATGGTATTCAGGAAAAGGCAAAAGTATGGAGACAATAAAAAGTGAGTTGGGGTGGCAGAAGAGCGAAGAGCGGGGCCCAGGAGTCTCTAGAGCAGTGATGTGTTGGCGTGGTGGTGGTCGCACAAAGTTATGCACTCATTGAAACTCAGACAACTTTACAGTAAACTGCATTGGGTTACTAGGAACATTCAATATTGGCTCGCTATTGCAATGGGTGTGTCACACCAATGCACGACTTGAGTAATACAGACAAACGGGGCAGAGTCCAGTCAAGTGTGTGCAAACTGCCCCCTTTGCCCAATCTTTCTGCAAACCTAGAGACTTCTCTAAAAAAGTCTTTTAGTTAAAAACTGACTTGATGTATTTAAGAGGTTTGTCTATAGCAATGATGCTCTGAGAAGCACAGACATGTTGCTATATCAAAGACGCACTCGAGAGCTTCAGAAAAAGCACGGTGCCTAACAGCGGAATGGACACTAGTAGATGAGCAGATAGGCTCAGCCACGTATTCATAAAATACTATGCAGCCCCAATAAAGCACAAACTTGACCACACACACTTTGGATGAATCTCACCAACCCCACGATGAGTGTGACAAGTGTAAGTCAATCCTACGTGATTCCATTTTTATCAAGTTTGTAAAAACTCAAGATGGAGCTGACTTCTGAGAATCAAGAACCTGGTTATCTGTGAAGGCAGTTTGACATGACAAATAGGATATGGGAGCTTCAGGTAATGTTCTGTCTGCTCTTCTGGGTGCAGGATGTGCAGTGCGTTCATACTGTGAAGGCTCATCTCGATGTTTACTCCTGTATACTTTTCTGTATGTGTAGAATACATTTTTGCATGAAAGTTGGGCTGAGGCTGTGACTCAGTTGGTAGAGTGCTTGCCTAGAGGGCCTGGGGCCCTGGGGCCCACCCCCAGCACTGCATAAACTGGGAATGGTGGTGCACATAAATTGGGGTGCATCCATACAATTCAAACCTATGCAGCATGTTAAGATAGCTCCGCCCATTACCACAGGGGAACTCACAGACACAACACGTCATGAATGGTGTGAAACATAGAGGGTCCTACTGCATGAGTTCATGAGTTTATGGTCACATTTGAGGGGGGCCAGGGAAAGAGTGCTATGAGGAAGTCTGGTGCTAGCAATGTTCCATGCTGCAAGGAGGCCTGCGCAGTGGTGAGGGTACATGTGAGTATGGGTGACCCATGGGTGAGTGGGTATGGGAGGAGGTGTGATAACATGGGTGAGTGTAACACACATCTTAAAAGGTCTTATAAATAAAAAAAACCTGGAGCCAGATATTGGGGTGAAAGCTGAGAGATCAGAAGAATAGAACAAGCCAGCCTCAAGTTCTTATCGCTAGGAAATTCTCAGCCCAAGAGAGAGCTACTTCCTGTATACTCATGCCTATATACCTTTCTGTGCCCTACCATCTTACTTCCTCTCTCCACCCAGCTACATCACTTCCTGTCTGTCTTTCTGTCTGTCTGTATAGACCTCCAGACCTCTGTGGTTAACTAGCGCTGGGATTAAAGGTGTGTGCAACCACGCTGGCTCTGTTTCCAGTGTTCCCATCTCTGTGGCCTTGAACTCATAGAGATCCCGATGAATCTCTGCCTCCGCGAAATGCTAGGATTAAAGGCGTGTGCTGCCATTGCCTGACCTCTATGTTTAATATAGTGGCTGGCTTTGTCCTCAGATCCCCAGGCAAGCTTTATTTGTTAGAGCACAAATAAAATATCACCGCAAGTGAGTATGCAAATGAGACTAGGTAACCTATGGATGAGTTTGTACGTGAGGATGGTGACCACATGGGTTAATGTGCATGTAGGCATTGGTGATCCATGGGTGAATGAATATGTGTGTAGGGTAGTGTGACCACATGGGCAAGAGTGTTTATGAAAACCCACTAGGCTGTGTTCTTAAGATTCGCACAATTAAGTTTTGAAATACAAGGGGTCTCTGGACATGGTGGTATACATTTGTAATCCCAGGTCTTCAGAGACCGAGACAGGAGGATCGTGAGTTCTAGGTCAGCCTGGGCTATATAGTGAGATTCTATCTGAAAAAAAAAAAATCAAAAGTAACTCAGACTTGACCAACGTTATGGAAATGAGATGCAACAAGCCTCATTTGGAAACTGGCAGGTAGGAGCTCTTTCCAGGGCCTTCTGCCCTAGAGGGGGTCTTCTGAGCATCCTGAGGCCCTAAGGTCAGCTACACGCCCCCCTTATCTGGCCTTGGGATCAGGGGGCATCAGGCTTAAGGGGTCAGTTACCAGATGCCCCTCCATGTCCCCAGGGCAGCTCTAAGCCCTGCAACCTGAGGCCTTGGGATCAGGAGGGCAGATTCCTGCCTGAGTCTCTACAAACAAACATGTGGCTAAGCTCAGGGAGGCCACAGGGGGTGTGTGTGACCTGCCCCTGGCTGCTCACCCCCGTGGCATAGTGGATTTTCTTCTGGGGTGTCCCCTTGCTTGTCCCTGTCTTGGACCTGAGCACCACCAGGCACCTCCCCAAAGGCTGTGAATCAGCCACATTGTATTCACCTGGTCATCGCTGACTTCGGCAGATTCACCAACACAGACCCCATCCTTTCACCTCTCCACAGCTCATCCCTACCTCCGCAAAGGGGGGGGGTCATCGGCCTTGGCACTTTGCAACCTTTATCTAAACCCCTCCTGTGATGGGGAGCTCATACCGCTGGTGTCAGGCGAAGCAGCTCAGGGGGATGGAGTATCTCAGGAGGAAGAGCACTTGCTTGACATGTGAGAGAGCCTGGGTTCAACCCCAGCACTACCATAGAAAGCAGAGGGAAGGAGGGAGGGCTGTCTAGGACAATGCATCCACTCCATGACTCTTCTTTAGCTCCACGGGTAAAAGAGCTTGCAGCCACGTCTGATGACCTGAGTTCGCTCCCTGGGAGCCACATGGTGGAAGAGAACTGACTCCCACTAGTTGTTCTCCAACCTCCACCAGTGAGCCACGACACACATATGAGCCTGTGTGTGTGCCTGCACACGCACAAATGAATAAATAAATAAACATTTTTTTAAAACCTTATACTATCACCTACCAGTCTATCTAAACATATGCAAATATGTACATAAGTATTTATATACATATGCACACACCCCAGCACGCCCTTATAAGCTCTCTCTGGAAGGTTCCACAGTAAGACAGCCCTGAGTCATTGCTCTCAGCAGAAGCGACGGGGACAGGGGCAGGGGTCACTTGACTCTCCACTGTCACCCAACTTTGCCTTTTGAATTTTATTCTACGTGTACACCACGGCTAGTTAAATAGGTGGAATGCTTCTGAAAGGAAAATTCTAGTTATCATACCCCCCTGGCTCTGGAGACATCAGCAGAGAGGCTCCAACCCCAGGGAAGACGGGATTGTGGGATACTCCATCTAGTCCATCTTGACCTCAGGCTCCAGAGGGCTCAGCAGACATCAGTCATACTCAGTTTAGCACCTGGCCCAGGTAGAGCCTGGCACATGCAAGCTGGCCATTAAATAGCTGCCCTGATAGAGGTTACTGAATGTTGTCCCATCCCCCTCAGCCTCTGCACACTGCTGCTACCTCCAGTACTCACCTGTTACTGTGTACGTGGACCATCCCAGTGTTTGGGAAGTTCTTGCTTGAGTCTAGCCTGCATCCTCCTCAAAGTAGCCTCACACCTGCTTTTGTTCCATCAGTAGAGTGACACATTGTGTTGTGGGGGGAGAATGATGTTTGCTAAGAGCCATTGTGAAGTTTCAACAGCTCCCCACTCAAGCTCCTAGCGTGGAGGAGAACGTCCCTGATGTCAATTTCCCCACCAGAGGCACATCCCACTTTTCCATCCAGATTCCAGGCCCTTAGCTGGTGACTCACAGAGACAGAAAAGCTCATCTTCAGGGGTTGGAGGTTGCACCGTGGTGAGGATGCTCTACCCAAACCAGGGCAGGGACCCAAGGCACCCACCAACACACCTCTACTCCCAGGCATGGCTCTTCTGCCTCCTGGCTGACCTGGTCCATACTACATACTATCCTTTGCCTGCTCTATTCACCCCAGGCTCCCTGCATCCTGAGACTCCAGGAAGTGTGGGCTCCCAGAGACACCCAGGACACAGCCACTGGCTTTGACCTCAGTCTTCCAAGATGGTGCTGTCTGGCGAGATGATGCACTTGGGGATGCTGAGGGAAGGCTGGCTCCTCTAGGACCACCGGAACTGAGGAGAACAATCTAACACCCATTCTTTTCCAGTGACTGCCTTGAGGCTCATCCACTCCCTCATTCACAACCAGCAGCTCCCAGACCTTCACAGAAGGGATCCACAGAAGGTCCAGATGGAATGAGCTGGAGATTCCAGATGCAGTCCCGGCCTGGGCCTGGCCACACCCCACTAGGCAGTGATGGAGGACAGCACCGAGCTGAGTTCTGAGCACTGGACCTGACCCTGCTCCTCCAGTAGCTCCTGATGCTCCCTTGGGTAAGGGTCTGGCCATGTCTGTCAGTTCCTTCGTTTGTAAAATAGGGGTCTGCATCAGGGGCATCTAAGGGTCTGGGGGAGCATGAGGGTATGCCTGTCCACCCTGGAATCAATTTCATGTCCTAAGATAGTGCTCACAGAGCTGGCCTCCCTGCACTAAAAATCATGTTGTCCCACCCTAGCAACCCCATTCCAAAAGAGGGGCAATGTGAGGCCCTAGATTCATGGAGGGTCCAGCTGCTGTTTCTGAAGTCCCCTCACCTCAGGGCTGTCACTCAAGCATAAGACCCCAGCACTACCACCAGTAGTGTGGGACTCCTCCTCCTCTCTGATGCATTGTCCCCAGAGATTAAAGCCACCACTGACAGGGGCTTCTTATGCCCAGAGCCTCCCCAGCCCAGCTGCCCAATTCAGGCTGCACCCTCGGCTCCAGCAGGACTGAGGAGCCAGAAGCTTCTAAGAGGAGCAGCCTGGGGACTGTACTTCCCTTCACTGGCAGCACATAGGTGTCAGGTTGTCCCCGCATGCAGTGGGGAGGGTGAAGAAACCCTGGAGCTGAAGAGATGGCTGTCACAGCTCCAAGAAAGTGTCCCCGAAGCTGAAGCAACTCATCTGTCCACCTGACTGGGCAGCTGTGGGTAGCACTCTGGGGCCCGTGCATCTGCCTGGCTTTTCTCCAGGAGTCCCAAGGCCTCTGTTTTCCAGTGATCCCATTATGAGATAATCATGAAGCCTTAGCTGCTGAGCCAGGCTCTGTCCAAGCCAAGCACTCATCCCATAGCCCCTGATCCCTCACCACCCCAGCCCTCGGAGCTGTGGCCCTCCCTCAAGCCCACACAGAAGGAAGGACGGTTCAAAGGGGCTGAATGGCTTAGCCAAGAAACAGGGTGAAGCTTCCAGCCTCTATGCATGCTGTTTCTTGGAGTTCGGAGGGATTGAATTTTTGTTCTACTGCTCACACGGAACACACAGCAAAACAGGGAGCTTGTCCTTCGCCCACCTTGATCTCAACTCTGCCTGGGAGAAGCCAGGGCCTCCCTACTCCAGACGCAGTTTCAGAACTAGGGTTCCAGGAGGTCGATGACCGAGAACTGGGTTTTTCCAATGTTCTGAACCTTAGAAAACAAACAGGACTCAAACCCCATTCCCTCAGGCGACGAGTGGCTTTCTGTCTACAGATGATACTTTATCTTTTAAAATCTATACTCTCTAGGACCAGTCTGGTTTCTTCCATTAGATTGGGTGTGTGTGTGTGTGTGTGTGTGTGTGTGTGTGTGTGTGTGTGTGTGTGTGTGTTTCCCTCAGGCCAGAGCTGGTCACGCTCACCTGACTCTAAGTGTTTCTAGTATGGGAACTGTGTTTCTTCCATCTGACTGGGGCTCCCCAAGACCAGAGCAGTGACTATGTTATGAAGTTGGCTATTTCCAAGAAAACACCCCTCATCAGGCCATGTCTCCTCCATCAGATTGAGCTGGGCTCCCATGTTCCCCTCCAGTCTGCCTTCATACTGGGCACAGCTGGATCTATACCTTCTCCTGGAATGGAGCTTTGGGTGACGGGGAACTCCCTCTACCCCTTCGCCCCATCCCCAACTTGGGGTCTGTCTCAGATCAGCTAGGCCCATAGCCTTCCTCTCCTTGCCAGCCACCCCCACTGGGCAGCCAGCGCCCCCTGACCCCTCGGCCTTCCATCATAGGGGATCTATAACATTTACAATCCCAAAACAAAAGCCCCTGAGAGCCGAGGACAGAATTCATCTTCCCAACTGACAAGCCCCGTTAATTAACGACTTGGAAATCGATGACGAGGAGGGACAGGCAGCAAATGACACCTCATCGTGGGCCAGGAGGAGGGAGGACATGTCCGGGGACTGGTGGACACGCACTGTGGGGCTGGCCCAGTGCCTGGGAGAGCCACCGCCCCCCATCTGTCACTGTCACTTCAAAGGCCATCGACTACCTTCCAACCTAGAAATTCTCATTTCCCACTGTGGCAGACCCGCAAGAGAAAGGGGGCGAGAGTCACACCCGAAGAGCACAAGACAAGCGCTTTAAGGAAGACCTACTATGTGCAGACATGGCGCTGGATGTTCCTCGTGTTTTAAAGTCCTGGTGGCGGCAACGCAAGGGAGATTTCTTATTCTCATCTTACAGACGAGACAACCCAGGACAGGGGAGCAGCCAGCTTAAAGTTGACTAAAGTTGGGGTTGTTTTGGCATGTCCACTCTGGGTGGGTGAAAGAAGGAAAGAACTCTAAGAGCAAAAGATCGGAAACCAGGGCCAGGAAGGGGGTTCAGTGGGTGAAGGTGTTTGCAGCCAAGCCTGATGACCTGAGTTCAATCCCCAGAACCCATGCTGTGGAAAGGAAGAACCAACTCTCAAAAGTTGTCCTCTGACCTCCACACATTCATGTGGTATGTGCTTGCACACACACACACACACACACACACACACACACACACACACACGCACGCACACGCGCTTCTAATAAAGGGTGAGTACGACCTAGCACGTAGTAAGATCTCAATGAAGGTTAGAAGTGCCCATGTTTTCCAAGCCCCTCAACTCTTCCAATCAAATGAGTACTGAGGGGTGTGGATGAGTAAGCACCTCCCTGACCCTGTGCTCACTGTTCCAGGCCCTTGAAGGACAGGGAAACCAGGCTCCTGTTCTTGGAGAAGATTCTGGAGTTGAGTTTCAGTCAGTACTTTTAACCCACTGGAGCAAATACATGTTGGAGAGGGCACAGAGTTCCCCAAGAGCCCAGGGGAGACAGCCAGAGCTCTGCCGGGCAGGCCTGGTGCAGGGATCCGCAGGGACAAAGTGGTCCCAGTGCCTGCCTACAGTGAACCAGCCCTATCTGCCCCCCACCAGGGCAGGGTACCAGAGGGTGCCTGAGGACATGGGAGTCACCTGGGGCTGCTGGAATGGTAAGGGTAGGGAAGGACAGGAGCCTAGAGGTACTGGGCTGAATGGAGCTGACTGAAATGCCACTTCACACAGGGAGCATGGGGCCTCAGCTTACCTTATCTGCGAAATGGGTCAAAGGAGATCTATTAGAGAACAGACAGGGCAAAGTGCTCCTCGTGAGACTTGGGAAATGTAGAGCAAAACCACAAGGAGACATCCTTTCTCCTTCCCGGGACAGCCACACACAAAGTAAACATACAAATCTGGCCAGGCTGGCAAAGCCAGAGCCCTGGACACTCCTGCTGAAGTATAAAAGGTATATCTGTGGTAGAGAACAGTGTAGAAGTCCCTCAGAAAGTAAAACACAGCCCTACCCTATGACATACACCTGTAATCCCAGCACTCCAGAGACAGGAGGATTTCCAGTTTGAGCAACCTGTACTAACAAACAAACAAAGCCAGGTGTGGTGGTGAATGCTTAAAATACTAGCATTTGGGAAGTGATAGCAAGAGGATCAGGAGTTCAAGACCATCCTCAGCGACAGAGTTCAGGGCCAACCTGGGCTACCTGAGACCTCATCTCAAAAGAACAAACAAACAAAACAACTGAAATCAGACTCCAACAGACGCTTGCACCCCAATGTTGTTCATTGAAACATTATTCATAACTAAAAGATGGAAATAATCCAAGTGTCCACCAACAAAAAACAAATGGACACAACAATATGGCCTATGCACAGGATGGAATATTACTCAGCCACCAAAAGGAGTGAAGTTAGGACACATGCCTCAACGTGGACAAACCTTGAAAACATTGTACTAAGCAAAATAAGCCAGACACCAAAACACAGCTGTTATGTTGATCCCGATTATGTTAAACATATAAAAGAGGCATATTAATAGAGCCAGAGAGCAGATTAGAAGTTTCTAGAGGATTCTGAGAGAGAACAAGAGTTACTCCTTAGTTGGTAGAGTGTTTAGAAGTTGTAGAAATAAGCCGGGTGGTGGCGGTGGCGGCGGCGGCGGCGGCGGCGGCGGCGGCAGCGGCAGCGGTGGTGGTGCACACCTTTAGTCCCAGCACTTGGGAGGCAGAGGCAGGCAGAGCTCTGTGAGTTCGAGGCCAGCCTGGACTACAGAGTGAGTTCCAGGAAAGGTGCAAAGCTACACAGAGAAACCCTGTCTTAAAAAACCAAAAAAGAAGAAGAAGAAGAAGGAGGAGGAGGAGGAGGAGGAGGAGGAGAAGGAGAAGGAGGAGAAGAAGAAGAAGAAGGAGAAGAAGTTGTTGTTGTAGAAATCCAGTGTAGTCAGGGCTGGATGGCATTTGTGGCACTTAATGCATGTCACTGAACTATACACTTAAAATGGTCAAATGGCAAATTGATGCTATATACTTTTATAACAACTGAAAAAATTGGCAATATGAGGATGAAAGACAATAAGGGGGCCAAGACTTTTTGGGGGGCCAAGGAGTCCTGCCCTGAGTATACCTTCTGAACTGAGGAGGGATACCTCCTGGAGTGCTCCCCCACCTCTCACCCCACCCCCCTTCGACCCCGCTACACCACCCTCCTTCGACTCCTCCCCTAGCCACTGAAAGAAAGTGGCCAGCCCGGGCCAGCCTGGGCCCCCCTCCAGAGCAGATGGCTTTGCTCTTTCCCTCTGGGTCCTCCCTCACTCCAGGCCCTTGAAGCAGGAGAGACCTTTCTAGAATACGTCATCTCACCGGAGCCCTAAATGTCGAATTTAAATTCATACTTTGTACCACCTTTGATTTCAAAGCGGATTACACCTCTCAGTGAAAGGCGGGCGCGTGGGGCCTGCGCAGCCTCCCGGGTCTCGGCTGGGCTCTAAGCATTGTTAACTCCTTCCAATTCATTAGGTCTAATCCCAGCAGCGCTGAGTAAGGGGCCCTGGGCCACCCCGCGCTCAGGCCATATGTGTCCATTATGTCACTCCCTGGCTAATCCAGCACTTGAAAGGGGCTGTGGCCACCAGCTCCTGGTGTGATCGCGTCCCGGCCTGCAGTGAGGGGGTCGGCAGCCAAGGTCTGAGGAGGAGCACTGCAAGGCACACCCCTACAGATCCTTGGGGGGATAGGGCTGCAGAGACCACAGAGTGGGAAAGTTGAGGAGGCAGAAGGCCAGACAGACATCACTCTGCGTGGTCATGCCTCTTCTCCCGCAGTGCACACTCCCATCCACACACCACCACTAGTGTGCAATGTGCCACGGGCTCATAAACCTCACACACTCACAGATACACTTACTCAGCTCAGGGCTCAGACACCGCCATGCCCTTATTCCACACTGGCACATCCACACTGTACACCCAATGCCCTGCACCCACACATGCATTGGGCATCTATCTGCACACACTGGCATTCACACCCATGTGCCCTTCGTGTGGTCAGTATCACACCCCCAACAACATCCTTCCACACATTCCCATCAAGTTTCCATACACCTCCACCGTGACACATTCTGGATGTGTAACAAAGGAAAATTCACCTTACTGATGCAAAGGCAGAGAGAGAGGTGAGGAACCGGGGTCTCACAACTTTTTTTTTTTTTTAGAACTGTAACCTGTAGGCTCCCAGAAACCTGAGGGTTTCTCCCCAGGCCCCACCTCATAAAGGCTCCACCCCCTTCCTAAAGCACCAAGCCAGGGAGTAAGCCTTTAACACACGGGTCTGCGGATGGCATTCCAGTTCCACACCACAGCAGCCTCACCATCATCCTCGGGGTTTAGACTCAGGGAATCTCAGAACCCCATGGCTGCATTCCATGTCAGATCAGGGGAAGTTCCAGCCAGGGGCTGATTGACCCACGACATCCTCTTGAGAGACCCCAGGTCTCCGTTCTAGATTCTGGAATGGGTAACACGGAGTTCCCTGGTCATTTTGCGGTTTGTCAGTGGGACTTTCGCCCCTTCCTTCGTGGAGCTCTCCTGAGCTGTGTCAGACAGAAGAAAGAGAAAACACTACGATCACTCTCAGGTAGGGGAGAAGGCTCTCTGTCCAGGGAAGGGTCAACCTGAAGCCCATCTTCTTGCCTGACCTTGGTTCTTCCCACCCTCCACACACAACACCTGTTCACAGTGCTGCTTCAGCCCACCAAGGGAGCCCAGGACTCCCAGAGCCACAAAGCCACTTGCTAATTAATTGTGCTAATTAGCAGGGATGAAGCTGAACATCTGGACCCTCTCACAGGGGAGCCTAGACCCTCAGTACTCACAGGTTGAGAACAGGTGCCCAAAGGGACATCTCCATCCTTTTAGACCTGGGACACCTCCATCATGGCACAGTACCCCACACATATTCTGAGGACCCTAAAGGGGTCTGGTCAGGAGACGACCCTTAAACTATGCTCCTGCAGAAGACTTCTCCCAGACTCTCTGCAATGAGAATGGGAAGACAGAGTTGCTATGCCCAGGGTGGGGAAGGAACCCCTGCTTCGTACCTTTGCCCATCTTCTAACCACTCTCCCCCTCACCGCTTACCGCCCTCATCCCTACTCACCGCTTTCTCTATGAGTGTTCCTCCAGGATCTCAAAGGCAAATGTCCTTACAAAGCAAGACCAGAAAGGCTCACGCCCATCATTAGTTCGTTCATTCAGCAAACGCGTTCTTGAGGCTCTGACTTCAGGCATTGCCCCGGGCACCGGGCACGCCGCTGTCACCAGAGTGCGGCATCTACATAAAATGAAATACTATCTGGCCATAAAAAGGAATGAAATTTTGATATATACTACAACATGGAATTTGAAATCTAGGTAAAATAAGCCAGAAGGACTGATATTGTGTGCTTTGGTTTCTATAAGGCACCTGGAGTGTCAGAATGAGAGCCAGGCTGTAGAACAGGGCTACCGGGGGCCTGGGGAGGACGGGGTGGGAAGTGAGTGGGAGTTTATCTGGGAGACAATGAAAAAGTATAGAACATGGATAGTGGTGACTGCCACACCATCGGGGATGTTTGTTGTTTGGGTTGGTTTTGTGAACAGAGTCTTTCTCTGTAGCCAGACTGGTCTAGAACTTCCTTCGTAGCCCAGGCTGGCCATGAACTCCTGGCGATCCTCTTACCTCCTCCCAAGTGGATGTGAACTATTTATTATGCCCTGCTCTTTATCTTTAAATGACTTATTTTCTTCTCCTTCCTCTCCCTCCTCTTCCTCTTCTTCTTCTGCAGTACCGGGATTTGAACTCACAACCTTACGCATAGTAGGCAAGCACTTAGCCAGTGAGTTATATTTCCAACCAGCAAATGTGCTCAATGTCACTGAAGTGTGCCACTACTGAAACGGTAAGCATGTCTGTCTCACCACAGCGAAAACGAAAGAGCAAACAGCATTACACACCCTTACGGAGCATGGGTTCCAATGGAAGGAGAAACAGTAAACATAATAAATGCAATGCATGAAAGCAGCTGTCTGACCAGGTCCGTGAGGCTTGGCCAGGGACCAGCATTCCCCGTAGAAGGAACACTATGTAGAGGCTCTGAGGTGGGAGTGCAGGACGCTGGGGGTGGGGGTGGCAAAGAGGAGAGGGTGTGGAGAAGGCGGCAGAGATGGCAGCCCATCGGAAAGGCTCTGTGCACCTCACCTAGCGCACGCCTCACAGCACCCAGCATCTATCCGCCAACACTTAGCAAGGACCTCCATCTTCTCCCCTAGCTATCCCTTAGGGCTCACGGGGCACCCCTGCTGTGCTACTTACCCTCCGACCTGCACACCCCAGGACCACCCCTCAATTCCCCATACCAGCTGCCTCCACACCCCTTCCTCATCATCGGTCACCCTCTTGAAATCCCAATCCTCTCCAAGCTTCACCACAACAGCCAGACATGCCACCCTTGTGATGGCTACTATTGTCAGTTTTACAGAGTCTAGAATCACCATAGAGACGAGCCTCCGGGTGTGTCTGGGAAGGAAGAGACAGACTATGTTCATCGGGGTCGGAAGATGTGCTCTCAATGCGGATGGTACCATTCCCTGGGCTGAGGTCCTGGGTTGAATATAAAGGAGAACGTGAGCTGAGCATCAGCATCCGTCTCTCTGCTTCCTGACTCCAGCTGCCTCAAGCTGGTGCCACCACGCCTTCCCAGCCATGATGGCCTGTGCCCTCCAGCTGCAAACCAAAATGAACCCTTCCTTAAGTCATCTGCCGCTTCGGATTGGACAGCTCTTCTGTGGCCCACCCACTTTGGGGGTTCTGTAACCCAGAATCACAGCCAGTTATGACTGCTTCCTTCAAAACCTGTCTGTTACATGGGCTGTTGGGAGGACGGGAACCTTGGTCATGGGGGAGGCTGGTAACATGATGCTTGGGGAGAGGCTCCCCAGGGATACTTATCTTTTCTCCCTTTTTTCCGGGTCTTGCAGGCTCATCAGAGCGGGCAGACTGGCAGTTCTGAGGTGGAAAACAGTCTAGTCTAAAAAGTTAGGCCACGTGGGGAAGGAGGAACTGGAGAAGGAGACAGGCATTTCTTGAGCAGCTATCATATAAAAAGTCATGTCTTTCACCCTCGCTGCACTCTCGGGCCTGTGAGGCCATTCCTACCCTGTGTACCCTGTGTCTCAGCTCCCACAGGTGAAGCTATTTCCCACCTAACTTTCTTGCTGTTGGGACTCTTCGGAGGAAGGCTCCAGCCTGTTTGCCTCTGGTGCCCTTCGGAGGGGCTGGCAGCCTTGTTTCTGTTTTCCAGGCCAGGCAACGAAAATGGGAGGAAAGTACCTTGCCCAGGGCCACGCTGCAGAGAGGGTGACTGTTGGACTGGTCTGTGTAGCACCAGGGTCACAGGGGCACTTCCAGTCTTTCCGTGGTCTAGCAGCATGAGCAACAATGTCACCACTGTCCTTAGGTATTGCTATGTACCCTACCCCCAGCCAAGACGGTCACACCCATGATTCCATTTCATCTTCCTGGCTTGCTGGGAGCTGGTTCTATCACCAGCCCTACTTTATAGGTGAGAATACTGAGACCCAGGAAGGCACAGTGCCCAGCCACAGTCACACCACTGCCAAGAGGCCAGGTCAAGATTAGAATTCGTTCTTCCCACTTGCCAAGCTTATGTCTGTCTACTGCCCGACTCTGCGGACTTTAAGACTGGCACAAGCCACCCACCGCTCCCCAGCACCAGTTCTCACAGTCTGGGATTTGAGACTCATCGATTGATTATTGATGGATGAATCTGCGGTCTGGCTCTGGCATCACTCAGTCAGGCCCCGGGCAAGGGCAGGGATAGGAATGAGGTGGGGGTTTTCCAACCCCAGAAAAGGCCCTCAGGCTGTGCCTGTCCCCAGATTCTGGCTTCTGGCGTCCACCACTGTCAACTTCGCCGCCCCTGGATTTAAAGTCACAGTGACAATTAATCACCTGATGACATGGAGGGCAGGCTGCAGAGGAGTTAATTAATTAGGGAAATTTCTCCCAGTCCTTTGAAGGTGAAATGTGTGGGGAGGGGATAGGACCAGGGACAGTTATTAGTCAAGCTGAACAGGCTGACTCCGAGAGAAGACTCAAGAAGTATGCAGGGCAGTTTAGGAAGGATGGAGACCTCACCAGGGTATATCTCAGAGCACGCCCAAGGAGCCCTGTCCCTGGCCTCCCTACTTCACTGTGGCTGGGCCTCACCTAGACAGAGGCCTCTGTGAGTCCAATGGAATCAGAAGGGCAAAGCTGGCATCTGCAGCCCCTCCCCAAATAAAGGCGGTCAGTCACAGCAGATGCTTTCCAGCTCCGTGGCAATGGTGTCGTGTCTGCCCAGCTCCAACTCTTCAGGCGTGCCGATGAGAAGGAACTCTGTTGGAGTTGCGCAGGCTTAGGGAAGGAAAATGATGGTGGAGAAGTGGGTACCTCTGGCTTCTTCAGTCCCCCGTCCTCTGCCCTTGTGGCCCTGGGTGGAGGTTGGGGAAGGGATAATTTTGGGCTTCCTGGGACTCCGAGTGATCTGCCAGACAAGGCAGCAATCACAGAGGCCATCGAGGAGCTGTCCGTTCTCAGCCGTATATGAAACAGGCTGGCAACTTGGTCATGAGAGTGTGGGAACCAGGAAACCCCTCCGGCTGGACCCCATCTGGAAGGTTCCCATCCATCCAAATGTATCCAACCTGCAGCCCACAGTGTGTATGTGGGTAGCTACAAGTACAGCCCAACACAAAATCATGAACTTGCTTTTTTTTTTTTTAATTCAATTGCATGGTTCTTAAGTACAGATTTATAGATGACAACATTGTATCACGGTATCAAAAGGTTGGACTCCCCTCATTGTTTCCTGCAACATCCACACATGGGAGAAAAATCCCATGGAAGCACAAAGGGCCAGGGATCAGGAAGGTTCAAGGAGGTGGTGTCCTCCTGAAGAGAGAAAGCTGTCATTTCAATGGGCTTATTGTATAGCCTGAGCAAAGGAACAGAGCTGGCACCTGGCTCAGAACACCTGGAGAAGGGTGAAATGTTGAGCAGGCAACAGCAGTGTGGAGTGAATGGTGAGGAACCCGGGGAGGGCTAGAGGAGACCAGAGAACAGAGGTATGGTGGTAGCAGAAGGTCTTAAAGGGCGCGGGGGACTGGACCTTGCTCTCGCCCAGTGGGCTGTCCTCTGGGATTTGTATCCTGGACTGTCACGACTGGAGACCTCTGGGCTTTTGGAAAGGCACCATTGGCAGCTGGGGATCATTTGCTGGGAGTAGATGGGAAACTAGTGAGGAGGCATTTTTTATGGTATGAGAGAGATGAAAGTGTCGTCCAAACACGGAGCAAAGGGCAAGGGGATGCTGGACACTCTGGACATGGCACTGGACACACCCCACTCATCTGCTCTTTTCCATCTCCTGAATTCCTGGGTGACTTGGGGCTGATAAAGCCCAGGTGAGCAGATCCGGAATCCCACCACTAGCCGCCATGTACCCCTCCCCCCACCCCACCCTTTGAAATCTCAGCCCTTAAGGAAGGTCAGCAGTCTGGGTACACTGCTGTGCTCAACCCCGGGAACCTTAGGGGAAAACTGTGAGAAGCAGTGCACAGCCTGCACACACACACACACACACACACACACACACACACACACACACACACACACACACGCTCGTGCTTCCCCATCCCCGGCCCCATCCGTCATTTGTACTACGGGAAGAGAACCTAATCCCAAATCTGAAAAACTATGTGATAGAGGCTTTACAGTATTAGAAGGCAAACAGTGGCAGGTGTAATTAGGAGAAAAATTTGTCCTGCTCTCGACTTGGGGGAGAGAAGGGAAGATCTGGCATTGCAATCTCCCCGTGTTTACCCAGCGTGCGCACGCACGCCGGGGAGCAGGCGCTGGCCACCGGCAGATTAATATTTGATGCAAGGAAGAGAAACGCATGCTGTTCATGTTTATTTAGGATATTGTGAAATACAGTGAAATTTGCAATTTTATTGGATTTGTGGGGGGGGACGGTGTTTTGGAGAAGTCTTAAGCCGCATGGTAGGACACGCGCATCTCTCTGGAGCATAGCCACACCAGCTTTGGCGTTGAGTCCCCGCCACCCCCCTTCCTAAATCCAAACTTCTAGTTCTTATTCCCCTCCTGAAATGAGAGAGGATTGGCCCCAGGGGTATCGGGGGGAATAAGACAGAAATCTCAGCTGGGCCTCTTAATTTGGAGTTTAGTGGCATGTGGCTGGCACAGAGAGCGGCCATCTCTGGGGGTTCTTGTCAATTATGCCAGGGCTGGAAGCCAAAGTTGAGCAGCTTGAGGCACCAGTGACCCTGGCTGGGCTTTCGGGGTAAGGTGGAGTGGGAGAGTGGGGAGAGAGGAGAGGAATGTGGAATAAAGCTAAGAAACCGATTGGTGGAAAGAGCCTTAGAAGGCACAGGTTACCAGCCAGGACAAGCTTCTCCCATCTCCTCTCCCCCCAGAGCCAGCCAGTCTGCACTTCCATAGCGGGCAGACTCTTCACCCTGCCCCAAAGTCAGACACTGACTGGTGGAAAACTCCTTACATTTTCCAGGCTGCGTAGACTGGATGGAGGGGGGACAAGGATCAGGTCAAACCATAGGCTCACAAGTATGCTCAAAGAAAGATAGGATGATAAAGGATAGGCCTGTAATCCCAGCACAAGGGAGGCTGAAGTAGGAGGATCACTTCAAGTTCCAGGCCAGCCTAGTCTGTAAAATGAGACCCTGTCTCAGAAAAAAAAAAAAAAAAAAAAAAAAAAGAGCCTACAAAATGGCTTAGTGGATAAGGTGCCTGCTGACAAGCCTGAGGACCTGAGTTCAATACCTGGGCCCTACATATTCAAGGAGCGCCGTGACTCCCAGAAGCTATCCCCTGACTTCCACACGTGCACTGTGGAACAGATGCTTGGAAATAAATAAACACACCACATAGACATTTTTAAAATAAACAATCCCAATAGTGTATAGATAAAAGATGTAAGGTAGATACTTCCACGCACACTGTATTTGAGGGACTGCATAAACATTGGTTACTGTGGTGTGTCTAGATCTAAGAACTTGGTGCCTACAAACCTGAGGGGTCCAGGGATCGAGAGTTGATTTCCATTGATCATAACTTGTGCAATTTGAGTTTTTTCTCACGTCCGTGTACTGTTCTTCCAGTGACAATGGTTCTAAGGGTTGAACCCAGAGCCTTAAACAAGCCTGGGAAATACTCTAGCGTCAAGCTGTATGGCCAGGCCAGCCCTCTTTTTGCACTTTATTTTGAGACAGGGTCTCACTAGGTTGTACCAGCTGACCTTGAGCTCATTTCATAGCCCAGGCTTTGATCTTTTGATCCTCCGGGTCAGCTTCCTACGTAACAGGACTACATGTGTGCACCACCATGCTGGCCACCGCACCTGGCTTCACTTGCTTTGGTTATTTTCTTTTTAAGATTGGGTCTTGTTATATTGTGAGTTCAGTTTACTTGGTAGCTTTCTCCTCTGAGAGTTTGAGCACGGAGCAGAAATACTCCTATTACAGCTCTTAGTTTATCTGTAGATGAAAACCTTTGTGACTTAAATAAGACACTCAGCTTGTAGAGTCAAAAAAAAAAAAAGATTGGGTCTTGTTACATAGACCAGCTGGGTTTTAAACTCTGGTTCCTCCTGCCTCCATCTCCTGAGAGCTGGAGTTACAAGAATGTGCCACTGTAACCAGACTGTTTCCTTTTTAAAAAGAAAATGCTTTCTAGCCCAAGAACAGGTTAAGATGAACAGGAAGAAGCTGGGTGGTGGTGGCCCACACCTTTAATCCCAGCACTCGGGAGGCAGAACCAGGTGGATCTCTGTGAATTCAGGCCAGCCTGGTCTACAGGTCGAGATCCAGGACAGGCATCAAAACTACGCAGAGAAACCCTATCTCAAAAAAACCAAAAAAAAAAAGGTAAAGAGGAAGAGGTTTGGCATGAAAAAACAATAGGATGAGAACTATGGGGGCTGGTGGGGAAAGACACAAAGGGCCAGAAACACAGGTGAGCAGAATTCACACCCTCTGCCTCCTCACATGTGCACAGAGGAATCCTGTGGATCTATAAACTGAGCCAAGCTCCCCTTAGAGCTCCCGCCCACTTCCTTACTGCCTAATTCTACTCAAGGAAGAGCTTGAAGCAGAAGAAACCATACAGGAACCCTCCTTGCTAGCTCACTCTAGACCATGCTTAGCTTTCTTACACAGCCCAGGACCACCTGCCTAGGGGATGGTGCCTCCCACAGTGGGCTGGACCCTCCTACATCAATTAACAATCAAGACACACACACACCCAGACATGCCTACAGGTCAACCTGATCTGGGCAGGCCCTCTACTGAGACTCCCTTTTCAGATGATTCTAAGCTGTGTCAAGTCAACAAATAAAGCTGACTAGGACAGGTTCGTGTCTGTATATGTATGTGTGAGCACTGGAGAACATTTATACTCACAACATCCTCTGAGGCATGGGTACCTGACACATGCTCCCAACCCTTCCCCCAGCCTTCGGCACACTGACTCACCTACTATATTTGCTCATAAATCTGTTTACTTCCCTCAACTGTGAGTAGAGATTTTTGTCCTTTTTTTTTTTTTAAAACTTCAACATTGCCAAGCATAACCCATGGCATACAATAGGTGCTCAGTCAATGTTCGCTGGACTGAACTGACTTCCGTTTCCTGATGTGTCTTGACAAATAGGGGAGGTAAGGAATCTCAGTGCTCATAGAGGGTCCATGCATACGTGTCTGGGGTGAGTCTCTTTATTTATGTGTCTGTGCATGTCGACGCGCCCTGGCATAAACTAATTCCAGCCACAGGAAAGGAATGTGTGTGTGTGCGTGTATGTGCGTGTGTGTGTGTGTGTGTGTGTGTGTGTGTGTGTGTGTGTGTGTGCGCGTGCGCGCGCGCGCACAACAGCTCCAGCCACCCTCCCATGCATGCTCACAGCCCAGCGACTCCCAGCTTCAGCTCGGTCAGGTTTCTTCCCTGGAAACCTGGAGCCGCTAAAATTAGTATGAAAATGGTCATGTTCGGTTAAAAGGAAGGGGGGTGGGCAGAGATGAGGGTGCCCATGAGTGCTATTTTATTTCTCAGTGAGAGGATAAAGTGATTTTTCCTACATAATTTTTGATGTAGAGGCTAAATTAGGCCGGAGAAGAGGGACAGAGCAACTTTCGCCCTTATTAGTATTCTGGCCGCGTGGGCCCAGCCACGGCAGTTATGTATTTTTGCAAGTATGCATATAATTTATTGTGGAGAACACAATTTACATGGTAGTCGATGCCTGTTTTATAGCCTCACAAATAGATGTATGAACTCAAGCATATAATGGCCCAACCAGCAGGCGCAAATACGTTCTAAATCTTCTAAATGTGCTTCACAAAAATGTAACTGAGGAATATAAAACAGATCAATTCTTGCATGTTATATATTGGTTTTTGATTTACAAATCTAATCTGGGACATTTCTTCAGAAATGAGAGGACTTCCCCGCCCCCCTTCCTTCCCCTCCTCTTTCTCCACCAACTTCTCTGGCACAGACCTTGTCTGTTGGTCAGGTCTGTAGGTCTACCACCTCCAGGACACGCACAGGTGACCGTGTGGGTGGGGCACACACCCTGCCCGGCTGCCCATGTGGACACATGTCTGCATGCTCAGGGGCTCCAGATCTTGGGTGCAAGGGACAGAGTGGATATCCTTCCTTGGGGTGATCTTTCTCATTGGAGGCTGAACATTTGTAGGGAGGCACTATGGTGGGGACCCAGGAGGGGCACGGTCATCTCTCAGATTCAGCTCCTTTGGGATTCCACCCAAAGGGCCTAGGACTCAAGACTGGCTTCCTGTCCAACTATAAATGGAAAAGAAATAGACATTTGTTGAGTTGCCTTTTTAATTCTGCACCTGAGATATTTTTATCAGTTTATCTCCATGTATGTTGATTCTTATTATAAAATACCCACCCTGTCATTAAGCAAATAACGGACACATAAACTGTGGTGAACAAATGGAATACAATACAGCAAAGCAAATGAGCCAATTTTTTGCTCCGTGAAGCAACATGGATGAATCTCACACAACCAGGTGACATGGGGATGGGACGCAGGGCAGGAGGAAAGTGCCTTCCCAACACACATAAGCTCCTGGGTTTGGTACACAGCACTTTTTTTTTCAATGAGGGCTGACAAGATGGTTCAGTGGGTAAAGACACCTGCCTGCCATCAAGGCTGACCATCTGAGTTCAAACCAGGGTGGAAGGAGAGAACCAACCTCTGCAAACTGTCCTTTACACAGGTGCTGGGCTATGCACACACATGAGCACACGTGTGCACACACAATAAATAAATGAATTAAATAAATATAATAAAAAAGAGATGCTAATGGGACTGGAGACATGGCTCAGCAGTTAAGAGCACTTGTTGCTCTTGCAAAGGACCTGGATTGATTCCCAGCACCCACATGGCAGCTCATACAACTGTCTGTTACTCCAATTCAGGGGATCCAACATCCTCTACTGACCTCCATGGGCACGAAGCATACCTGTAGTACACATGCATACACAGAGGCAAAACATTCATACACATAAAATATAATAAATATTTTAAAATGAGATGTTATTTTAAAAAATGAAATGAGAAAAGGAAGAAAGACATGTAAGAAGGCAGACCCTACGGAGGGCTTGCCATTTGGTGCCTGCTAAGACAAAGTCTGAGGGAAGTGAGTGCCATCAAAACACAGTGTGTATACCTATGCAGATGTGATGATGAAATGCATTATTATATATAATCAATACAGAGCCCGAAAGCACGGTGCCTCATTTGCTATTCAGAGGTGTTCCTTGCTAGTCTAGAGAAATGCTGCCGTTCGACTTTCAGAGAAGCAGCATTGTCTTTTGCCTGTTTTTTTTTTTTTTTTTTTTTTTTTTTTGTTTGTTTGTTTTTTGTATAGTTTTTCTTTTTTCTTCCTCACAGTGTTGGGGCTAGACCTCAGGGTTTTGTGCACACTGGGCAGCTGTTCTGCCATGGAGCTGTGTCCCCAGCCCTTCCTTATTTATTTTCTGTTTCATTCGCCTCCTTCATTTGTTTATTTTTGTGTTTTGTTGTTTTTTTCTTGCTTTGGGCTTAGTTCACTCTTTCTCTTGTAGGGTGGAAGGTTGGGACTGACCTGACATCTGGTTTGATGTGGACACTTGTAGCTATAAGTGTCCCTCTGAGAGCTGCTTTGGCTGCACCCACAGGCCCCACAGGCTCTGTTTCACTCTCATCACATGATGTTTCACATCATGTACATTTTGTCATGCCTCTTGCAATTGGTTGTTTGGCCTCCTGGTTTTGTGTTGTTTACTTTCCACATATTTATAACTTTTCCAAATTTCTTTCTGCTTTTGATTTCTGATTTCATTTTACACTGTCATCAGAGACTTTGACTTACGTGATTTCAATGTTTTTAAATTCATTAGCATCTAATTTGCAGCCTAAGACACAATCTGTCCTGGAGAAAGATCCATTTACACTTGGGAAGGTGTGTTCTGTTGGTGTTTGGGGGAACCAATTATTAGACTACTAGTATTTCCTAAGCAAATCTTCCTTCCATTCTCATTCTTTCTGTCTGTCTGTCTGTCTGTCTGTCTGTCTGTCTCTCTCTCTCTCTCTCTCTCTCTCTCTCTCTCTCTCTCTCCTTTAGTTGGCCCCCAACTCCTAATATTGCTTAGAATGACCTTGAGTTTTAATTTTTTTTAATTATTTATGTGTGTTTGGAGGGCTATATGCACGTGGAATGGCAGGTGCCTACCTGTGTGCCTAGGGCAAAAGAAGACGTCAAGTGTCCTCTTCTACCCCTCTCTGCCTATTCCTTTGAAGCAGGGTCTCTCTCTGAATCTGGAGCTCAAATTCTCACCCAGGCTGGAAGTCAGCAAGCCCCAGAAATCCTCCTGTCTCTGCCCCATTCAGAGCCAGGGCTATAGGCATTTGCAGGGATGCCCAGCTTGTGGCATGGGTGCAGGGATCTGAGCGCCACCCTCAGGATTGTGGAACAAGCACTCTTAACCACCAAGCCATCTCTTTAGCACCTGACCTTGAACTTCTGATCTCCCTGCTCCTGCTCCATGAGTGCTGAAATTACATGCATGTACCACCACGCAGGAGGTGGAACTCAGGGCCTCCTGCACGCCAGGCAAGCCCTCTGCTAACTGAACTACCTCTGCACCTCTTACATCACCATTAGAAGGGCCTGTGTTAGATCTAGCCAGCCCCACGTGTTGCTCACATCCTTTTATTCTTTTTCTTTTTTTTTTCTGTGATGATCCTCAGCCTTGGTCTTTGGCCTTCACATTAATGGAGTTCTGTATCTCAACTGATGGGCGTTTATAATTTACAAGTCACAGCCCCAATTTCAGGGCATGGGTGGGCAGCTGGGCCATCCTGATCTGTTCTCCAATGGAGGATAGCATGGTACCCTCACCCCTCACCAGGGTCTCAAGCTCAGTATAATGTCCTATCAGCTTCAAGTACGCACCCCGCCCCCCCCCCCAACACACACACATACAACCTTCCCCGGGGATCTTGCCCTGGGGGTGAGCTGAGTCCATAGCATCACTTCTAACCCTCTGGTCTTAAGCGAATGTGTATTATTGACAAGGACCAATGCTTCAGACCCAAGCGAATTGCCAAATCTCCCTCTGGTCCACGTTGAAATGTTGACAGAGTACAGAAAGCATCAACTCCGGCTTCCTCCGGCTGGATGCTTACAGCCCAAAGCTGCCTGCCTAGGAGACCTTCCTCAGAGGCTCCTCCTCCTCCATGTGCTGCACGAAATAAACGCTCTGAGGGTCCCATCAGAGCAAGCAGGGCCCACTTGGTACCAACTTTCCTGTCTGTTGTCTATGCGCTTGTCCATTCTTCATGCCCTTACCACCCCAGTCAGGTTTACAGGACCAAGCTGTATTGGATGCGGCATTTCCATTTGTCCTGTGGGTTGGTGATGAGCAGAGACAGGAAGGGTCATTCTGATATTTATGCTCCCATCCCAGCTTCACTAACTCTGACTGAGCTGTGTGACTTCAGGCAATTCCCTTTCCCTCTCTGAACTTCAGTTTCTTCACACACAAAAGAGAAAACACTCATAGTTATTGTCAGCACTTTGAGTCCCTACCTCAGACCCAATACTGCACTACCAGAACGCCATTCGACCCTCCCAACAGCCTTGGAAGAAGTGAGCACCTGTGACAAAGAAGGAAACTGAGGCCAGTTAATTGGAAAAAAAAAAAAACTTACCCCAGACCGCAGGCATTCAACAACCATCACTCCCACAGCCCTGAACCTCTAGGCCAGAAAACGACCTCGGACGTGTGGCGCTCCATTCTCCCTGCGTGTGCTTCTCTGCGTTCACATAGTTAATGAAAGGGCAGGAAGAGGGGAGGATGGACTGAGCCCCAGATGATGGCGATCACTGAGGTTCCATCAGTTTGCTGGGGGAGGGGGTGGCAGGTTCGTGCCAAGGTATCTTTAGATGAAATTGCCTGATAACCTGAGGATCGCTTGCATGGGCCTCGTCAAAAGGGGCAGGGGGTGGGGGAGGGAGGCAGAAGAAACAATACGGACAAAATGGGAAAGGGTTGCTCCTGGGCTGGGTGGTGGGGTCTCTGGCGTTTGTTCAGGCCTCTCTCTAGTAGTTAAGGTTTAAAAAGTTTCGAAATAAAATATAAGCTCAAACCTCCAGTATCCTGACTCCTGGGTGTTTCTGTCCCTCCGTGTCTCCAGGACAAAAAGGGTTCAGGCCTCTAGGTGAAGATGGCTGTATTGTCTGGACCGGGGTAAGGCTGCATGGCCGCGTGCGTTTCTTTCTTGGCCTAGGTGCCTTCCGGCAAAGAGACTTACTGTCCCCTCTAGTGTCTAGAAATGGAGACACCATTTTCTTTGACTTTGCAGAGCCTTTCTGAAAGGACGAGGAAAAAAGGGAGGGCTTTGCTTTAAATAATAGACAGACAGACAGACAGACAGACAGAGGGGAGCGTGGGGGGGGGTTGTGCTCAGTTCCCTTCCCACATTAAGAAATATGCCCCAGCTGGAGGTCTCTACCTGCCAGGAAGAGCAGGCTCATGCTGGACTTCTAGGCCTATAGTCACAGCCAGCATCCCCATGGCAACAAGCTAGTTAGAGGGTCCTCAGCACAGCCCCCTGGGGCCACTTATCTGCACCTCCCAGGAGGGCAGCGTTAATGGCCCTGTCCTCCTCCCTGTTGTCCACACCCCCCACCAGACATTCTCCAGAACACGGGGGACAAAGGCCCACCCCGGGCCAAAACACATCTCTCACATACACACGTCTTTTATAAACTCCTCTCACACATACCTCCCTCCCCACTTCCTCCCCCCCACCCCCTACACGTGTACACACACACACACACACACACACACACAAACACACACACACACAAACACACACACACACACACACACACACACACACACACACACACACAATGTCTCCCATTGAAAGCCAGCACTGTAGCTGAGCTCTGCATATGTCGGTTTGGGAGTGGGGTAATATAGTACCGGTCTCTTGTCCCTGGGTGACTGTAGGAGTCAAATGAATGAACAAGGCATTTAGTACAGTGTTTGGCATGTCTCGATATTGCTGTAGCTGTCAGGGGAGGAGGAACAGCCCCTGCTGTTGGCCACCACCAGTATCAAGTGTTTACTGTGTGCCCAACTCTTAAAAAAAATAAGGTTATTTATTTTTATTTTTATATCTGGATGTTCTGCCTGCATGTATGTCTGTGTACCACATAAGTGCACGCATGGTGCCTATGGAGATCAGAAGAGAGCATCAGATCCCCTGGAACTGGAGTAGCAGATGGTTGTGAGCTGCCATGTGGGTGCTGGGAACTGAACCCAGGTCCCCTGCAGCAGGAGCCAGTGCTCTCAACTGCGGAGCCCTCTCTCAGGCCCAGTGCCCAGCTCTTTTAAGGCAGGGGCTTGGTTATGGGGGTGGGGGCGGAGATTAGAGCTTTCTGATTCACTAGCTGTTGACGGCTCAGCCAGTAAAGGTGCCTGCTGCCAAGCCAGGACCTGAGTTTGAGCCCCAGAATCCACACCGTGGAGAGAACCCACTCTTACAAGCTATCCTCGAACCCCGACACATGCAGTCACACACACACACACACACACACACACACACACACAATCTCTCTCTCTCTCTCTCTCTCTATATATATATATATATATATATATATTATATATAAAGTATTTTTTTAATTCACAGTAATTCCAGGATGTTGTGAACAATCTCTCCCTCTGCAAAGCCTGCACCGTGCCCTGCCCCTCTCCACAGCCTCCATTTGGCTCCACCTGCACAGTGGACTGCTGTAGAGAGCCAGGGCAGAATTTGGGACACCCTCAGCCTCAACGTGATGCCTCTTATTTTCACCATCACAATCGCCTGCTTCCCAAGCACCCTCAGGCAGCCTGCGGCACATCCTTCCTCTGGATCTCAGGCCCATGCTTTGCCTCCCCTGCCCCCATGCTAGGACTGTGATGTGGAAAAGACCTGCCCTCCAAGCAGACATCTCACTGGGCAAGACAGAAGAGTGAGTATTCCCGCACATGAAGACAGATACACCGAGGGCAGAGAAGGCAGACCATTCATGGTCCCCGCTTTGGGGTATACATTGGCATTTCCTGGCATCCCCAAGCCAGGGGGAAGGGCAGGATGACAGGATGTGAGTAAAGGGGCTGAGAGAAGGGGGAGGGGCAGAGCTCTGCAGAGCCAAGGACCTCCTGCAAGCATGCCCAGCCCACTAATACCAAGGTGCACCCCCTAGGGTCCCCCACCCATATAATTGTCTGAGGAAATAGCATCTTGATGAGGTGTAAAATGACCCCAGTGTCCCATAGGGGCCCCACTTGTGGTCCAGGTCTCTTTGAGAAGGCGGAGCCCAGGATGCTATTTGGAAGGATCTGGTGCTTCCCCAGTCCCAGACTGTGGGAGCCAGAAAGGTCTGAGGGTGTTGCTTTACATTACGACAGTGTTTCAAGTAGCCCAGGCTGTCCTCAAACTCATTGTGTAGCTGAGGATAATCTTGAACTTTAGGCTCTCTGCACAGGTATATGGAACATGTATAGTGATTCTCAGCCCCCAACGACTTAAAAACACATCCCTGCTGGAGTTGCAGCCCAGATATTCTGATGCAGTGAGACTGAGGTTCAGCTGAAGTGGAGATGCCAGGGGATCCCAATGTGCCTAGTCTGTGAGGTTCTGGAGACCCAACACCGTGTTTTGTGTATACTAGACAAACCCTCTAACTGAGCACTTGGGAGGAGGCCGAGGCAGGCAGATCTCTGTGAGTCTGAGGTTAGCCTGCTGGACATAGAGTTTGGGGGTCACATATCAGATATTTACATTACAATTCATAACAGTAGCAAAATTACGATTGTGAAGCAGCAATAAAATAATTTTATGGTTGGAGGGACTGTATTAGAGGGTCGTAGCATTAGGAAGGTTGAGAACCACTGACAGATAAAGTTCCCCCTAAAGCTCCATAATGAGACTTTGTTTAAAACTATTAATTAATTAATTAATTAGTTAATTAATTAATTAAAGAAAACCCACAACTGAGGAATAATAGCTAGGTTAGGTAGGCTGGCTAGCATCTAGATGGCAGTGTGCCAGTGAGACCTCCCTGGACAGAGATGCAGGACTGGATGGTGTCTTGTTCTGTGAGGTTGCCAAAACTCTTGCAGCGGGACCAAGACACAGGGAAAGCGCTGGATAGTGGCACTGGATGGTGGCGCTGTGGTTGGACAGAAGTATCAACCAAAAAGTCTCAAGGTTAAAGGTCAGCTGCCAGACTTTTGAGAAAGGTAATTGGACTAGCCTCTGATGGCTTCATGATTTGATGGGATGAGGAAGCCTGTGATTGTGCACAGCGGGGGGGGGGGGGGGGGGGGGGGGGGGGGGGGGGGGTGCCCTAGGAATGCGTATCTTGTCCTTGGGCTCCTCTGCTCACTCTCTGCACCAGTCCACCACGAGAGAACCTGTGCTCCCAGCTGTATTCAGCCTCACTGCACACTGCACGTGGGCCCAGAAGCAGGGGACCATGTGACCATGGACTGAAGCCCCTAGAACTGGAAGCTAAAATAGGCATCTCAAGAGCCTCGGCTACATTAGCGAAGGCTGTTCTCCTACAAGGTCCCATTCACAGGCACTGTGTTTCGGACATACCTTTTTTTTTTTTTTTTCTGTGTAGCTTTGTGCCTTTCCTGGAACTCACTCTGTAGACCAGGCTGGCCTCAAACTTACAGAGATCCACCTGGCTCTGCCTCCCGAGTGCTGGGATTAAAGGCGTGCGCCGCCGCCGCCGCCGCCGCCGCCGCCGCCGCCACCACCACCGCCCGGCTCAAACATACCTTTTAATAACAACCGTTCAACTCATTACAAGAACTTCTTGGGTCAGCCCTGGGTGTGACCCTCCCTGGGACACACTGCTTTTGGTACCGCCAGACTGAAGTGTGCCTTCCTCGGCCCTCTCCCCCTCTGCAGGTGAGCACGCTCAGATCCTACACTAGCTGCTGGCCAGCAGGGGCCAAGGCAGAAGTGTATGCGAATGCTGGGTCCTGCAGGGATCTGAGCAGCCCTGTGGGCTTCCCCAGGCAGCAGTCACTGTGCCGGAGCTGAGTCTCTGTTTCAGAAGCCCTTGGTGTCCCCAAGGGGGCCACGCTTGCATCCCTGGAGGCCTGGGGCCTGCCTGGCAGATGTTGATATAATGCTGAGATGATGCAGATTTAGTGGGGAGGAATTGAGGAGAAGGTTCTAGTCCGAGGGCGTGGCTGGCCCCAGGAGACTTCCTGTATACCTAAGGTCTCAGGCTGGGTCCTTGTCAAAGTCGTCCCCTGTCTGACAGCACAGGCTGGGTATTTAACCAGCTCATGTCCAGGAGGGAGCTCAGCACCCTGTAGGTATGCTGCACTTTACCAACTAAACACAGAAAGGAACACTAGGGAAGCCTAAGGGAGGGCTCCAGGCAATGGGGGTGAGGACCACTCTCTAATAATATCATGCCACCATCAGTGATGGATCATAAGTACCACCATCACACACTCACATACATAAACACATGGGTACACACATGAACACATACACACACACATATACATATATGTACACATGCATACACCCCTCAAGGATTTGAGACAGCTTGAAAAACACACAGCATGGCAAAATAAAAGTTTCATAAACGGAAGTAAAATAGAGACAAAGGAAAACGTAGGTAGAGATACCAACACTGGCATCATGCATTGAATACCTACTGTGTCCAGGACACAGACTAATAATAAAGGCAGGAAGCCTGGTGAGAAGCTGGTCCCCTTAGGATCCCAGAGTTCCTGATTTGGAGAAGATCCTACAGGTGTCTGAACTCAGTCCCTACACAAAGCAGGGTGCTGCTCTCTGTTTCATTCATTCACCCATTCATTTGTTCGTCTATTTAGCAGATCCTTGTTGGGTATCTACCATGTGTAGCTGGAAAGCACTGATGAGAGCCAACATTTGCCCTTGGACACCACTTCCAGCTACTGACCCTGTCAGGCAGTGAGACACAGCTCAGGGGCTGCGGCCTAGGTCCTGTCCGGGTTTTCTGGAACAGGAAAGGCATCCATATTCACTTAGCATTCTTTTTAAAAATATGTTTATTATTATTATGTACATGCATATGTCTGCATATGAGTGAGGACGACGGAGGAATGTCAAGTCCCCTGGAGCTAGAGTTACAGGCAGTTGTGAGCTGCCAGATGTGGGTGCTGGGAATTGAACTCAGGTCCTCTGGAAGAACAGTAAGTGCTCTTAACCACTGAGCCATCTCTCAAACCCTCGCTCAGCCTTCTAACAGACTGTTTCCCATACTGTTTCATGAAGGAATCCATAAAGTGTTGTGTGATCATAGACTAAACACCAGTTTCTCTATTCCTTCGAAGCCTTACCTGTGAGGTGGGGTGGCAAAGATTTAAAGGACCTAATGTGTGAAGGTTGGTTTCTTAGTTGTTTGTTTTGTTTTTCAAGACAGGGTTTCTCTGTGTAGCCCTGGCTGTCCTGGAACTCACCCCGTAGACCAGAATAGCCTCAAACTCAGAGATCTGCCTCCCTTTGTGTGCCAGGATTAAAGGCGTGCACCACTGCCTCCTGACTGGCTTCTTAGTTTTGACAAAGATACCATGACAGCACAAGAAGTAACAAGTGGGGAGATGGGAGTCCTCACTGCATTTGTAACTTTCCCAAATTCTAAGATCATTCTAAGGTAAAACGTTATTTTAAAAAAAAATGAAAGGGCTGGCCTCATAACTTTGCTGTGAGGAACAGCCATGTGAGAGGTATTGAAATTATGATTTAATTTTGATTTAATTTGTTTTTCCTGATTTTGTTTTTCTTGATTTTTGGATTTGAAAGGGTCTTACTATGTAGCCCAGGCTGGTCTTGACTTCATAGTCAAAAATAATTTGAAAGAAAAAAAAAAAAAAAAACTAAGGACATTGTAAAGGAGGTTTTTATTCCTATGGATTTTCAGGCCAGCCTCTGAGAAGTCCAATGACTTGCTTGTGGTCATATGGATTGAAATAGCCAGCACCTGGATTCGAACACTGGCCTGAAGTGCTCCAAAGGCCACCGTCTTTTCACTACACAAGGCTTGCTCCAGTCTCTCACCCTTCCCCTAACCCTCTCTTTGTGCCCCTCTTACTGATTGGTCTTCTAACCTTCCCCCATGAATGCCACATTAGGCTCTTAGTACCTTTGATGACATAGAATTGTCACCAGGAACAGTGCGTAGAGTAAGGAACTAGCCACCATAATGAGAAGTGACCAAATATGCTTTCCCGAGGCACCTATGGTAGATCTCCACCTCTGCCCGAGCACACGGGACCACAGGAAGTCATTTCTATCCTGGACTCCAGCAGCCAACAGGTGCATCCAGAGGAACCATCCTGTGCTGAGGCCAAAGACCCTTGGTGCCTCCCACAGCTCAGCCAGGAACGCTTTGCTCAGGCCTCAGTCCAAAGCCAAGTGGATGTCTCTTTCCCACACCGTCCTGACTTGTCCCACATCATCTGGCTCTTGTCTACTCACCAGCAGCCTTCTTTAGGAGCTCAGAACTGACCAGGGCTCTGCTGAGGCCTCTTGGAGTTGAGCCTAGCTCCTCCAGGACCTGTGTACCTTGGCCACACACACACACACACACACACACACACACACGGAGCTAGACAGTTTGGAGTAGTCTTGCTTCCACTTCCAGTGGCAGAGAGATGGTAAGAAAGCAAGGTCCAAGTTTCTGGAAAGTTCCCATATTGGAAGGCTCAGCCCTCAGTCCTCCAGTCTGTATGTAATATGGCCTTGGGCAATCCTCAAACCTTCCAGGCCTCAGCTTCCTTACTCTGAGGCATAGGGAGAGGGGTGACAGACCTATCCGGATTTGCCTCTCAAGCAGAGCCCCGCCCCCCCCCCACTTCCCCATAACATGGCCCAGTCAGTCTTCTTACAACTGTGATTTCTTCGGGGGCCGTAACTCTGCTTTATGGACCCTCATGCTCCCCGTTGCCTAACAAGATAAACTGCAGACAACATTCTCACAGCGCTTCTCTGGACCAGAGTCAGTCCTGAGAGGTACACCCTGTGATCCGTATAGAAAAGGAAGCTGCCCGGCAGAGGCACGCCTGGCCCTGCACCAGTCCATCAAAAGTGTCCAGTGGGTTTCTGCTAGCTAGGTGGAAGGGTACACAGGAAAATGAATGAGCAGACTGCAGCGTGGGTGGGTATATGGGAGAATGAATGAGTGCATGGGTGGGCAGATAGACCAGTAAACGAATGAGTGGGAGGTGAGTAGGTGGGATGGGTGGGCAGTAGACAGATGAATGGGTGAGTGGACTGGTGGGTGAGTGAACTGATGAGTGGGTGGGTGAATGGATGGAGGGGTGTCAGGTTGGTAGATTGATGACAGACCTGTGGATGGGTGAGCGAGTGAACAGACCAGACGGGTACACAGACAATGGTTCTGGAACTTCCTGTGCTATCAACTCCCAAGAGTAAGCAGAGAGATAACCTATGGACCACGACAAGCAGGGAGGTGTTCTGAAACAGTCAAGGACCCCTAACCCAATGGAGAGAAGATAGCGGAAGCAGGGTCCCACCCACAGCTCTGGCAGGCTGCCACCTCCTGGGCACTGACATTGCTGCCCCCAAGCCCAACACACAACACCAAGCATCCCACCACGCGCCTGCGAAGGGGTGGTTGGCAGAGGTAGCGGGTGGGTGGTGACCTGATCCTCCATTGTCTCCTGTCACCTTCCTCCTGGCTGCTTGTTCTTTGCAATGTTACACTGGCCCTGCAACACTTGGATGCCCGAGCCAATTTTGTCATGCAAATGAATTCAGTCTATTGTAAATCCTTCAGAAGGGCTGGTGTCAGGAAGCCTTGGGGGTGGAGCCACCTGAGAATGGCTTCTCTGACGTCCCCTTCATGGCCACCACAGCAACATCTCAGACCTTTGCATTGGTCAGACCCTTGGCCAGGACCAGAACAGGCCTCGCTTATGGATCTTCCCTCATGATTGGTTGATCATCTGAGGCCTGGGGGCCCTGCACCCAGCCGCACAGTTAATTAGCCAGAGCTCAGCCAAGCCTCTCTGCTCCCAGCCAAGCCTCTACCCGTAGGCGGAGCTGTTCTTGCCATAACCTCCATACAGAGACAATTGGCCTCCTGGATGGCCTGAGCTCACCCCTCCATCTACCTTCAACTGCAGAATAAGCCTTGGGACCTCCCCGGGCCAGCCAATCATCCATCCCCTTAGCTCTGACAGGGGTAGGTCTGAAATGCAGACAGGGACCAGGCTGGCCTTGAAAACTAAAGGGCCCAGAGGACAGACAGTCCATGCTCTAGGATAGGTAACTTTAAGAAAGATTGACCAAAGCAAGGCCAGGCTGACAGCTACTACTGGTCAAGAACAGGATGAGGGCAAATGCCAGGTGTTCTTCCTGGGAGAGCAGGACCCATGTCATCAGCAACAAAGGTAAGGAGAGAGGTTACGCTGGGATATGGAGAAGATGATGAGTGATGAAGGCCAGCGCTGTCTAGACCTGAGGTGGAGGAACCCGGAAAGAATCCAGCTTGCCAGGTTTTCAGCACTAGCCTCGGGTCATTCTCACAGGAATTCTGGGACTAAAGCCATCCCTACTTTATGGATTAGAAAACTGAGTTAAGGGAAATCATGAGCCTGACTGCCAAGGCCACGCATCTTGCCAGGGCGATTTAATTCTAAATCCATAGGTAGCAGGCTTTCCAGAGTCTATGCTCTTTCCTCTGCCGCTGCTACCAAATACTGCCATCAGATGTCACCACACAGAAGGGAGAAATGGGGGATGGGGGGCTGAGTTGACAAAGGTAGAGTGATTTTCCTGGAAATGAGTTGCTCAGAACCTACCACCAACTTCCTCAAGCCTCTCCTAAGATGATCCCAACCAGCCAACCAGCTGAGCGGGATCTCTGAGAGTTCGAGGCCAGCCTGGTCTACAGAGTGAGTTCTGGGACAGCCAGTGCTACAACAAAGAGACAAAGAAACCTTGTCTGGAAAGACAGAGACAGAGAGAGAGAGAGAGACAGACAGACAGACAGACAGACAGAGACAGAGAGAGAGAGAGAGTCCCAACCCAGTGCTAGCCTGCAGCCACCTCCCCGACTGCTCCTACGCAACACTCTGCCCCCTGGTCTGCAGGTCTTTATCCTCATGTTCTCTCCTCTTGGAATGCTGTTCCCCACCCTGTCCGCTTTCTGAGCGCCAAGGCTTGACTCAAATGTCTCCTCCTCTGCATCCTGGAGTTCTCTCATTCTCCCCTTCCATCCTAGTTGTTTGCCTCTCCTCACTAGTCCTCAAGGGCCAGGGTGGCTCCCAAGTACCTCCAGCATGCTCTGCGCCAGTGACCCCGCCCCCACCCCCAGGCAGACCCTCCATAGTCCATAGCATGCCTGGGGTGCCCTTTCACCCTGATTTCTTCCCTATCACTACGTTCTGATGCTGGTGATATGACCCTTGCATTAATCCAAATTAATTCAAATGCTAAAAGCATCCTCATCGCCTAGGCTAGCCAAGGCACTTTTGAGGGAGCTGTAGACCGGAATGGCCTTAGCTCTGAGCTCAGGGCCTCCTGACCCAGTGGCAGGGCTTTGAGACCTCTCTGTCACCCATGCTGCATGCACCAGCGCTCTCTCCTGCCTCGCAGCCTCCCAGGCCACAGCATCTTGGAAGTCAGGGTGCTGTGAAGGAAGGCCCCTCCCAGAAGCTGGGTGGGTGGCCTTTTAAAGTCCAGCTGTTCCTGGGAAGGCTCCTTCTCTGGCCTCAGTTTCTCACAAGGCAACCAAAAGGATGCCCCGGAGTGCCAAAATTACAGGTATGAAGTAGCAACAAAAATGATTTTTATGGTTGGGGGTCACCACAGCATGAGGGACTATATGTAAAGGGTTGCAGCATTAGGAAGGTTGAGAACCACCGACGTAGATGAACAAGGGAGCTCTGAACCTAAGAGGCCGTAAGGAACAGGCCGTAAGTCACTGTAAAGAGAGTGGCAGTTACTGAGCACTTAGAATGTGCAGGCCTTGTGCTCACAGAATTCCCAGGTACACCATCTAAGCAGGCCTTTCAGCCTCTCTATGCAGTGGAATATCAGACCCATTTCACAGAGGGGCCAATGAAGGCCATCTTCCCAAGTTGTCCAGAGCCCAAAGCCTGGCCCTACTTCTGCTCAATGGCTTGGTCCTTTAGAGTTTGTCTTCAGAATGCAGTGAGCCTCTCTGTGGCTGGCTTGATCTAGGGTGGGAGGCGGGACAGAAGGAAGGGGCACCCTGGGCAACAGAAAGGAAGACGACCAGGTGGTCTGCACCTAGTCCCCACCTGACTGGCCACGTGGTCCAGAGTGTCTGGCTCTTCATGGCCACTCAGTGAAATGGTGACTGGGGGCCACGGTACATGCCAGTAATCCTAGCTGTCAGGACATTGCAACAAGATTGTAAGCTCGAGGCCAACATGTGTTACATAGCCAGTTAAAAGACAACCCCGGCTACATTGTAAAACCCTGTCTCAGCCCTTCTCACATACCGGCCACCACAGCCAAAACAAAACAAAACAAAAGACCCATAAGTTGGCTTCTGTTCTCACACACATGCTGTGGCATGTGCACATGTGTGTACATACACACACATACAGACACCTATATACATGCTCCCATGTGTATACACACACACACACACACACACACACACACACACACAAATCAATATGGCTAGTACAGTTTTTTTAAAGAGTGCTAGAGGAAGGGAGAGAGGCCGAGCACATAGGTCCCAGGTGTCCTGTGTTCCCTCTCACACCCCTGCATGGACGGTGTTCTGGAACATGGTGCACTAACATCTCTCAGCAACTGCAGGGCAAGACATCTGAAAGATCCATCTCAAGACTCCTCTCTGCCCTCCCTTGCTGGGCAAACCAGTCCTCTCTTCGGACCTCAATTTCCTCGACTGTAACAAGGCCAGAATGGATCCAAGAAACTGTCCTCACCACCCTACCCCACCCCCGTGTGTCTACCACAAACCCCTGGAGCTCAGCAAACCAAAGGGCGGCCCCTGCTCCCACCCTCACCATGAACACGCTTGCAGGCCCCTTCCCAAAGCCTAGCCAGGGTGCCCTGCCCACACAGCCCCTGTCGGGCCATTCATCAGGGGCCACTGTGCGCCGGGCTGCCCGCGGAATGAGGCTGCCTTCTGCTCCTGCTTCTGCGGGTATAATGTATGCCCCGCACCGGGCCCCAGTCACTCAATCCCAGCCGGTCTGCGGAGGCCGAGATAGTCCTTAATGAGAAGAGCCCGGCTTTATCTGCTTTCGACTTCAGCCATTATCTCCCCAAGTCTATAGACGCGCAGTTACCTCTGACAATAATGCTCACAGGCAACAAATGCTGATGAGTTTTCTATGCAGTCCGCACAATAAGTCTATCAAAACAACCTCGGAAAATTATGAACCCCCGTGACAGACAAATACAACCAGCTTCGGCGTGAATTTAGAGCCCCCAATGCTACGTTTCTTTTAATTCTTCAGGCTTCCCTTATCTCTGCTGTCCCTCTTCTGGTGGGGAGATAACAGTAATTCTTCTCTGTGCTAGTTTTTTCCCCCCTAACCCCCCCAACCCCTCCCGCCCCCCGCTTTTTTTTTTTCCACCCACTGAGTGAGATGTTTTCCGTGTCTTTCTGCTTGCTAAAGATAAAGGGTTAAAGACCAACTTATGTTGGGTGCTGGGGAAGGGGGAGGGGGCACGGGAGAGGGGGTGAAGTAATCAGCATTCAAGAGATTGCTATCGGAGAAGCCGCGCAGAGAACAGTAATTTTGCTGGCTTCGGCGAGGGCTCTCTCCATCCCCCCCCCCACCTTTTTTTATGAATGCACATAATGCCTGGAGTGTTGGGGGCAGATAAAAGAATTAGCAGCAGCCAGGGGGACGGAGGCCCAGAGAACAGGGGAGAATTAGAATGTCTATCTTTGTCTCTTCCGGCTCATCCAGCCAGCCGAGGCTCCCGGCTCGTAAACAATTTAATCTTTTTGCTACAGTTAAAATACAAAGGCAGCAAGCCTCCCTTCCTCCAAATGGAAAAGGGAGGAGGAGGAGGAGGGATGAGAAGAGGATGGGGCTGGGGGCTGGGGGCTGGGGGTGACGATGGAGAAAGAGAGAGAGGAAAGGGCTGACACCACCAACTTCGCCACCGCCGCTGGTTTAGTCTCTTGACCCTTGAGATCTTAATAGTGTCCCCTTACCACCCCGGCAGGGAACACACGCAGCCCAGACCTAGCTTGGCCCAGCCCGCCTAAGGACTAAAGGTGCAGCCATTGGGGTCAGGGTTTTGTTTCTGTCTTCCTGGGAGGTGGCGTGTCTGCTCCTAGGGAGCCTCTTTCCTTGGGCAGGCTTTGTCAAGGCCTGGTCCACTCCTCCTCTTCCCTCCTCTGCTGCTTGTTGTCTCTCCTCGAGTCAGATGAAAGGGGCACAGCTTCTATTTCCCGGGAGACAGCAGGCTTGCAGGGTGGGCGTGACCACGTTCCCCAGCTGGCCCAAGGGCAGGGCTCCCTGCTGAGAACGGGGGCGCCAGCTCTCCAGCTTCCGCCTGGCGTGAGTCAGGGAGGGAGAGGCAGGTACGGAAGAGGGCTCTCTCTCTCTCTCTCTCTCTCTCTCTCTCTCTCTCTCTCTCTCTCTCTCTCTCTCTCTCTCTCACTCTCTCACTCTCTCTCTCTCTCCTCTTTCTCATAGTGAAGAGATAAGGGAGCCAAATTCACCAGATTATAGACGCCTCTCTAGGCGTCTCTAGGCGTTAAAGAGGAGACCTGGACACGCTCGCTCGGAGCAGCCAGTGTCCGGAAGTGTTCACTGTACCTCCACACTGTGGTCATCTGTAGACATTCCAACCAGTCCCTTGTCCCACGCAACAGGGAAAAAATTAGTTTTCATAGGGCCAAGTCGGAATCTGACTTCTCTCTTCTTCACCCTGGTACTGTCTGACGCGGGGCTGGGGGGGGGGGTGATGACTCCCGAGTATTAGCCTCGAGGTTCCTGCCCTCTCTTGCTTGGGAGCTCCTGATGGTCTTCCTCACGTCTGGAGGACCACGTCCAGTAGTAAACCTGGCAAAGCCTGCTGACTGCTGGCTGAGTGAGTTGATAGATGAGAATCCAAGTGAATAAGTGAAATCAAATAAATCAAGGCCTGGGAAGAGGGTAAGTGTGAGAGACACACATTGAGAGAAAGGATGAAGAAGGAACAGTAGGAAGGAGGGATGGGAGATCAGAAGGATGGAGAATGGCCCAGAGAGTCGGTCCTTCTCTCTGATGGCTCCATCAGCTGGAGACACTGAGTTAATGGGGAGAATCAAATCAGAGGCCAAGGCTCAACTGGTTGCACCCCAGCTGAGGCACGACCATAATCACATCACATCACACCTTCAAGCCCTAGGCATGGCATCCTTCCCAGGAAGGTATGGGGGAAACCATGAGCCTGGTGTTGTGGGATCTGGGCTCACCTGCCGGCTCTTTTTGGTGGCTCTGTAAATTTGAGTAGGTCCATTTTTCTGACCACTACGTCTTCGTCTGCAAAATGAAAACAATAGTGAATGAGAGGTTTGTGATAGCACATAGTAGGGATCTAGCAAATTGCTGGTCCCACTACATAGAAGTAATAGTACCTTGTGACAACAAGAATATTGGGCATAATAAGCCAGAGATGCTCCCTGGAGCTCCTGAGAGATTTCAATTTATTATCTTAGTGATTCATCCTACCATTGCCCTTGACTCCATGGTAAAGAGACTAACCATCTCATGGTTGGACTAACCATCTCATGAGAGAGACAGCTGCTTCCTCCGACTTCCCTGTATCCCCTCAAACTGGAGAGTGGAGAGTTTAGAGACCCCACGGAGGTGGAATCCTGCCAATGAGGAGGATGCAACAACCAGCTGGCTGTTTCTATGACTTTGTAGAGAGGATCTACACTTCACACCTACAATGGGAGTCATACTCTGCCCCCACTTCCCCTTTCAAGTCATACCCACCTTTATCCTTTTTACCCTTCACTCAAATGTCCCTCGAAAATAACCCCCCATGTGTTTCAAGAGACATAGGAGCAAAGCATAGGTATGAACACGGATTTTTATAAGTGGGGCTGAGTTTAATGTTTAGTGTTTGTATCTTATAACCAGACACCAGTCGCTCCTTTTGGTTTGGTTTTGTTTGTTTGTTTTTGTTTTTTGAGACAGTCCTGGCTGTCCTGGAACTCGCTCTGTAGACCAGGCTGACCTTGAACTCAGAGATCCTCCCTCCTCTGCCTCTTGAGTGCTGGGATTAAAGGTGTGTGCCACCACCACTTGGCTTCAGTCATTTCTTTTTTTTCAGGGCTGGGGGGCAAAGTCTCATTTAGGCCAGGCTGGCATTGAACTCACCGTATAACCTTTCATGCCCTTGCACTCTTAACTGGCCTCCTCTGCGTCCCAAGAGCTGGGATCATAGGCATGAATCACCATACCAGTTATTTCCAAATAAAAATTTAAAACAACAACAAAACCAGTTTCACTGCATACCCCTACTGGTCTGTAGCTCATTATGTAGACCAGGCTGGCTTCAAACTCACAGAACTCTGCCTTCTGTGTGGCTGCTATGCCCAGCACTTGTTTTTTTTTTTTTTTGAGACAGGTTCTCACGTAGCCCAAGCTGGCCTCAAACTTCCTAGGTAGCCAAGTGTCTTAGTTACTTTTCTTTTCCTGTGATGCGACATCATGACCAAGGCAACTTCTAAAAGAGTTAGTTTATTTGGGGCTTACAGATTCAGAGGGTTAGAGTCCATGACCATCCCAGTAGCGAGCAGGCAGGCAGATGTGATGCAGAGCAGGAGTGCAGCAGCAGCTGAGAGCATACATCTAGACTCACAAGCATTCACTAGGCAGAGAGAGCTAACTGGGAATGAGGTGGGCTTTTGAAACCTCAAGGCTCACCCTCAGTAACACACACCTCCTTCAACAAGGCCCCGCCTCTTAATCTTTCTCAAACAGGCCCACCAACTGGGGACCAAGTATTAAATATATGAGCCAATGGGGACCATTCTTATTCAAACCACACCAAGGATGGCCTTGAACTCTTTTTTTTTTTTTTTTTTTTTTTAAGGTTTTTCAAGACAGTGTTTCTCTGTGTAACAGTAACCTGGCTGTCCTGGAACTTGCTCTGTAGACCAAGCTGGTCTCGAACTCAGAGATTTGCCTACCTCTGCCTCATGAGTGCTGGGTTAAAGATGTGTGCCACCGCCACTCAGCTGGCCTTGAACTTTTGTTCCTCCAGTTTCCATCACTTGAGTGCTAGGATTACAGACATGATCCACCACACTTGAATTTTGGTTTGGTTTGGTATTGGGGATCACACCCAAACTACCAAGCGTGCTAGGCAAGCACTCTATCTGCTGAGCTGTATCCCCAAATCCCTCCACATACACACCTTAAACATGTCATATTGGTCACCTTCTTACCCAAGACATCTCAACTCGTCCACATGTCAGAGTCACATGGGTTAGCTCTAAGGCTTCTTAGCCCTGTGCCCAGCCTGGAGACTCTGAATCAGTCAGTACGTGTGTGAGCAAAGTGGACTTTGGACACGAGGGGTGGGAAAACAGGGGCTTCAAAGATCCTGGGCAATTCCACTGGGCAGCCTGGTTTGGCGTCTTCTGTCTTCCACTGCCGACAGGTTTCATTTTATTCTTTCATTCGCTCAATAAATACTTTCTGAGTGTCTGGTATTTGTCTTTGTGTCTTCTGGGAAGAGATTTCAGAAGAGCAGGAGCTGAAGAACCATAAGGCACAAGAAAGATAGGCCTAAGGCTTCCCCCTGTCCTGTATAGATCCCCACTCCCCAGGTTCAACCCCAAGTCCACCAACCTTGTTCCTCTCGGAGACCCATGAGACTATGTGTCTTTTCTCTATTTAAGGACAGAACAAAAATACTTATTAAGTCCAGGCATAGTAACATACAGTTTTAGTCCCAGCACACAGGAGGGAGAAGCAGGTGGATTTCCTAGAGCTGGAGGCCAGCCTGGTCTATATAGTTCCAAGCTGGTCAGGATTCCACAGTAAGATCCTGTGTCAAAACCAAACCACACATATAAAGAGTCAGCCAAGCATCCTGCCCTGCAGTAAAGATCTAATGTCCACATGGTCCCCAGTCCTCACCAGATCTGTCAGCAGGAGCTTTTGCTTTCTGTGTTACTACTGAGGACAGATAGGTGCTCACTGAAGTTCATAATGGAGCAGGTGGTCAGGGCTTCTTCCCCAAGCAATTCTGTACTGTCTAAGCAAAGGGCCTTGGAATCCTATGTCCGAGTCATTAATCACATCCAATCATCATTCAGTCAGCCATTCATAAAACTGATACATGACCTACTATATGCACGTTACTCAGCTGCGGGTGGGGGATAGCTAAGAGCTGACTCCGAGGAGTATAGAGCTCAGGAGGGGATTCGTGTAGTTGGATAAATGACTCAGAGGCGAGATCTGAGTGAGCAGCTCTGGGGTGGGGCAAGCCGGAGTTCACGGAGACTCCAGTCTCCAAAATCCAGACATCCTTGGCAAACACGGAGGTCTTATTTCATCAGAGAGGTGAAGCACTTCAGCCAAGGTCACACAGCTGGGTGCACCATAAATAGGTGATGAATCCGCTGAGATTATTCACCAAGCCCAATTACGTCTTAACCACTAATAACTTGGCTCACGCTCCCCTAATGGGATTTCCTCCTTGGACATCAGCCTTCCCTTCCCCCTTCCACTGACATTGGCCAATTAGACAAGGGCAGGTGCTGTGATTGGGGTCACAGTGAGAGGAAGAGATGAAGAGGGCCACAGCTCACCCCCAGCCTCAGCTGAGGAAGAGGTGATCTGTCTCAGCCACTCACAGCCTGTAATGAAGTCTGGGAGAAGCTTGCCCATGTCGGGAGAGGAGCAGGTTTAGACGTCGATCACTACCACTACCACCACCCCATGACACCTCTCCGCTCCCTATCTGAGACCAGCAGGCCTGGAGAGAGAGGCAGGACTACTCAGAGACAGACACCCGGGCAGGTGAACAAAGCTGAAGACAGCCAGACAAAGCAAGAAAACAGGCCTGGAGCTCAGTGGTAGCCTGCTTGGCTAGTGTCCAGGACAGGCCCTTTGGTCAGCTGCCCGCCCCCCACATTCCTACCCCCAGAGGCTGGGACACAGGAGACCTCAGGAATACAAGAGCGGCTGGAGGCAGACCCCGCTTTCCTCTGCAGTGTGTAGCTGAGCACTTTCTCCTTGTGGGGAGCTATAGGCTCAAGTAGGAAAGAGCCAGGCTCTGCTGAAGGCAAATAGGTCTGCAGGTAGGTCAGAGCACCTGTCCTGGGAGCCAGGGTCAAGAGCTCAACTGCTGTGGACAGAGGCATGGTGCGTGTGCAAAGCAGGTACCGCCATGACAACCATGCTTGTGTCGGCAGCCTCTGCCCCAACCAGAGCACAGTAAGGCTCTCTCCTGATCTCAGGAGAGTCTTCAGCCGGCTCATCTGGAGCCTTGCAGTCCCCAGAGCACCAACCCTTTGGGTCTAATTTAAATGCCTTCTGCTGCAGCTTAGATCCAATTCCAGTGGTCAAGCTGAGGCATGCAAGCAAAGAACAGGCGTTTCAGGGTGCCGGCTTCACTCTGACCCGACCCCCCACACACACACTCACCAGCCTGGCCAGCTGGAGTTATCTAAAGGAGCCTCCTTGCTCCGAATCACACACAGAAAGAGTCTGGGTATGGGACCTGCCAGGATTTCTAATTGGAGTGTGGGTTTAGGAGGTATGTGTGGTCTTGAGGACACAGGTAGGGGGACATGAACTCAACTCAGATCCCCACTGACCAGACACCCAAGTCCCAACCCAAAGCATCTACACACACACACACACACACACACACACACACACACACACACACACACCCTCTCACCCCCTTTCTCTCAGCCTCCTTTCCTTCGCCATTTCCCTTTAGTCTAGGTGTGTCTGTCCACAGCCAGGACAAAAAACAAAAAAGCAAAAACAAAAACAAAAACAAAAGCTGGCAGGCTGGCACGGATGGGTCAGGGAAGGAGGCCGATCCAGAGCACACCTTGCAGGTGCACCTCTGCACCTGAGCTTCTGTCAGCCACCTGGCTGGCTGTCCCCTGCCAGTCCCACCTGTCCCAGCAAGAGTGACTGGCTCCTTTGGGCTCCACAACCTAGAGCGCCTGTGTGCCCTGAGCCGGCCCAGGGTGCACCTGGTCAGCCCCCGGGATCTAAAGTGCAGGGTCCAGGCTTACGTAGCGATTAACGCTGCAGAGGAAGAAAGAGAGGGACAAACAGCCTGTTTATTTCCATCTCTCCACTCCCCCATCACATGTACCTCCCGGTTGCAAGAAAAGAGGAAAAGAGAGTGAAAGGGAGGAAGCGGGGAGAGAGGGGGGGGGGGCGGGGGGGAACGGCACTAAACCAAACCGTAGTGCAATTACAGCTGGGGAAAAAAGACACGCATTAAATGGATGTTTCTGCACAAAAACCCCAGGCTGACAACATCTCTGGCCTTGTAAGGGGGAAAGGACTGTGCCTCGGTGTTTACATAGCCGAAATCAGGGAGAATTATGCTGTCATACCGGCAACTGTAGGAGGACAATTTTAAAATTACACCGTTCAACACCTTTAATGATTTGTAACAGAAGAGGTGTGGCTACTCCTATTAAATGTGTTGCCAAATCAATAAAAGGGATAATTGGAGTTGTTAGAGCAAATTATAGCAGCGTTTCTTCTGTTGCTGTACAATGTTGCCTTGTAAACTGCTATTACAGGCAGCGCCGTATTTCTCTCTTATTTGGGCGCTTTGTAATGAGTTGGCATTTTGCGGCATAATAGTTCCACTTTCTTTTATGGAGCGCTCACTTTAACTTTTTCTCCTTTGTGCAGCCTATAATTTCCTCGCCCTCCCTGCCTCCCCGCCTGTTTTCAGAGGTGGCTGCGCTGCCTGTCAGGTGATAAACTATATTATTTCACATTATTTTCCGGCCTTTTCAATTGGCAGTCAGATGGTGTTGAGGGGTAGATGGGTCTGAAGGGATGGGGCTGGGGGACGTGGCAAAAAAGAGGAGCCAGGACCAGGAGGAGAGTTTTAAAAAAAAAAAAAATTCACACTGACAGAAAGGAAATGTAATGAGAGAGGAGAAGGCTGGCCTTAGTCCCAGGGGTTGGGGCTTGGCCCTTTAAACATAGGACTTTGGGCAGAGCTGTGAGCTGCTAGTTGGGGGAGGGGAGACATTGCCCTGTCAGGTCTGAGCATCCCACAATGTCTGACTTACCCTACTCATTGGAACAAGCTAATAATTATCCCAGAACTGAGAAGATATTGATCCTAACATCCCCCGCTCCCCACCACAGGAAAGGTGTAGGGCTCCCATCTGGGAACACCTTGTGACTCCTAGGTGGATGAGCCGAAGGGGACAGACAGACAATCCACTCCCCCTGCAGGGAAGCCTGACCCCACCAGAACATCTGAGGCATCATGTTGTCTGCAGAGACTAGAAAGAGCCACCACAGGCCTACTCCTGGGGACATATCAGTCATCTCATATGAGCACTGAACCAAGAGTCTGTAGCTGGGTCCCTGACTTGATGGTGTTTCCTTGGCTCCCCCACACTCAAGCCTTGTCCCTTGGCTGGGAAGGAGAGTCCTTGGGCAGCTGGGGGGCTCATGCTGCTGTATACATCATTCAGTTTCTGTGACAGCAATAAAAGTCCTGGCCTAGACAAGCCTCACTCAGTCAGTCCCTGTGCTGGGCTACAGGACCATCAATCTGAATTACCAAGAGGTCTCAACAAGAGACAATTGGGAAAGAAATGCTGCTTTATTACTTCCACGGAGACGCCATCCCTGGAAGCCATCTGCTGCCAAGTGGTATGGTGGCAGGAGCGGCTTGGAGAGCAGATAAGACTTGATGGTGGACAAATAAGCCTCGTTTGCAGTGAGCAGCATCGATTTGCTTGCCAACCATGAGCCAAGTTCTAATTCGCTCTGGTAGGTTCCGTGAGCATCCTCCCATTCCCATCCTCCACAAGTCAAGCTAACTTTAGCCTAAAAGGGCACGTGAAAGTCCAGCTGCTAAGGTGCATCGAGAAGAAGTTTGGATGACTGGGGTTCCAGGGCTTGCCACTAACCTGGGACAGATTTCCAGGGAAAGACACCAGCTTGCCAATTTGAACACTGATTAGTCTCCTAAAATCCCGGCAAAGGGCAAGTATCCATGCAGACTGTCTTATAACTTTCTGCTGGAGCTGAGAATTTTCTTTATTCGGGTTTAGGCTCACTAGGTTTCAGCTCAACCAAGAGTTAGCTGTCCTGTGGTTGGTATGTAAAGTGAATAGAAAATCTCTTAATAATAATAATAAATTGACAATAAAAAAACAGAGTTAGCTGTCAGTTCATGCATGCACTTTTCCCCCCAGTGTTGGGGGAAAAAATAGCAAGAACTTGGCCAGCTGGCCAAACATTCGGGCCTTTAACTGTTGGTTTAGCCAGTGTTAGCTACCTCCAAGATTCCCAGCACTGTGCTGAGTGAGTGCCTGGGTCAGTGAGACAGACACCATCTCAGCCTTCCTGGAGCTGCTGACGGCAACAACATCTATAAACATAATGGTAGTCCTTACACTAGGACTGTGCAAGGAGTTTTTTTATGAGAGGCATTGGGCTATAGTGGAAAGAGCATGGAATCGTCTGGAAACCTGGCTTCCAGGCCTGCACTTGAGGACACTTTCTCCTATAGAGTCTCAGGTGAGTGCGTAACTGAAGGACATATTTATTCATGCCAAAAATACATCACAGAGTCCTAGTGTGTGTTGGACACCTCAGTAGGTTCTGGAGAAGCAATAATGGGTGAGCATAGAACCCATGTCTATGGCATTTCTAGTCTAGTTGCAAAGACAGACATCAAATAGTTAAAGCACTATGTAATTACAGAATGTGATAAGTGCTAGGAAAAAGAAAAGACATGAGCTTATCCATAATAACAACCTGGAAGCAACTCAGATGCACAAAGGAGGCCAGAGGGCTGTAGTGCAATGGCCTTAAATAAAGCTGGAGAGGTGGGCAAGCATCCTGAGTGGACAGGAACATGTCAAGATCTGGCCCTTGGTCCAAGCTTGCAAGATAAAGCCACAGAGGGCTTGTAAGCAGGAGAGTGGAGGAACCATATAAGGAATCCCACCTGCTGCAGCCACCTCAAGCAGACTGGATCAGAGAGGTTCAATGCAGAAGCAGAGAGGTCAGCTAGGAGTCCTTCATAGTATTCAATGAAAGCATGCACAGTGGTGCACAGTAAACGAACGAAAGGACACTTGACATCATTTGTCATCAGAAAGACATAAAGTCCTGCCACCGTGCTAGTCCACTCTGTGCCCATAAGAGTGGTGCAAACGTAAGACACTGGCTAACGGGCAGGCTGGGGGGTGGGGGTGGGAGCTCTCACGTGGTGCTAGAGGGATGTAAATTAGTATAAACACTTTGAGCTGGGTTGGGCAAGGTAGCTATCTATTGACGCTAAGAACAAGAGCATTTTGTGACCTAGCCTAAGTTTCATTAAAAGACATGGACTTCATCTATAATAGACAAAAACAGGAAGCAACGAAACCCACACCAGCAATCCTCACGCTAAAATTGTAACTAAAGGGCTGACACCATCCTTTTTTTTCTCACGAGAGGCATTGGGATGAGGTAGAAAGAGCATAAAATAGTCAGGAAACCCAGCTTCCAGGTCTGCACCTGAGGGCAAATGTCCAATAATTGTAGAGTGGGCAGATAAATGCTGTTCTATCCACATCGTGGAACAACATTTCAGCCATTAAAAAAGGAGCAACCTACAGAGGCGCTCTACACACATAGATCTCATTCCGAAAGGGGGCATGGTTCTTTTCACTTCAAATTCAGAAACAGGCAGGATGCAGCACAATTAGTTGCCGAATATGCCCAAAGCCCCAGGTTCAATCCCCAGCACTGCATAAAGTGGAAGTGGTAATGTCTGTCTGTAATCCCAGAGACGGGGAGGTGGAGGCAGGAGGATCAGAAATTCAAGATCGTCCTTGGCCACAAAGCAAGTTCGAGATCAGTCCGGGCTACATGAGACTATCTCAAATACGCCAACAAATGAAGAGGTCAGAGATATCCCTAGGAATTCCAGATGGGATATTGTTACCTGGAGCACAGGGCGGATGACACAGGTGTGAAAATTCTTCCAAGCAGTGTCCTGGGGACTGAATGAGATGGTGTCTAGGAGAGGTGGCCACCCTCCCTCACAGTGGCTTTCTTGCTGTGTTCACAAGGGAAACAAAGAGTTGAGAATAGCTCAACACCTGATCCTGATTCCTCATACCAACCGGGAAGAGCACAGTGTAGTCAATGTGTGTCCGCAGGACGTGGCCTGTGGTTTTGCAAAAGCTTCAGGATGGACTGGGAGGCCTTTGACCAGCCTCAGAATCAACAAGGTCGGGAGCACACAGTGCTTACCACTAGCAAAAAAAAAAAAAAAAAAAAAAAAAAAAAAAGCCTCTTGCTTCCAGCTGCCGTATTACCACTAGTGCCTGTCCCCAAGTCCCATTTTAGCCTAATTGCATTGAATCACACCATTTTCATGGGATAACGGGATTTCCACGGGTGACACAGAGTTGCCACTAAGACTAGATGAGGCTGCTGCTGGTAAAATGGGATGAGAGGTGCCCGGGGAAGCCACAGAGAGCTTCCCAAACGCTCTTCTTAACAGCCGTGTGAAGTGGACATTCCAACTGATGACACCAGAGCTTGGGGCAGGGAGGGGGCAGTCTTTGCATTGAGCCCAAGCCATTTCCACCACACAGCAGCTGCCCTGCTGGTCCTTTGATGCAGTCAAGGCCTGAACAGTATCTGGCACGGCAAAGCGGAGGCCACTGCCATGGGCACAGACTGGCGAAGACCCTGGTTAACAACTTCTCATGGCAGAGCTTCTCCTCTTTATCCCCCCTAGGGGGGACCACTTCATGGCTCACTCCTCTTGAGGGTCCCCTAGGGAGCAATGCCACTTAGAAGGAGCCAGTCCACAGCGCCACCAGTCATCACTGCTCTGAAAGTTTTTTGGGCCATGATCATTCTTGTCATGGTCGACGGTGTGGAATGGTGGGTCTAAATCAAGTTCCTATCTGAGAGCACAATGTGTCCCAAAAGGCTTTGAGGGAACCCTGAGTTTGTTGAAGGGACCCCCACACTCCACCTGCTCACACAGTGGGAGGATAGCCGGGTGGGAAGACCATTTATCAAGCTGTAACTACTGCCTCAGAAGAGGTCCATCCAAAGTCTGGGGATCTCCTGCCCTCAGTCGGTAAAGTGGGATTCTGTTTGTCCCCAGGACAGTGAAGCCTTGAAATGAGCCTCCGCAGCAGGGAGCAAGCACCCAGCCAAGAGCAATGCCGGAAGTCTCCACTCAAAGACCCCAGGGGTAAGATAAAACTTCATTCTACAATGTTCTTTAATCTCCATTCTGCACATGCCACTGGAAGTGGAGGAAAGTTCAACCCAACCATTGCTGAAATTCTTCCAAGTTCTTGCCCTGTCCCCAAACTTGCATCTACTTCAAGGAACACATCTGGAGTTGCAGGGGAGGGGCGCTCTCGTTGAGTGCCAAAGGATTCTCCACACTCTGTTCACTTGGAGCACCCTAAAAGAACCTCATGCTTGCCTACATGGCACCTGCAGCTTGTGCTCTTTCAGGTCCTGGTGGAGGGCTCACTAGTAACTGTTTCTTTTCCCCCTGGCCTGGGCATCTCTAGGGAGCCATCTACATGCATGCCCTGTTCAAATATGCCTTCTTGGCTCTCGGGGTGGGTCAAGCCTCCACTGAGGTCCAGCCATGTCTCAGTTCTGGACTTGGAAACCTCATGCATTCCTCTGAGGCCCTGGCTTCTGAAGATCAGAGTCCCCCAAACCTTAAGATTCTTACTTTCAATTCACCCTGTCCCTCCATCAAGGCAAGGGGTTCAGAGATGGGAGGGAAGTAAGAAGGAGGGGAAATCAATATGCATTTCAAGACAATTCTACCACAAAAGCACCTTTACTTGCTAGTAAACGTTTATTGAACACCTAGACTGTTGTAAGACTCAAGCTAGATTGCTGGTGTGATGGTGCACATTTGTAATTCCAGCACTCTAGAGACCGAGGCAGGAGGATTGAGAATTTGAGACCCACCCCGGCTACATAGTCAGATCTTGTCTTAAAATATAAAGGGGATAGGGGAAATAGGAAGGAAGGAAGGAAGGAAGGAAGGAAGGAAGGAAGGAAGGAAGGAAGGAGGGAGGGAGGGAGGGAGGGAGGGAGGGAGGGAGGGAGGGAGGAGGGAGGGAGGGGAGAAGGAGGGAGGGAAGGAAGGAGGGAGGGAGGGCAGAGGAAGAGAAGGAGGGAGGGGGAGGGAAAAAGGGAGGGGGGAAGGAACACACTGTATACTAAACAAAGGAAAATGTAAAACTCTGCCTCTAGACTGCTGTAGTTCCAACCACAGCTCTGTCTGTCTGGCCCTGAGGCCCCAGGCAAGTCCACAGCTCTAACTTTAGTCCCTTCAGCAGTAAAATAGATTAGACATGTGACTTAGTGGACATTTTTTTTTAATGTATTGCACAATGCCTGATACAAAGTAAGAGCCTAATAAGTGTGTCCTCCAGCAAAAGAAGCCGGGAAAGCTCAGAGGAGACTGGGTGGGCCTGGTTCCATGAAAGCTGCGAAGACATTATTTTGTTATTGTTTGGGCTTTCTCTCTCTCTCTCTCTCTCTCTCTCTCTCTCTCTCTCTCTCTCTCTCCTTAAAATCACATGAGAGAGAGAGAGAGAGAGAGAGAGAGAGAGAGAGAGAGAGAGAGAGATATTTCAACATGAAGAAACACCAGCCAGGACCAAGCACTACCAAGTATCTTGGGGCATTGTGCATCTTAGCCCAGATTCTTTTGCAACCATGATCCATACACGCCATAAGAATTCAAAGAACGGTAACAATTCCAAGCTGAGAACACACTCACCCTAAATGCTGCTTAGATCACTGACGGACTGAGTGTGGGGTAGGTAGGCGATGGGGGTTCATATATTTAAAAGATCCCTGGCTACTCAGTGGTGAGTCAGGCCGAGGGCAGGCCAGGGAAGAAGCCAGGCTCCCTCCTGAAGGTGGCGTTAGTGGGAGAGAAGAGGGTGGGCATTCCTTCCCAGGTGCATTCTAACCCTCTCCCTGCTTCAAGCTAAATCCCTAGAAAGCCCCATCGCTGCACTACATAGGTTAGACTGTGGCAGGGTCGCCTTCATTGAGTCTGGGCTTTATCACCATGCCCTCGGCTTTTATTGAGGGCAGACACATGAAACGGCCGCAGGGAGATCACGGCCACACCGCTGTAAACCGCAGGAGGCTTTGTCCATTATGCTGCACGGAGCCCCTGAGCAATGCCTTGTGTGATGACCGCCTGATTCGACAAAGCAGTGTAGAAAGGTCTGCTTCCGTTAGGGGTGGAGCAGGAGTGACGCGCTTCTTCTCCCAGAGAGTGGAAATTCTGCAGTCCAATATATTTCCCTTTTTACCCCGGTCGCCAAGAAGCTCATAGCTTCTAATTTCATGTTGCATCAGCTCTATGCCTGAGCACCTATCTTTTCCTCCTTCTCATTGCTTTTCCATTTTAATTTCAATAACTCTTGTAAATGTGTCCTTTGAGAAAAGCTTTTATGAAAAGAATTCCCATCTCGGAGGCTGGTGCACAATAGGTATTCAGTAAGTACTTGGTGAATGAATGAGGTAGTAAATTGAAAGGCCAAATTTTAATTCTGGTTGGCAGCCAGGTATGGCAATCCAGAGGCAGACACCTCGAGTGCCAGGGTACAGCCCACAAAACAATGAATGGGGCTGGAGACAGGTTCTCACGGAGCCAGGAAAGCTGGCCTTGAATGCTCAGTCCTCATTCATCCATTGCCAGAGAGGCGGGGTGGGATTAGAGGTGTATGCCACCTGCCCAGTTTTGTGCTGTGGTAGAGACGGAACCCGGAGCTTGGCGTATGCTACTCACAAGCACTCTACCAAGTGAGCCACACCCTCAGCCCAATATGGGACATTTAAGGAATTAACAGAATGGACTTGTATCAGTCAGCTTCACATTGCTATAATGAAATACCTACGGCGACTTATCAAGAAAAAAGGTTTTGGGGTTAGCAAGATGCCTCAGTGGGTGAAGGCACTTGCTGCACGAGTCCGGTGACCCCAATCCTCAGACCCCACGTAAAGGTGAAAGGAAGTAACCGACTCTACAAAGTCATCCTTTGGCGTCCACACAGGTGTTATGGCACATGCAGACATGCACACACAGACCACACACCACCACGAGAGAAAGTTTTTCAAATTCTTTCAGCTCTAAGTTGGTGGTTCTAGTCTATGATCAACTGGTTTCGTAATTTGGAGCCAAGTTTAAACAGCAAGACAGGATCATGTGGCAGAGCAAAAGTGCTCACTCTATGACTAGGGATCAGAGAAGAAGGGTAAGAAGAAAGGGCTGGGACACCACAGCCCTTTCCCAGGACACGCCTGCCATGACCTGAGGACCTCTCTGTGGGTCCCACCTCTTAAAGTCTCTCTACCAGCCCCCCGGTAGCACTACAGTTTTACACATGAGCCTTTAGGTCCACTCAAGCTCCCAACTACAGTGAGTCTCTTCCGGACTGAGGGAGGAGAGCACCCTGTGAATGCTCCAAGCCTGGGTACTGTTCAGGAGATGCTGAGCCAGGGAAGGGAAGAAACAAAAACAAAGGGGGTGGGGGGATCCGAGTCATTTTTAGCGACAACTATCCATCCCCTTGCTACTTGGCCTTACTGCAAGTCAGGTCATCTTGCATCCCAGCTCCTGTACAAGCGTATGGACAACTGCGCTTTACAAACTACATACAGTATAATCACCCAGTCGATGCTTGTATCAACCTGTGAAGGCATCAGGGTAGCATGGTCCCCATGTCCCAGATGGCAAGATCAGAGCTCCTGAGCTACTCTGTCCCTTATGGTCAGTTGTTAGCCATATAGAGCTATCATATACTGATTTGGGCTAGTACAAATTGAAATCTAAGTACAAAATACACAAAAGAATGTAAAATGACTCATTAATCATCTTATATTGATAACATGTTGAAATGATAATGTCTTGGTTCTATTGAGTTAAATAAATACATTCTTGGGTTTTTGTTGTGGTGGTGGTGATGGTAGTTTTGGGTTTTGTTGTTGTTGTTGTTTGTTTGTTTTGTTTTGTTTTGTTTGAGACAGGGTTTCTCTGTGTTGTTTTGGTGCCTGTCCTGGATCTCGCTCTATAGACCAGGCTGGCCTTGAACTCATAGAGATCCACCTGGCTCTGCCTCCCAAGTGCTGGGATTTAAGGCGTGCGCCAACATCACCTGCCTCAAATAAATACATTCTTTAAAAATTATTATCATTACTATTTTATTATTATTGGAGTGTGTGTGTGTGTGTGTGTGTGTGTGTGTGTGTGTGTGTGCGCGTGCGTGCGTGCAGGCCAGGGCACATCTGTGGAGGGCAGAGGACAACTTTCCACCAGTTAAGGCAGGGCCTCTCTTGGTTCTGCTGTGCTGCGTACTCCAGGCTACATGGAGAGTTTAAAGCCAGTCTGGAATACACAATACCCTGTATCTAAACAAACACACACATAAACACATCAAATGTATTTACTTCCTAATCAAAAAGTGTTGTTTGTTCTTGGCACACGTTTTAGACTGAACCCAGAGCCCCACACACATTAAACACACATCTCCCACCCCTGAGCTATATTCCTTAGCTCCTTATTTGTTCTTTCTCTCTTTTTAAGAAACATTTCTTTCTTTACTTACTTATTATTTATTTGGGGGGTAGTACGGGTGTGCCCCAGCACATGTGAAGGTCAGATGGTCACTCACAGGAGTCAGTTCTCTCCTCCTACCATGTAAATCCCAGGGATTCAACACAGCTTGTCGGGCTTGGTGGCAAATGTCTTTTGGACTCATTTTTTTCTGACATTTTAGTTTATTGTTTATTTTGTGTGCTTGTGAGTGGGCACTGGGAGATCAGAAGACACCTGTGGGAGCTGATTCTATTTTTGCACCATGTGGGCCCTGGGAATTGAACTCAGGTCCTCATGCTTGGTAGGACCAGCTGAGCAATCTGACTGCCCCCCCCCTTTTTTAATTATTAAAGATTTAAATGTGTTTCTCAAGTATATGACAGATGGGGATGCAAATCAGCATAAACTTTCTAGAAAACAACTTGACAAAAGAGATTTTAATTTTTGTTTTTGTTTTTCGAGACAGGCTTTCTCTGTGTAGTTTTGGTGCCTCTCCTGGATCTCACTCTGTAGACCAGGCTGGCCTCAAACTCACAGAGATCCGCTTGGCTCTGCCTCCCCTGGAATTAAAGGTGTGCGCCACCCCCTCACCCCCACCCCCATCCTTAACATTTTTTCAATTGCATAGCCTTTTACCTACTACACCATATGTCTCCTAAGGAGGTAATCAAAAATGTGGACCAGGATTTTTTTTTTTCTTTTTTTGAAACAGGGTCTCGCTGTGTAACTATAGCGAGCTTGGAACTCACTGTATAGAGCAGCCCTTGAACTCACAGAGACCTGCCTGCCTCTGCTTCTGCCTCCTGAGTGCTGGAATCAAAAGTGTACACCACCACGCCTGGCATGGATGGAGATCTTTGTACAAAGATGTATGGTGTTGTTTATAACCGTGAAATATTCCTAGCAATTAGAGTAATAATCAAATAAATTTTTACATACCAATTGGATCATGCTAAGCTAAAAATTGTGTTTGGAATCTTGAATAACAAAGGTTAATGTGCTTTTAATAATGTCAGAGGGGAAAGCACTCAAGAAGGTGTACATCATGCTGTGCTACGAACGGCAGAGGAAGCACATGCAGATTCGCACAAAAATGTGAAAATGCAAAGACATTCTGCTAAATGTTTTTCCTCTGGGATTATGTACAATATGCATTTCCTTTACTCTTTCCTGTTTTCTACTGTTCTTAATTTAGCATACATTACTTTTATAATGAGGAGATTAATATTATAAAAACCTTAAACTCTCAACCCAATAAAAAAAAATAAGCAAAGCATATGCATGTATGACACAGAAAAACAGTGAATATGGCAGAAAAGTGGTCTATAAATACAAAAATCCCCAGTCTCAGTAGTAATCAGGGAAATTAAAATAACAAAGGGATTTTTTAATGATATACCAGTTTAGGAAGAAAAAAAAGGAGAAAATATGTAATGGCAAAGAAGTAACGAAATGGAGATTGTCTCCCGCATATTGGGGGACAATTTTCGTCTTGGTGGAGGACGGTGACAACCTCCACCAATGGTTGGTGGTAAAAATGGTAAAAGTACATTCTCCCCCATTTGCTGATTCCACTGTTAGGTCTGAGCCCACGCGTGTGAGAGGCCTGGATCACCATGCTTAGGGAAGGAAGCATTGCCTACCGCACTTAATTTAAAAAAAAAATGGAAACAAGCCACACGTCCACCAGTGGGAGAATTATGGTGAATCCATTTTGTGGAATATTAGGGATGGAGTAGAACTGTATTTTCTGCCGCAAAGTCAGGGAGAGGAGTAGCCAGACCAGCGCAGCAGAATGATCACGTTCAAGAAAAAATCTCTACCTAGGTATGCATGTACTTACATATGCGGATTTGGGAAACTTTTACCTCACAGCTCTCTGAAGGCAGCATAGCGGAAGCAGGCCAGCCTGGTCTACTGAGTTCCAGGACAGCCAGGGCTGCATAGAGAAACCCTATCTCAAAAACCAAAACCATAGAGCTGACGTGTAAATGGGCAAGAGGGTCCAAAGGGAAGGGAACAGCAAGGGTAGGTGCCTGTCCACAACTGTTACAGCCCAAAGTGTCCTCTCTGCAATCACCTTGCTTCCGTTCAAGGGCAGAGTCTCCACTAGCCGCCTGTGTGAGCTGTCTGCCCTTCTACCGCCAGGCTGGCGGGTGAGATTGGACTCTAGCACAGTCAACGACCCTGCAGAGTGCCCGGCACAGAGCAAGCATGAACCAGGACTTCTAGGCCTGATGCTTTACACCCATAAACCCAGAACTCCGGAGGCAGAGGCAGGAGGATTTCTGTGAGTTCCAGGTCAGCCTGAGCCACATAATTAAACCCCGTCTCGAAAGAATGAAAGAGAGAGAGAGAGAGGAAGAGAGAGAGAAGCGGGCAGCTGGTGTTGCTCATGTCCATAGCGGTCCTTCGACTGTCAGCATTCTGGAGTGTTTGGTCTCCTGTAAGCAGGGCTCCACCCTCCTCAAAGGCAGCAGTAGTAACCACTGTGACCAATGAGAGCCACTCCCCAGTACCCGCCAAGAGTAAATGCTCAGAATCCTCCCACACTGCATCGCAGCTGGTAGAATGCTTGCTTGCCATGCACAACGCCCTGGGTTTGATCCCCAGCATGCACCATATAAACCAGGTGTGGTAGTGCTTATTTATAACTCTAGCACTCAGAAAGCAGAGGCAGACAAATCAGAAGTTCAAGGGCATCCTCGGCAATATATGGAGCTTGAGGCTAGCCTGGGATGCAGGAGACCCTGTCCAAAATAAACAACAACAACAACAAAATCCTAGAAGCTATGTGAAGAAACCGGAAGCACGTGTGCTTCTGAGTGTCATGGCCTTGAATCTGAATCTTGGCTCTTACCACCCAGGTGATCTCAGGCCGGGACATCATCTGCTGAAACCTCTGGGTTGCAGCCTCCTCACTAGCATCATAATATGAAAGCACTTATGAGCCTCATTGGGTCATTGACAAGATAAACAAGGTAGCATGTGGGATCCAGGCTCCAAAGTTACTCCCCCGATGGCTTAACAGGGATGGCAATGGAGAGTGCCCACCGAGCCTGGCTGTCTGGACCACAGCTAGACACCACTGCATACCTACCTACATGTGCCAGGTACTGCTCTAAGCATCTTACATGTACTTCCCTTTTTATCCTTTATAACCTTGTTTGTTTCCCTCCCCCATGTAACTAGCCTCACTTCACAGATGGGGAAACTGAGTCTGAAAGCAGGGAAGGAACTCTCCTAAGGTCACAGAGCAGGAAATGACAAAGGAAAGACATGAGGCCAGGTCTGTGTGTGAGCAAGGTGTGTGAGTTTGCTAGGCCTCAGATTTCTGCCTTTACACACACACACACACACACACACACACACACACACACACACCCTTGTCAGATGAAGGAAAAACAAGGGGCATTGCACAGCAATGAGGCCCTGAACTGTGTCTGGGCTCCTGGTTCAGCATGGAGAACCCTTATCTTGTCTCAACATACCAAAGCAGCCATCCTACTCAGTGGTAGAGCACTCGCATAAATAAATGCCCTGAGTTCAACCCCCAACACCACACAGGTGCATGCATGCACATAAGCCCATGAGTGTTTAAACATGCACACACGTTATGCCTTCACCAGCATAAATCAATAAAAATGTTTCAACTTTTCTATACTACTAAAAATTTCTATTATTTAAAACACACACGTAAGTACCAAAAAAAAAAAAAAAAAAAAAAAAACACCATACAAAACAAAACTAAAATCTCCAAAGGCTAGGGATTCGGGGCTTAGGTGCTTGGGTCAGTGGGAAGGCACATCTGTGCTGCCCTCTTGGGGCCAGCAGATGGCAGGGTGGGGGCAGAAAGCCAGAAACAGAAGGTCCTAGAAAGCAGCCACCACCCTCTTCAGACTTGAAGTTCAGACAGGCCCAGTGGTCACCCAGTGGTGCACTGGGCACCCTGTCTCCTCCTGGGCTTTCCGTGAGGGGTAGGCCATCTGACGGACTTGCTTTTTTTTTTTTTTTTTTTTTTAACCCAGATCTAGGTAAAGGTCATTGACAGAGAAGAGGAAGCGGAGCCCGGGGACCCACTCATTCCTCTTATTGGCTGCCAGGAGCTGTGCTTTGTAGATGGGCTTGGGGTCTCCTTGAGAATCTGCTGTGTGAGGGCCGGAGGGACAAAGCCAGCTCACATGTGCACATGCTCACCAGGCTGCGTGCCCATGCCCACTGGGGAATGCACAAAAGGCAGCTGGCCAGTGTTCCTGCCCAGGTGACTGTGGCTTTTCTCCCCCCAGCCCAAGACCCTGAGGTTCCTTGGCAGACAATAAGAAGTCGTCAGATGGTAAACACGCAGCTATCATGGAAAGCCCAGAGGTGTCACCGAATATGTGTGGCATTGGATACTAGAGCTAGAGAGAAAGACCACACTGTTCCTTTCTTACCTAATCAAACCTCCCGGTACCGACAGAGGTGAACCGAGGGTGGGGGTGGGGGGCGTGGGGGGGTGGAGAGCTCTGCCTCGCCATTATCTCTGCTCTTGTGGCACCTTCTGCTCCCCCTCCCTCCATCCCTTCCTCCCCTGCCCTCCCTCCATCCCAGCTTTGCTCCCGCCTATGAAAAATCAGCAAATAAAAAGTTACATTAACCCCACCCTGACCTCACCGACATAATACACTGCAGGCTGATGCGCTGCCTTTGGAGGCCCACCGAGAACCTGTCAGTCTCCAATGTCCCGAGCACAGCCTGGGGAGCATTTACCAGATAATTAATATATTAAATGCATGAAAAATAGTTACATAGACTTCCCCCCTCCCCACCCAGAGAAGGAGGTGGGATGCAAAAAAAAAAAAAAAAAAAAAAAAAAAAAAGGAGACAGATTCAGGCTGTATACCATCAATATAAAAGCATCCCCCGAATAGCCATCATAAAAACTGTTCATAATTTTATAGCTTCATTCCTGTTGGAGCACCATAAAGACAAGTCATATTTTTTACACTCAGGATGCCCCATAAAAAAAAAAAAAAAAAAAAAAGGATGGAACGAGAAAACGAGAAGTTGGCAGGAGGTGTGCTCACTCTCACCTGAGGCTGAGTGACAAGGAGGCCCCCACGTCTGTCCTGTGTGACCCCTTCCTTCCACCTTTTTCTTGGCCCAGCTGTGAATTCTGATGAGTCCATCAGAATAATTATTAATTGGATGATTTTACTACTTTGCATTTGGCCTCCCCCCATTTTTTTTTTTTTTTTTTTTTTTTTTTTTTTTTTTTGCTGATTCCATATTTGTCTTTTATGGCGATGGAAGCGGGGGTGGGTGGAGTATGGCTCTAGGTCCAGGCCCTTCCGTTCCTTTCCCTTTCTTTTGGGGGGCTGGGATGTGAGAAGTGGCACCGTGGAACTGCTAGGTCCTCAGCTGATTCTGTTAGGGCTCTGGTGCAGAAAGGAGCGGGGACCTTGAGCAGGTCTTTTGTGGGAGATGTTAAGAGTTCTAGACCAACTGGCTGAGGAGGGGAAGAATAGGCTGTGTGGCCTGGCTCCTGATGGGCTGAGTTTAAGCTGGGGTAGGTAGGATGAATACCTGAGGGTCACGGCACATGCAGGGTGCCCAGACTGGGGACGAGGCATCAAACACAGATCAGGCCTGACCAGCCCAGGAGGTGACCAGAGCAGCTAGAGCACAGACAGCTGTCCCTTTCCTGGTCAGCCCTGAGTGACCTCCAAAGACATAAATAGTTCAATGGTCCAGCCCCTGCCATATACACATGCACACATCTTCACAGAGACTTGCACTTTTCTCTCTGACCCCACCCAAGAGGAAGCGGTGATTAGCTTCCTGACTCTGGAGTGGAGGAGGCTGTGAGGGCAAGGATCCCCCTCTGAAGGAAACAGCGGGGACCCAGCCGCTCAGGGAAAACCAACGCAGAATCCCTTCACCTCTGTGAGGAGCTGTGGACGCATGGGGGAGACAGACACTCACAGAGAGACCGCACTAGGAGAGCCTTGGCTGCCTGCCCCATCCACCCCGCAAACCCAGGATCCCTGAAGAACCAGAGACAGAGACAGGGAGGGGTTATTCTGTGTGTGTGACTGTGGTACTGAAGTGGGGTTTTCCAGGAGCTTGGGGAAAGGCCCTGGACAGTCCTAACCTCTAACCTGCCTAGCCTGGCACACTCAGCCTCCCTGGGTATCTGCCACTCAGGTGGACTTAGGCTGACACCTTCTTGGCTAAGTTGAGACGACAGTGCCTTGGAGCCTCAGTTTATACAGTTCACATGCCTTTGCTCACCCCACTCTTCTGCAGAGGTGGGAGGGGTCCCCAGAAAGGCATCCTGACTCCTTAGTAAGGCAAAAAGACCAGGGACTTCCCATTGATGAAAAGGTCTCCTCTGGTCATACAGGATCTCACTGATGACAAAGGACCTGTCACCCCAGTGGTATGGGGGTTCCCTAAGGGCATGTTGGTCTTCCCATCTTTGTGACACCATACCGCTTTCCTCAGATAGACATTTCCACAAAGGACTTTCTCCCCTTTCATCAAGCTGGGATCTGATTATGCCAAGGTTTTTTTTTTTATCATTATTATTCCCCAGGTTTAGTGTTCCCCTAAAACACACTAGTGTTCCCCTAGAACAGAGGCTATATCTCCTTTGTCAGACTCAGGTTTTCTCCAAGGCAGGGGCTCAGTTTCCCTAGTCAGAGACATCCTTTACCCTGATCAGAAACTGGTGGGTTTTTTTTTTTCCATCAGAATAGAACACCCACCAGCCCAGAGCCTGGGACTGTCTCATAAGTCTGGGGCCCTGGTTAAAGGCACACAGTTTCTCCAGAAGATGGGGGAGGGGGAGGTAAAAAAACACACTTCCTAAACAGGAGTGTGGGGTCCTCCAAAGACTGGAAACTCCCACTCCTCAGGCTTTCCCAGGGCAAGAGCTGTGTGTGTGTGTGTGTGTGTGTGTGTGTGTGTGTGTGTGTGTGTGTGTGTGTGTGCATCCTTTGTTTGACCCTGCAGTGGAGAGAGCGCTCAGTCCCTGCTATGATTGAGTCTGATGGCACCATCTGTGAACTGGACAAAGGGGAGCAGCATTATCAGCCCCCTCTGAGTGCCAGCCACAGCCCCAGGCCCTTCACACCCATTATCTCATGGCCTCACCACCACCCTGCCAGGCAGATAGCCTTATCCCTTTTCTGCATGTGAGACTGGCCTGATACTCCCTCAGCCTGGTTGGTCCTGGCCTCCCCTGCCCCTCCCTTCCCCCTCTCTTGCCTAACTCTACGGATCCATTCCAATAAAAAGCAGCCATGTGAACCAACTCAGGTCACAAACACAGGCTTCAAGCAAAGAAAGGGCAGCATGCCAAAGGAGGCTCGCCACCTCCTTGGAAATTCAGCACCATAGACATAGGCAAGAGGGCCAGGCGAGCTTGTGGGGGGTCAGCTCGCCCTTCCCATCCAGGCGGTAGCTCTTGTGTGTCTAGAAAGGGGGGAGGGGGATGTAGGAAGGGGGGTCACTGGGGAAGTTAGATTTGTTTATTATACTTTCATGATGGGGTGAAAACAGCATTGGTAGTGTGTGTGTGTGTGTGTGTGTGGTGTGTGTGTGTGTGTGTGTTAAAAACAAGTCCACTACCTCTTTCAAACCAAAACTAAAAATGGGGAGAGGGAATAAACATCCTCCTCCCCCAAAAGGAAAAGCATCAACTAATTTGAAAAATATTTAAGAAACTCTGGGTCGTCATCCACTCGCCTCTCCCTGCTCCATAATTACACTGCGGAGCCTGATATTTTCATGGGACATTAAACCAGGAGTCAGGTGATGGGTTCCTTCCGTCTACGCCTATCCGTTAGCCGCCAGGCCCCCGCGGACCTTGACATTATTAATAGTCCTATTCATTAAGTATTACTCTTGTAGAATGAGTAGCATAATATTGGCCTGGAGATAGGAACAGGCAGAAGGAATAAGTCAAATTAATTTTCCGGAGCAAACGCCCCGGTTCTGTAAATGACATTCTGTACTGTTAGCATTTTAAATGTGGCACAAATGGCAGGAGACACAATTTGAAAGCAAAATACTAGAAGACATGGCTCAGGGTGGAACGTGGCAGCGGGAAAATCTAAGAGCGCCAGGGACCTGGGGGTGGGAGGGTCTGGCCCGTGTAGTGACGGGAGAGGAGGGATTTTTTTAATGGGCATTTATTTTAAATGCAGTTGAGGGAGGAGGAAGGTAGACAGTGTAGGCAATGCATGTGACATTGTGAGTGTGTGGAGGGGTGTCTGCCGGAACAGAGGGGGGATCAATCACAGCTCCACCTCCCCAGCAGGGAGGGTCCCCGGAGCTGGAGCTGAGGGTTTTCTGGCTCTGACTCACTCAGCCGGATTTTTCCTTTGCAGTCTTTCTGACCATGTCTAAGAAAGCTAACTCCTGCCTTTCATACTCAATGTGAGGTTTGGTCTTTGAGGTAGATGAGGACACTCACTCACTCCCCCCTCTATACAGCATCATTGGCCATTTCTGGGACAAATATGACATTAGATTTTTAGAGTATGGGGTAGACACATGGTAGGGAAAGACCTGTACCTTCTGGGAGCTTTGAGTCCAAGTGATACAATAGGGTTTGTGATTTGGGAAGTGGGGATAAAAAGGGATGGAGTACTCAAGCTGAAGAGACACCTTCCTGTTGGGAAGATCAAGGGCCACTTGCTAGAGTTATTATTGGTCTTTATCAGATTGGAAACAAGGTGAAGTTGGACACGGAATAATAGAGAAGGGCAGTCTGGATGAGGAGAGAAAACCAAGACTGGAGTGGGTGGGGCCAAGAGGGCTTTTGCACAGGACAGAAGACCTGGCAAAGGCGGTGCTGGTGATAAGGATGGACAGGCCACTCTCAAGACAGTCCTGTGTGCTGGGTATCCCAGAAGCTAGTCTTGGGAGGTAGTGTCTTTCCCAAAGGACACCCTTCTGCCTCGGTCTCCCCAAGACACATGGGCAAGTGCTTGTCAGGAGTAGGGAAGAGCAAGCCCATGCTGCAGATAGTTTGGGGTCCTGCACCCCAGTCAGTACCTGAACAACCAGCGTCATCAGAAATCATACTGTGCTTCAGCAAAGTTGTATTGTTAAGTGTGTAAAAAAGGAAATGCTCACTCAGATGAACATGGTGACCATGCCTCCACTATTCCAAGGAAGCCAGAAACAAGACTCCTTCCCATCCAATACCCACTTCCCAGAGACATTGTGGGGTATAGTGCCCATAGCCTAAGTACGTACCCTGGAGTGTGCCAAACATCCTGAGGGATGGGCAGGGGAGTCATCTCAGCACCACTGCGGAACTAAACGTCTATGCAACTGTGTGTCTGTCCTTCAGGATGCTTTCTCCTCCCCGACACTGAGGAGGGTACTATTTGGCTTACATGCACCCTGTCTGGGACCCAAAGCAATTCAGGCAGGACCTGAGGGAACCAAATCTCACCTAGATCTTAGAATCCACCCTTAAAGCACGAGATGTTGGAGGCAGATATAACTTCAGCATTATAGTCTATGGTAGAGAGAGACATTTAAAACAGCAGATCAACACCGGCTATCACTTACACAGCAATTACTGTGTGCCAGACCCTGTTCTGAGTACGTTTACACACATTAACTCATTTAATCTTTTCATCAACCTTTGGAGTAAGTGCAGTTATTATCCCCCTTTTATAAGAGAGGAAATGGAAGTACATGAGGGTTAATTATTTTGCCCAAAGTTATATAGATAATAAGTAGCCAGTCTAGGACTTAAGTCCAAGAGCCTGGCTTTGGAACCTACCCTTTAAGGGCTTATTTGATGAAGTTATAGACAGCCAGGGCCCAGGGCACACAGGGCCAGAGAGATGGCCTGGAAGCATCTGAGGATCAGAAAAACACAGGTGTTGGCATCTCAGACAAGGACTAGTGGTCAAACAAAGAGACTCCCCTAAGTTCAAGGGAGGAGATGCTGTCTTAGCTCAGCCTTATTCATTGTTAACCCTGGAGCAAAGAGCAGCAGAGTCAGGACACTGGCCCTTCACAGTCTCTGGTTCTGACACTGACCCTGTTCATGTTACCAGAGGTGGAAAAGGGCATGATGAGAGAACCCTGGGCTGGGAGTCAGGACCCCAGTCTATCACTCTGGATCTTGGAGGAGTTGTAGCCTCTCTCAATCTCCACCTTTCCCCATCCCCACCCCCCACCCCAAGACAGGGTTTCTCTGTGTAGTCCTGGCTATCCTAGAACTTGCTCTACAGACCATCCTGGCTTGAACTTGGAGATCCGCCTGCCTCTGCCTCCCAAGTACTGGGATTGAAGGTGTGGGCCACCGTGCCCAGCTGAGTCTCCACTCTTTATCTGTGAAATAAAAACCTGGAATTGGATGTGTAAGGTATTTTCCACTCTGACACTCTACTGAAGTGATTCTCAACTTGTAGTGCACATTGGAATCACCTTTGAGCAGCTTTAAAAAAAAAAAAAAAAGACTAGCACTTGGGCTGAACCCCAAGTCAATGGAACCAGAATCTCCTAGGGGGTATAATCCAAATATGGGCATTAAACAATCCTTCCCAGGTGCACCAAAGAACTGAGGCTGTACTCTCTGCATAGCTCTATCAGAGATCTTAAAACCTGGTAAGCATGGCTTAATCAGGAGTGAAGGACATGTTTACAGGTAAGGGTACTTTTCCAATAGGACCAAGATTCCTAGAGCATCCGTCATGAAGACAGAAAAGCATGTTCTCAAAAATGACTGACCAGAATCAAACCGCATGTGTGGACAAGTCTCCAAGGTGGCAACCACACAGAGCCTCTTGGGACCAGGGGTCTGGGTGATAGCATCCCAGGTCCATCACATCTAGCATCCCTCCCTCACTTTGAAAGTGTCTTATCCTGTAAGCTCCTCCGGATGCACTGAGCTTCCCACCTCCCTGGGGAGTGAGCTTGGGTTGGGGGTCCTCTGCCATCAATGCTAGAAGAGGAACCCTATGTTCTCCTACAGAAATGAATAAATACATTTAACACCACCTCCACCTTTTTTCCCCCAATTTAGTATTGTTTAATATGCATTTAATCAGGCCATTCGGTATTACAGCGCCTATGTAGCGTGACTCCCCCCATGGGCCCGGGGGGAGGGCGTTATAGGCCATTAGGCTAAAGTAATATGTATGAGCAGTCACTTTTCCCTAGGGCGCAGTAACTATTTTTGCTCCCCAGTCATCCCCATTAAATCATTAAACCTCATGACTATACTTTCTGAACTCTACCATGATCTTTAAAAAGCCAAGCACTAAAGGGCAGCTGTCACCCTCCACCGCCCAGGCCTCCAAGGCTTTATGTATTCAGAGCATTAAGTCCTTGTCAGTCTATACATCATGAGGGGTGGAGTTACAGCCCACAAGGAGTTGGCACCCAATCTCTCAGTCCCTGTGGGGAAGAGTGAGAGGATGTCCTCCTCTGGTCCCTGTATGAGGCAAGGAGTCTGGGATCTGTCCATAGTGCTGAAGACCCGTCCTCCAAATCATGTCTCCTGTGCTTTTTAGCCAACTAGATTTGGCTTTCTCAACTGGCAATTATTTGATAATTGATAGTTATAGTTCTTTAAAGCCATTTTTTCTTCTACAGTGTGTATGAGAATCCCCCTAAAAGTGTGTGATAGCTGAAAGAACTGTGGATGTTGTTACTGGTGTGTGTGTGTGTGTGTGTGTGTGTGTGTGTGTGTGTGACTTCAAATCAAGTCTAGGGCCTTATACATACTAGATAATGCTATAGCACTAAGATGTACCCAGTCCCAAGAGCTGTAGATATATGGGTTAGGATTAGAAAGCTGCTAGCTGACAAACTTTGGACAGGTCTGATCACCAGTTTCTTCGTTAATCAGCACCAATAACGTTGATCATACACTAGTGTTTGGTTTCGATGATAGTGTAAGTTATTCTTAAACTATGGACACTGCACATTTATTGATATGGATCAGTGTGTGGTTAATAAACATTTGTGATGTTGATTTTGCTTCTGTTATTTAGTAAGTATTTACTTTATGCTGTCAATACTACTTGGTTGTGTTGCTGACAGGTATCACTAAAAAACATCTCCCTGTACAGGGATGCAAAAATGGACCACCATCAGGAGAAAAGGAGAGGTGGCATGCTTCCATCTGTCTCCTAATTATCATCTATGCATTTAAATTGAATGGACCCTAGCGTCCCTTCTCTCAAGATGCAGTTCCCAACCTTGTGACTCCACTGCCCAGCTCCGACTCCAGCCCCAATGCCTCCCCAACCTCACACACAGGTGCTTCTCCCACTCTGCATCAGTAACCCGCCTCAGCATCTCAGAAGCTGGGCAGGGAAGAGTTAAGCATCTCTGCAACCTCCGACAAGGTCCTCCTCACAGGCTAGGAAACAATGGAGCCATCAGTCTATATTTGACCTTTGCCCCCACAGCGTTTATGACTTATTCCTCTCCTCCACTGCCTGCTGCGATTCAGCCTTCAATCTCCCACCCCTTGCCAGAGCAAAGCTGGCCCTCCCCCATGCCCTCCCCAGCCTCTGAGGCCCCCCTCCTTCCCCTTTCTCTCCTGCCTTTCTCACCTCTCCTGCAGACCTTCCTGTCTATTCCCCATGAGCTTTTATTTTCCCTTTCTCTTTCCACCCTTGTCCGGCTCGTCACCCCAAACTTTCTCCCTTCCCTTCCTCTCCATCTCTCGCCTCAGTTGTCATCTACTCACTCCCTTTACCACACTGAAGCCAGGTTTACCAGATTGGGGTGAGAGCACCTGGGACAGCTTACCTTGCCTTCCTCTCTCTCTACCTCCTTAGCATTCTCAAACCTACAGCTCTCTTCTCCTCTCCTCCTCCTTCCCTCCTCTCTGTCTCTGTCTCTGTCTCTGTCTCTCTCTCTCTCTCTCTCTTTCTGTCTAACCTCCCACTACTGTGTCCAACAGTGGCCATGAGTTGACACAGTGAACACATTGGAAACAGGGAAGGTCCTGTATCCTCTCAAGGGATGTGAGCCCCAGGGAGTGGGATAAGGTTACACAGACCTGAGTAGAAGCAATACAAGAACTTCTGTATGTGGAAGCAAGAAATGAGTATACAGTGCAGGCATCAGAAATAAAAGACTTCAGTTTTCTTCACCCACTAACTTGAGCAGGTTGTGGACCCTCTGAACACTTTTATGATCTACAGTTCAGGATTCAATGGTACGTGCCTTGACCTGACTTGCATCAATGCAAAGAGAGCCACGTCTGGTCTACAGAATGAGTTCTAGGACAGCCAAGGTTACAGAGAAACCCTGTCTCAAAAAAAAAGAAAGAAAAGAAAAGAAAAGAAAAGAAAAAAGAAAGAAAGAAAGAAAGAAAGAAAGAAAGAAAGAAAGAAAGAAAGGAAGAAGGAAAGAAAGAGAGAAAGAAAAGAACCACAAAGAGATAAGAGAGCATCATAGACTGTAGAGCTCTGTCTAAATAAGGGGGTGGGGTATTTTCTTTTCTAGGGCCCCCTTTGCCCCCACTCCCAACAGAATGGAGGAACCGCCATCCCACCCAACTTTACAGCATCTTCCAGTGTCCAGAGCACACTGATGACCTTTCCACTGTCCTATAGATGGAGGACTTGGTCAGCTCCATTTCACCTAATGGATCTGCTCTCTGAAAAGAAGTGACTGCCTGAGGCTACAATGTTAGCAACACAGCGAGGACTTCGGCTTAAGTTTCTAGCCTTTGAGTCCAGTGCTCTTTTCACCACCCCGAGGAGCCACAGGATGGAGGGCGCCCATTCCTTCCTCCCTCACTCTGTGTGCCAATCCTCCACCTGCATTTTGAAGAGGGGGGACTAAATGAATAAAGGTCCCTCCCCACCCGACTCCACAGTACTGTGCCTGGGGGCAGGGGTATGTCATGGATGGTGAATCACAACTTGGTCCCCTTCTCTCAGAGCTCCCGAGAGCTACTGCATGACCACTGAATGAGCTCTAGTCTCTGGCATGAGTGTCTCTCCTAGTGAAGGGGTCTGCCTGCCACCCCCACATACACACACACACACACACACACACACACACACACACACACACACACACTGCTCAGCCCCTGCCCCCAGCCTGTGACAGCAGCCTCTGTAATGAATGACTTTGCAGTGGGGCCTAGCAAAAGGACAGGAGGCCATGAGACAAATCATAGCTGCCAGGCGCTAATCTTCCCCTGGGAAAGTCACCTCCACCCCCCTCATCCATCACTGGGCACTAGGCTGCCATTATACCCCCCCCTCAACATACACCCAAGACAACCACCAGCCCTTTGGATGCATGTGAGAGATGCAGAGAGGCAGGCTCAGCATATATGCAGGAGGAACACACCAGCATACATGCTGCCAAGCAGCTAACACACAAAAGACCACTGGTGCCCCAGCAGAGGTCCCCTGTCTCAGACCCGAGTTCTAAAAAAACCACTCAAAAGAAGTCCTTGGAGCCACACATTTGTTTAAGTGCCTGAGAAACGTTTGTGGACCATCTATTTCAAGTGCATCAAAGGAATGCAGAGGATAGTGATGGGGAACAGAGCAGGACGCCATCCTGAGGGAGCCAGAGACCCATGGGGGAACAGAAAGAGACCAAGGGATGGCCAGAGCAAGAGATACAAGCCGCAAGAGAAGAGGGATCTGGAATCAAGAAGGGCTTCAGGGATGGCTTCATGCAGAGGACCTCGAAGAATGGTGAATTTGGAGAGGTGGAAAGACACTGGCCAAGGAGCGAGCTGAGCAGGGGCAGACCGTGGAAGGCAAAGTGCTCAGAGGAGATGGGGCAGTTATTTGTGCAAGGACAATGGGTGCCGTGTTTAAAATGCCAGCGGTCCCCATATACCCACTCATCCTCAAAAGACACACACTCGCCTACCTCTGGCACGAGGGAAGAGAGGGGCTGGTTATGCTCCTGTGGTGATCAGCTCCGTTGGGGCTGAGTCCATCCACCTGCACATCTTCATGCACTGCAGAGGCTGCAGGGGCAGGGACCTGATTCCATAAGCCATGTCACCGAGTGGACACCCTGTGCACAGTCACCCTTCTGGCTGGCACTCATTAAGTACTGTTTAGAGAGAGAAAGGGGCACACACAGCCACCCACTAGAACACAGGGCCCGTGGGCCGTAGAATGTCACACTCCCGAGATCAGTGGTTTGCACCTAGGAGATGCTCAACAGGTATCTGTAGAATCAATGGCGGGCCCAATGATCTCATGGAACATAGATGTTATGCTGTACCATGGGCATAAATATTTACTGCCAATGCCACTCATTTTGCAGAAGAGAAAACTTAGCCTTGGGGAGATTGGGTAACTTGCCTGCTCGCCATGCAACCAGTTAAGCAGAGGGCCTTAGATCCAAGTCCCACTGTGTCACTAAAGTGCATGCTCCCTGCCAACAGTGCTGAGCAACAGCGGCCCCGGTGTGTGACTTTTATATCTCTGCAGTCGTTGTTATGCTTCAAGGAGGCATAATTTGAACTTCTTCTCTTAGCATCTGCATAATCATGAGCTATCATCACAGGTGCTAATATATATGTTTCTATAGTTATACACAGCCAGCCCACGGTAAGACATCCCAACACAAGCTCACACGCCCAATTTCAAAAGCAGATAAATCTAGGAAGGTTCGTTTGCTTTACAGAAAAATGAGAGGGGGGGGAGGGAGAGATGGGGGAGAGAGGGAGGGAGGAAGAGAGACACCTCTGGGCACCTCTCACATAACTAAGAGAGGTAGAAGGCAAGAGTAAGGGCCCCAACGTTTGTGGATCTTATTCTGATACCAGACACTCCGTGGCCTGGAGAGGAAAGGTTACTGTACCCATTTCATGGAGAAGGGAAAGTGAAGATTGAGTCTAACACACTATCTTTCTTGGGGCTATTTGCTAAATACTTGGTTGTGCCAGAACCAATGCAAGTACCAGGTAACCAGATACCTGCCGAGTCACCACACCATGGCACCTGCATTTTAATGGAGAGAAATGGAATATAAACAAGTGAATGTACACGTGAGGCTCGGACCTATGGCCCGTGCTGTCAAGGGAACAAATGATCAAATGTGAGTGTTTAATGCAGAGGTGGAGGCCTGAGAGCATCCCGCAGCTAGAAACTCACATGCTTCCTCTCTGGTTCCCCAGCCCCGAAGCAAGAAAGAAAACACAGAAAGGAGTTGAGGGAGGGATGGATTCACTCTGTTTCTACCATTCTGCCCTGGAATCCCTCCAGGTGGGAAGAGTTGCAGAGAAGCAAAGTGAATTAGAAATCATTGCCCTCCAGTGACCCGTCTGAGTCAGCTCCGCAAAGCCCTGGCACAAACGCTCAGGAAAACAAAAACAAACAAACAAAAAGCCAGGAACTTCCGCTCAACCAGCTTTGATGAAGCCTCTGAGCAGGCAGACCTGGGGCTGGGAGTGGAGGAGGAGTATGAGCTAAGCAAAGGGACGCTGGCAGAGGTCCAGATTGTCCATGTTGAAAGCCTAAGCTCAGCTGCTTAGGGCACAGCTTCAGATGGGTGTCTAGTCACCACTGTAAATGGTTGCTAGCTTCAGATGGGTGACTAGTCACCGCTGTAAACAGGTGTACTAGCTTCAGATGGGTGACTAGTTGTCACTGTAAACAGGTGTGCTGATGGTACCCACATCTCAGGGCTATGGAGAGGACGGGATACATCCACACTCGGGCAGTGCTTGTCAATGGTGCAGGAGCCGGGGACACTCTTTAGATGCAGCTGGGAAAATGGGATGGAGGGAGAAGTCTGGGGTGCAGACAGAAAAGAAAGAGGAAACAAGCATGCAGAGTTACAAGGTTTCTGTTCCACTTCCCCCAAAGCTTAATAGATTTCTAAAAGGCTTATTATCACCACCTATGAGTTCTTTTAAAGGATCTAATTATGAAACACCAAACTAGCTAATTAGGTTTCCCAAGCCTGCCTTGACACAGGTGCAAACAGGCTCTCTGAATGGTGGTCCTGGCAGAGCTGGGGAGCCAGCTCCCAACCAGTGGGGGTGGGGGCCTACCTGTGGCCACACAATTAGGCCTTTAATTATAGGCCTCCTCCTGGCCTTACCACTCAGGCAGTGCTCTCTGGGACCTCTCTCACAGATGGAGTGGGAGCTGGAGGACCCAGAGAACAGGAGCTTGCTTAGTTTCTCAGGGATTCCCATGGATTTGGACCTAGGATCACAGCAAATGGGTGTCCCCAAGCCCAGCTCAGGATGATCTTCATGGACCATGCCTGTCCAATTCAGGGCCCATATGTGGCCCAACACAAAATCATTAACTTATTTAAAATATTATAAGATGTGGGCCAACGAGACGGCTCAATTGGTAAAGACACTTGCTGCCAAGCCTGAGGACCTGAGTTCAAGCCCCAGAAACCACATGGTAGGAGAGACCCAACCCTTACAAGTTATCCTGTGACCTCACACATGCATGCATGTAGATGTAACCAATCCTTTTTATTAAAATAGAAAAGGGGAAATATGGTGATATTTTATTTGTACTGAAATATGATTTTAATTGTATGTTAATAAATAAAGTTGCCCTGGGGTCAGAGCTATTAGAGCCATAGCAAGAGCGTGGTGGTTAGAAGAGCTAGGTAGATTTCTGTGTGTTCAGGGATACAGCCAGTATTGGAGACATATGCCTTTAAGACCTGGAGGGCGGTACTTACAGGCAGTGACGAGGCAGTCATGTGGTTGGGTTTACAACCAATGAGAAGGCAGAACAGAAAGACTATTTAAAGACAGACACACAGGAAGAAGCTCCCTCTCAGGGAAGCTAGGAGCACTGCAGGAGGTAAGATTTTAGCTCTGAGCTCTGACCTCTCGGCTTTCTCTTTTACATTGGCTCTGTGTTTCTTATTTTAATAAGACGATTGGTTACATCTACACATGCACACCCACACACAAGTACATAAAATAAATAGTAATGTAAAAACAACAGACTCACTCACTCTATTTTTATTTTTTTAACTTGATTGTGCTGTTCTCCTCCAAAAATTTTGTAGATGGTGCCGGGCAGTGGAAGGGTGCACACCTTTAATCCCAGCACTCGGAGGCAGACCCAGGCAGATCTCTGTGAGTTTGAGGCCAGCCAGGGTTACAGAGTGAGTTTCAGGAAAGGCACAAAGATACACAGAGAAACCCTGTTTCAAAAAAATAAAAATAAAATAAAAAATAAAAATTTGTAGATGGCAGCCAGGCGGTGGTGGCGCACGCCTTTAATCCCAGCACTCGGGAGGCAGAGGCAGGCGGATCTCTGTGAGTTCGAGGCCAGCCTGGGCTACCAAGTGAGTTCCAGGAAAGGCGCAAAGCTACACAGAGAAACCCTGTCTCAAAAAAAAAAAAAAAAAAAATTTGTAGATGGCAATGTCCCATCACGATGCCAGAAAGTTGGACCCACCAGCAAACTGAAGTAAACAGTCAAGGAACCAGGCCTTCAGCATTCCTGTCTCTCTCTAGGCCTAGAAAAGCCCCAGGGTAGCAGCTACAGAGATGCTAAGAAGACATACGCATGGTCTTATCCATCACTGAAGGGTTGGGCATGTGGGGGCATCAATGTGTCAAAGCTGGCTGTGCCCTGTAGGCCATCCCTGAGAGGTAAGGGACAGAGTATCCCCAGTGTCACGTGAATCCTAAACACGGTGATTTCCAAAGTGGGTTCCCCAGATCAATAATACCAACATCACGAAAAACTTGCTAGAAATCAAATTATGGAATATTGCCAAGGAGGAACCATGAACGGTAGGGTCTCTACAGCCTACCAGGTTGGGGAATCACAGGCCACTCGTTGATGAGTTGCCACTGGAGGTGCTGAGGCTGAGGGCTGTGCTCAGGGACCTGTTCCTTAAATTAAACTAAATGATGACCATTAAAGAGCCATCCCCTCTATATAACTAATGCCCCCTTTACTAAAAGGGGTGGGAAAGCATTGGACAATCAGTGATAACCAACACATACCTCATCCTCAATCCTCCACCATTTTTGTAATGGCCAAGGACCTTCTCTGGGCTATACCCCAAAGGTCTGACCCCTCTTTCCATGTGGTGGTCCCTCTAGAGGCTGGGGCCTATGAGCTACAGAGCACTGGCTTTAAGCACCACATGACTGCCTAGTTGCCTGCTGGCTATGTCCCCACCTCCCAACTCCTCCTCAGTTGTACGAGTTTTGTGCCCAAAATGAGGTCAAGTCTGATAGGAAATAGCCATTGCAATATTGGGGCCTAGAAGGCTGTATTAGTTATTTGTCTTGCTGCTGTAGCAAAATTCCTAACAAAAGCAACTTAAGGAAGAGGGGTTCAGGTTGGCTCACAGTTCCAGCAGGCAGTCATGGAGACAGGAACTTGAGGGAGCTAGCCACAGTGTGTTCTCAGGCTGGAAGCAGAAAGTGCCATGTGCTGGACGGAATGCAGCTTGCTGCCTCCTTTTCATTCTGTCCAGCAGTCAAGATGGCTGGTTCTTCTCACCTCAATTCACCTCATCTAGAAAATCTCTCATAGACTCGCCTGCAGACGTGTCTCTAAGATCATTCTAAAGCCTGCCGACCAGCACAAGGATGAGACCACAACTCCTCCCAAGCAATTCCTTCTGGAATTTTTTTTCCAAATGTTGAACTGTAGCTGGAGTGTGAATACAACCTGTCTTCTAGATCCTTCCATATCAGCCTGACTTGTCCCCTCATGGCCAGCCCCCAACGCAGGGATTCTAGATTCATGTTGATTGCTACTCCACTTGCTACAGCACAGGTATTGCTTCCTATTCAGCCCATTGGTGCTGGGGAAATGCTACAGAATTTTCTCAATATATTTTTTAAGTCATGCCACAGCCTCAGAACTGGCACCCACAGATCAAAGTCCCCACAACCCAGAGCATGGGCAGTCTCTTTTTACTTTGACAATAGAAGAGGCCCCACCTCTTAGAAGCCCACTTCCATATAACCTGCATGCATATGTAATTTTGTGGGGAAGATTGGGGGGGTGCTGTTCTGTGAAAATGGGACCCTACTTCTTATATCTGTCCAGGGTTTCTTGGCTAAAGAGTCAACAGAAATAAATGTTCAGAATATAAGCACAAAGGTCTGACCCCTCTTTCCACATGGTGGTCCCTCTAGAGGCTGGGGCCTATGAGCTACAGAGCACTGGCTTTAAGCACCACATGACTGCCTAGTTGCCTTTCAGACCCTGCTCTGAAGAGCCTGGGAGTTCATGAGAGCTTCCTGGAAAGCCACTCTGGGGGTGGGGGAGGGTCCAAGAACCAGGGTCCCAATGTCCCTTCATCAACCGAGCATCTCCATGTGCATCAGATGGACGTATTATCTGGCAAGACGTCTGGCTTTAAAAGATCCCTGGATCTAGAAACTGCACCCAGGAGACCCACCTCCAACTCTAGGAAACCCTTGGGGTCATGGTGAGCATGAACAGGGACTGTGCATAGAGGCACCCACAGTTACATAGATGGCTGGCACACTTCCCTCCATCTCTGTGGGCTCCATGGGCAGTGTGCCAGGCATCCAGGGACTGGAGAGGCAATGATGAGAAAGGAAATGGTCCTGTGTCCTAGAAGCTCATCCAGTGGGAGGAGACTCCTACAGCCGTCCTTAAGAAGTGACAGGTGGTGTGGTGGCATAGGCCTTTAATCCCAGCACTAGGGAGGCAGAAGCGGGGGGGTCTCTGTGAGTTCAAGGCCAGCCTGGTCTATAAAGAGAGCTCAAGGCCAGCTAGGGCTATACAGTGAGTTCCAAGACAGCCAGGGCTACACAGATGAAACTTGTCTCAAAAAATGAAAAAGAAAGGAAGGAAGGAAGGAAGGAAGGAAGGAAGGAAGGGAGGGAGGGAGGGAGGGAGGGAGGGAGGGAGGGAGGAAGGAAGGAAGGAAGGAGCTGGGATGTGACTCAGTGGCAAAGCATTTGTCTAGCATGCATGAGTCCCTGGCTTCTAAGCCCACACAGAAAGGAGAAGAGGAAGGAGGGAGGGAGGGAGGGAGGGAGGAGGGAGGGAGGGAGGGAGGGAGGGAGAGAGAGAGAGACAGACAGACAGACCTGGGAAAGGGGACAAGTGGTAGCAAACTATGGAGCAGCCACAGACCTGATCTAAGTCTCAGCTTTGCCGCTGGGAAGCTAAGCAACCTTGTTCAAATGACCCAACCTCTTTGAGCCCCCAACCCCTCTTTTATAAGACGGGAGAAAGAAAGAAAAATGTCTTCAAGGGACCAGGCTTAGGACACCGCTGGTAAGCCCCCAGCGCATCCGAGGAAGCAGAAGGTGGTGTAGGTATAGCGGCCTCAGCAGTGGGATGTCCCTGTCTTCCCGTGGCCCACCTGCCTCTGAGGGTCTGAATGGCTCCCTGGGCTCTGAGGTTAACCAAATGATCCTCCAATACACAAAGAGCTTAACCCAGGCTGGCTGATGCTGGAGATGCAGAAGGCCCAGCCACCTTACGGTCACTGGCCCTGGATCTGGTGCTCCATGATTGCGTCTGCAAATCCGTGAAAATTTCACACAATTTCCTGCACAGCAGTGGGCTTCATAATGCTGGGAGCCAAGTCGGCCTAGTAATTGGGGCTGGAGTGGGGCAGAGTCCAAAGCAATTAATCCAGCCTCCTTCCTTGTTTGCGCCAGGATAAGCCTGACGGGGTGGAGAATAATTGGAAATGAGCGGCCTCCGTCCCCAACTCCAAATTAATATTTTCCTGCCCTGATTTAATTCCGCCCGGGAACAGTGACACAAAGACATGCCATGTCAAACGCTAAGTAATCTACCACAAGACACCTGAGGAAGGACAGGACTCTCTCTCTCTCTCTCTCTCTCTCTCTCTCTCTCTCTCTCTTTTCTTTGCAATTGGGGGTGGAGCCAAATGGGGCAAGGTGGCAACTAACAAGACAGAATCTTGGAAGCGAAAGAAATTTCCAAAAGATATCTATAGTCTAACCTCCCTCCCAATTTAGGGGAGGGTGTCACCAAGGATTTGGGAAGGCAGACAGATCTGAATTAAAATCCTGACTGCCACTTAACAGTATGACCTTGGGGCATGTCATGCAACCCCACTGTACCTCAGTTTTACCATCTGTGAAATGGAGAGAATGATACCTACTCCCATGGACAGTTGCTGTAAAGGTGGCTATTAGCGTTAGATATGAAGTGGCATATGGTGGCACATACCTGTAATCCTAGTACTTGGAAGGCAGAGACAGATAGAACACCAGGTTAGAGGCCAGTCTGATCTACACGACAAGTTCTAGGCCAGCCAAGGCTACTTAGTGAGACCTTGTCTTAAAACAACCCCAAAAGGAGCTCTATTTCCTGCTAGTCTAGGTTTTACCTCCAAGAGGCAAGCACAGGGCATTGAGAATCTAGGGGAATTAAGTGCATACATATCTCAGTCTTTAAGGAGTGGCATGGAAGTCCCAAATAGGTAGGGCTGGTACACAGAAGACATCTAATCTATGTCGGTCCTGGCCTTCTGCTGATGTGGGAGAGGAGTCATCCACACACCAGAGCGGTCTGACCTCCATGCAACAGCTTGTCCACACCCTCACCGGTGGTCACCCTCTTCCCCAGAGCCTGGCCGCCTCTGGGAACCCTGCCTCTGGGCACAGGGTCAGGACTCTCCAAGCTGCAGGTTTCTTCTGAAGCCTCCTGAATTCCAACTAGACCCTTCCTTGGTCATCCAGGAAACCTTTGACAGAAGGGAGGGGTCACAAACTCATGACACCAAGCCCGAGGCTGAGCAGCCTGCTTGGTGACTCTAACAAAAGAGCCAGACAAAACATGCTGCCTCGTGCAGTGGGCAGGTGTCTTGGGGAGGGCAGAGGTTGCAGGGATGGAACACACAGAATTCCCCAGCCTCATCCCAGGACACTCAGGAATACTTGAAGGTCACAAGACCGCAGGACTCACGGGAGCCAACAACCCGGAACACCGGTGTTGTCACGTGTCCCTCCCGGTGTGGAAGGACACCAAGACCAGCGTCAAGGAGAGAGAAGGCGCCTCACTGGTCTTCCAGGTCACCCAAAGACAACCACCAAAGCCAAACTCAGGGTGTCACTAGGCAGAACTGTGGGGAAACATTGCACACGACAGCAAAAGGAGAGGTGAGGGACACGGGCGAGCCGCACTCAGTCAGCTCCGTGGGGAATAGAACTCCGTTCTGCAGTCAATACTTAGGGATGGATGAACCATCTGCCACCTGAGCTCAGTGCATGGAGCCTCCCTGCTCCCAAATTCCACTAGAGCCAGCCTGGGGGCTGGGTGACGGGAACAAGGGACGTCCCTCTCTGAGACTTGGGGTGTCCTCAGGCAGGCAGCTCAAGGGGCTGTGGGCATCTGGGGGCTCAGAAGCTAGGGGAGGAGATTAGTAGCCCCTTAATGCAAAAATAGGCATGGAGCAGGTAGGTGAGTGGGAGCCTGGCAGTCTGCCCCCAGTGGACTTTGTTTTTCTGGATAGGAGATGCAGGATGGGTACTGGGTTCAATGTGGGTTCTTTTTAAGAACTTGGGAGTGCAGAGAAAGAGAGCAAAGGAGGCAGAAGAGAAAGTGAGTGGACACTGGGGCGGGTTTGGAGAATGGCAGGTCATGAACATCTACCATCTTCCCGCAGAGACTTCAGGGACATCCATACCGCATCCACATTTGGGGGCCTGGGAACACACGTGGTGCACGGCTCCGTGGTGGGCATGGGGTACGGTAGGGCTGCAGGGGGTCTCATGAGGAAACAATGGCTTCTCCTTACCCCATCCTTTCACCATTCCAAGATCACAGGGCCACACAGCAGGCATGGTCCCAAGGCTCAAAGGAACACAAATGTGACATGAAATTGCCTTCTGTCGAAGTCCCAGGAGGAGCTGGAGAGGGATCAGTACAGAGCAGAGAGGAAATTCTTTGTGTCCAAGCAAGTGCTGGGCTCAGAGGGCAAATAGGTCAAACGCAACTCAGAGAGAAGAGGGGACAGACAGGTCCAGGATTAAAGGCTAGGAAAGGGTAGGCCTGGGTGTGAACCCACATCTTTGAGTGAACATGGGACCTAAGTTGGAACAATGAAAGTCAGTCTTGGGAAATTTCACTGTTGCTGTTGGGAAGGAGGTGCCCCTTCTGCTTTTCTTCTGCTGTTAAACTCTAAGGATGTGGGCCATCTTGTCACTATGAAGAGCAATCATATGTCAGGAAAGCTGGCCTAAAGGAAGGCCAAAAGAACTTCAAGACGAAGACAGCTCTGAGAAGACTGTCTGGACCAAAGTGCCTGCTCACTTCCGCAATCAACCGGTTTTCCTGTAGTCTTAAAAGTCAGCTCCAGTTTGGGCTTCTATTCACTCCCTTCCTCCTGGGCAGGGAACCATTGGCGCTGATGCGGTTACAAGCATTTTGTGGGAACTGTGTACCAACCCCTGCCTGCTTGGATCCCCAAGGAGGAGCTCAAGGAGAGGGAGATTACTTTCATTTTTTTATAATTGGAAAAACTGAGTCCTGGGTAAAAGCAATAGCTTATCCAAGGCCAAGGCCACCTGGCTGGTTAGGGAGAAGAGTGAAATTTGAAACTAAGCCTTAAGACTCTTCTTACTCGATGGACCAGGATAGAGCTCAGTGGCAGAGCGCTTATCTGCCATGCACAAGGCCCTGGGTTCAATTCCCAGCAATGAAAAAGAAGACTTCTAGGTCAGGTATGGTGGCATATACCTGTAAACCTAGCACCCAGGAGGCTAAGGCAGGAGGATCATGAGTTCAAGCCCAGCCTAGGCATCATAGTAGGACCCTCATGTTTCAAAAAAAGAAAGAAAAGAAAAGCCCTAAGATTCCTCTGGATCATCCCGTAATCCACTTTTCCAGAGTTTGAAAAGATTTATATTTATATTGGGTGTGTCAGAAGTGTGTGTGTGTTTCTGTGTCCCCAGAGAGATGCTGGGGCCCCTTAAAGCCAGGTGTGTGCTACTGATATATCTGACAGCTCCCAGATCTAGTAAGTGCAAGGATCCCCTACAAGTGACCCCAGGACTCCTGGATCAGTGGGATTCTCAAGTTGCCCCCTGAAGGCAGGCACACAGCCTGGCAGTAATGTGGCCCTGGGAGCGTCAACATGCTGGGTGTCTAGGGCAAGAGTGTAACCTCTCTGAGATTTGGTTGAGGTGAAATTAAACACAAGTACACCGGCGTCTTCCTAGACTTTGACAGGTGTGTACTCGTGAAAATCACACTAACCAAGAAGAAAGCCATGACGCACATCCTGTTGTGAGCGTATCCAGGACTCAGGCTCTGGATTTGCTTTCTGCAAGTAGGACATCAAGGACAGACTCACCAAAGAATGTTGTGATACAGTTCCACTGACAGAGTGAGTGATTGGTGTCTGCTGACCCCAGCAAGGAATCAGAACTAAGGTAGCGGAGACTCAGGGCCAAAGCCACTGGACATCTGGGACAATCGGGTGGAGGGAGAAGTCAGCGGATGACCAGAGATGGCTGCAGAAAGCAGACACACCTGTGGAAGCTGCAGCCTGGTTTCTAACAGATGGGCCAAATAAGTTCCTGATCACCAAACCCTGGGGCAGCCTGCACTCAAGGGTAGGAGGACCTTAGACAGTGCTCGACCATACCCACAGCCTATGGGGAGAGAGGCATTCCCACTCTCTTATCCCTGAGCTGGAGGGCACCACAGTTTCAATGGATGGATGGGAGCAGAAGGGACATAAGCTGTGCCTTCACAAAAACTTCGGGAGCATCCCGTCACCACCAGCTCTTGCCCTTTCCTCTGCCCTCAGACTGGACCCCAGACTGAGGATGCAGGGAGCCATAGCAGTCCACCGGAGATAAGAACCAGGAACCAAAACAAAAATAAGAAAAATGAGCCTACGTGGTTGTAAGCACTGGGTTGGGGGATTGTTGTTGCACTTAGAAGTTAGAAAAAACAAAAAAATAAAAACTAACATACAGAGCATAATGTCCTTAGCTGCAAAGGTGCCCTGGCCACCCAAGGCGGGAAAGTTGCTTGTGTGTTTTTAGATAAACAAATATGGTACCTGGAAATCCCATGTGAGGAGTCCCATGGGGGAACTTCTGGAATGCAGGTCCCCCAGAAACCTCTCTGGAGGTTTGAAACCAGGTCATCAAAGGAGTTTGCCTTTTGGGGTTTGGCTTAGTATGCAGCACTGGGAATCAAAGTCAGGGGCTCACATACACTGGACAAGCAATCTACCTTTCAGCTACACTCTCAGCCAGAGAGAAAAAGAGAGAGAGAGAGAGAGAGAGAGAGAGAGAGAGAGAGAGAGAGAGAGAGAGAGAGAGAGTGTTTAGGGCCAGGAGTTGATGTCAGGTATCTTTCCCAGCTGCCCACCACCACCACCTCTGGGATAGGGGGGTCTCACATTAAACCCGGAACTTGTGGATTAGCCAGACTGGTTGACCAGTAAGCTCGAGGGGTTCTTCTGTCTCCACATCCCCAGCACCGTGGGCCACTGCATCTGGCTTTATTTACATGGATGCTGGGTCCAAACTTAGTGCTCAGCTGAAGCAGGAAGCACTTTGCAGACCGCCATCTCCCCAGAGAGGCACTTTTAGCAGGTGCTGAGTTGACAAGCTGGCTGTGGACAGACCAGTCCTTGGGGAACCCTGGTCTGATAAGTCTAACCTCTGGGTTGTCCAGAATGACATCCAGAGAGGCAAAGCCACCTGCCAAAGGTAACACAGCAAAGTGATAAACAGGCAACTAATCTTCAACCCTTTCCCCTGAAGCACAACTCTGAGACACCAGAAGGACTGGGAAGGAGGCCAAAAGCAAACTCACAGACTGAAACCACATCTCCAGAGAGACACCAGCAATGCTTCAAGCTGAACAGGGTCCAGTCTGCACACACAGCCCAGGCTGCCCTGGGGGTGACTAAAGAGGTAACTCCCGGGGATGGGGAGAACAGAAGGGCTGGGGAGAAGAGGCTAAAAGGAGCAGGAAGCTAAAGGAAAGAGAAAGAAAAAAGGAGGAAAAACTAGCTTCGCCGCTCTGTCCAGCCCAAACCTCCCGGCATGGCTGCAGGAGCTACCCCAGCCCTCTTCGATTTTGATGTACAGTTTGAAACAAATCAATAGCGGTATAATAATACTCAGCACGCTGTGTAATTTTTATATCATTAGTTTTCATTTTCCGCTCCCCATGCATCAAAAAACTTACAACGGGCTCGTAAAGTTTATTTAGTATTCCATGAATTCCTAATCAGTTTCATTTCATAATGATTCAGGGGCCGCCCGCTGCCTAGGCCCCCGCGTCAAAAAATCGATAAAACCAACACAGTTTTCCTGATGGCGGCTGCAAAAGGATCTATTGTCGGGGAATTATGATTTATGCCCCGGCCTGAACCGTGGGCAGCAGCCTCCACCCGCGGCTCCGGGCCGAGGTCCTCGCCAATAATGATTTATGCCCCTTCGGGTGGCCCCACCCGAGTGCCCTGCTGCCCCTCAACTGGCCCCTGATGCTGAGGGGAGGGAAGGAGAAGTCACGGGGGACAATTGCTGGTCGTCAGCGCATCCCTGCCTGGCCCAGCATCTGTCTGTACGTCTGCCCACCACCCAGTGAATCCTGAGTAATGAACTGAAGTTTCAGGGAGCCTCCCTTGGCCCCAGACCGCGCAAAGGGAACAGGACTGGAGCAGATGGGAACAGGGGCAGGGGTGATCCTGGTTCCCACTCAGCCTCGGGTCTGACCATCTTGAGCTCCCCCTCATCCCCGTGGTGTGCACCCACACATACACTCCCCCGCCCTGTCCCAGAGGCCCCAGGGACCCTGAATGACGAGGGGGCCCTAGGAGTCATGGAGCCTCAAAGCAGGCTTCCAGAGATCCTGAGGCAGGGATGGAAGCCCCAGAGACTCCTCCAGTGTCTCCTCTTGGCTGGGATTCTAGGACCTGAGCCACGGGAGGCTCTCATACCCTCCCCCACCGGGGGTGATTAATAGGTCTAGGAGACATGTTAATGGGACGAGTATAAAGTCCAACAATTGGTTTAATTAACAGTAACTAACCTGGCAGAGATAGAGAGATCTCAGCTCGCCTTCACAAGGGAGTGGCTGCCACAGTGATGCACAGACAACTGGGGGCATCAGTATTTGCATCCCACTCACCCCCCTATCCCAGAGTGTCTTGACCTTCATGTAGTGTCTGAGTAAGGCAGTGCGGGGGGGGGGGGGGGCTCCATTTAGTTGGGATGATGGAGGCAGGGATTTGGGGACCAAGTCCCCAAAGGTACTCTATCTTGATCACCAGCTGGCCATCTAGCTTTCAACTCCAGTAGAAACAATAGTTCCTTACCTCTTCATCCGTTTTTCATTTATTCACTCAACAAACATCCAGGAGACACCTGCAGCCACAGACTTGTACGTGATCAGGGAGAAGGGACTTGCTCAGGGTAGCAAAGCCAGGATCCCAGGTTTTCCCAGTAAGGCATACAGATGACACATGCCCAGCCCAACATGTGATGGCCATACCCCGCATCCTGTTACCCTCTCCGTGAGCATGGGCCAGACTTTGCCACCTTCTCTCCCTCCAACTCTATTCTTTGCCCCTCTAGCTCAGTAGCAGGGGAAGGAACCAGGCTTTGGGGCCAGACCTGGGTTCGAGTCCCGATTTCTTCCACTCACCATCTGGGCTACCTTAAAACCATTTCTTTAACCTTTTATCTACACCATAGCAACCCAGGAGTCCCGTGACAAACGCTTCCAGCCTCCTGTAAGCTCCAAGCTCACAACCTCCTTAAGAGTCATCTATGCTGTATTGGGGATGAAGGGGTCCCCTCCTCCCAGGACAATCAGAAAACCAAGTAGAACTGGCCTCCGAGGCAGGGTCTAAGCTGCTATTGATGATGCTGTCATTGAAGGAAACAAGCCCAGCCTCATTCACTAGAACCTGAGCCAAAGCTCCTGCCCATGCCTCAGTTTCCCACTTTGTAAAACAGAGGCTGGTCCCTCCTGCAGCAGAATCTAGGCAGTTTACTACTCTAGGAACCAGGTCTGAAGCCCAGCAGTCCCTCCCAGACCTGGAGGCAGAGACGGGAAAGTCCATGTAAGGAGTGGGGGATCTAGAAGGAGGTGGATGGCGGGAGACAGCGCTGCCTAGGGAAGACCCGCCTGCTCCCCAGAAGGGACACCAAGCCAGGACCAAGGTGCTAGCTTTGCCTATCTGCCGCCTGTCCCCTTGCTCAAGTCCCCTGTTCTCTCTTTACCTTCTGCCTCTGTATTCTCTAGTGACTGTCCTTGAACTCATTTCCCTCCCTGCTTCCCACACTTGGGAGACAATCAGCTCATCACCCTGTGAGCGGGAGGGGTTCTGACACCACAGGGCTGTATTCACAGCCTTGCGAGTTCTCTCCTGCTTCCCTCTCCACTGCCAGGTCTCCCTCAGCTGTCCCAACCCCCACAACCCCCACCCCCACCTCAGCTGAGTGACAATCTTTCTGGGAAGGTGACAGAGCAAGGCAGGAGCTTCTCAATGGCAGATCCAAGCCAAGAGCTACCAGCCCGTTACCCCCCAGCCCATTAGCAGGGCTCCCTCCCTTAGGACGAGGAACCAGAGGGCCAACTCCTTTCCCTTCTTCAGACCCCTCCGAGGCACTACTCAGCTGCTCCGCCCCGAGCTGAGTCCGCCTTTGGCACTGTGGCCTTCGCTCAGTCTGTTCCCCTTCTCCATTTCTGAACTCAGATCTCATAAACTGAAGACCAGGGCTGTCCAGGCCCAGCAGCAGCCCTGAGACTTCACCCAAGCTCCTGATGTGAAGGTGGGGTCCTGCTTGGGCCCCAAGCGCCTGCTGTTTCTGCAATGAAGTGGGCCTGTGGTGGTTTGGTTTAAGTGGTCAGCTTGACACTCCTAGACACTCCTGGAAAGAGAGGCTCAGTCAGAGATTGTCTAGATGAGGGCGATCTGTGGACGTGTCTGCAGGGCACTGTCTTAATAGGTGTGGAAAAACCCGGCCGAAAGTGGGTGGTGCTGTATAAGAGTGGGTGTGAGTAGTATCTGGGCTGTGTAAGAGCAGAAAAAGTAAATTGGGTTCTAGGTGTGCCCACCTTGATTCTCTCTCGGCTCTTGGATGTCATGTGACTAGCTGCCTAGTTTCCATCCACAATGACAGACTTCAAGCCAAATAAACCCAATGGCATCGTCCTCAAGCAAGGCCACACCTCTTAGGCTTTCTCAGAGCTACCAGCTGGAGTCCATCTGTGCAGATGAAGCTTGTGGAGGACATTTCATTCACACTATCACAGTCTCCCGGAAAGAGAGATTCAGGACAAAACAGGAGGCCAGCTGCCTGGTCCACCTTCTCAGACAACTCTGAAGTCACCTCTGCCACAGCTGCCTGGGGGAGGGGCACAGAGGGAAGAGAGGACAAGGCTGCATGCTAATGTGGATCACAGCACCTCTGTGACACAGCTTTTTCCTTGCCTCCATTTTACAGACAGGGAAACTGAGGCCCAGGGAGTTCAGTGGCCTGTCCGAGGTCACCTCTACTCACACCTGTTGGGAGTCTGAATATGAGTTCTGGACTCTGAAGCCTGTGAACTTGAGATCTGGACACACTAGCAGGAGCCAGGTCTCCAAAGGACCATCCTAACCATGCCATGCTCAGACAGAACTGAGAGAACCTGAGTTCTGGACCAGCCCCTGAATGTCCTGGAGAAGAGGCTATCACAGGCTCCCTGCCTCCTGCCCTCTGGGTGTTCAGCCACAGCATCCTTCCCCAGAAAGCAACCTGCATCTTTCACACCTCTTACTTCCCAGCCACTCTAGCCTGTCACAGCCTCTGGAGGAGCCACAAGGGAGGTCAGTGGCCCCATTTAAAGCCTAGGCCTGGAGCTCCCCACATCCTCTAGACAAGCCCAGGCCTTGTAGCCACCAGGCCCAGGTAGTTCCTCAGCCAGGTAATACTGAACATGGAGGCTCCTTAGTGTTCCTGAGATACTGGTTTAAATATTAAGGCCACTCCACGTAGTTAAAAGGGAGGTTTATTTTGTGGGGTAACTTACAAGTGAAGGCATAGGTTACAGGGTCCAGGAAAGGTGAAGCGCAGTCCGGTGGTGTTCTCTGTAGAACTCTACTCGGTCTCCCTCCAGCATCCAGGCTCCAGGAATCGAGAGAGCCTGCCCATCCGGATCTCAGGTCTTCAGGGGTCCTCTCTCAGCTCCGCCTTGTAGGCGCGACAGTTCCCGAAGCCTCCGTGGGGGTGGCACTTCCAGGTCAAAGCTGGAACGGCTACCCACTGCACTGAGCCTCAGTTTCTTCCTCTGTCAAATGGGTTCAAATTATCCTGACAGCCATGAGGCTTAGCTGTCACAGTGGGCCACAAGATTCAAACACAGTGCTCCCGTGGCAACACGGTATGCTCCCACCACAGCTTTCCCCTCTGCTTCTTCCTCCCAGGACTTAGTGTTTTACCCCTCCTCCTCCACATGTCCCTGATGAGTGCTCCCCTGTGAGGAGCACTCCTCTTTGCCTCTCACCTTCCCCTCAGGCTGGTTGGGAGGAAGGAGTAGGAGAGAATAACAGTGAGGTTGAGAGCTCTGTCTGAGGTCTCCAGGTTACCCAGGGGTCATGACCCATGGGGCCCTGCCACAGGGATGCTATGTCCAGCGTTCAAGGTAGGAGGCCATTTCTTCTCTACTTGAGGAGGAGCCAGAGACGCAACAAGGGTGAGAGCATCAGCCAAGCAGCGCAGCTGGAGGCGTCCAGACCCACCTGGGCCCCCCAGCCTGTCCCAGCCAACAGAGGGGGCATTCGCTTCCTGCCTCAGAGTCACAGCATCACCACCCTCAGCTGTGAGGACTCGAGTGCTGCCCATCCGAGACAGCTGGCATTGAAAGGCCACGGCCGAGGCGAAAACTGGCCTTCCTCCAGGGCAGGGACCATGCATTGCTTAGGTGTCTGCTCAGCTCCAGGTTAAATCACACAACACCCAGAGCCCATTGTTGCCAAAACCAGCCCAGGGGTACACAGCCAGCTCCAAGGTTGCCTTCAGCAATGCTGGGGACCACATGTCCCAAATTTCACAAGTGGGAGACCAAGACTCAGAAAGGACCAACAAACAGGAAGTGGCAAGGAGCCTTGAGGTCTGGCCTCAAAATCTGCAAGGCGCAAGGCTCCTTCTGTGCCCCGGACTTTCTGAAGCCAGGTATGATGGGTGGTGTTGGCTGTCAACGTGACAGAATCTAGAATCATCTGGGAGACAAGTCTCTGAGCACTCGGGGTGGGGAATGTGGGCAGGGGGTATTAATTGAAGTGGAAAGACATTCCCACTGTGGATGGCACCATTAACTGACTGGGATCCTGGACTGTGTAAGTGGAGAAAGAGCTGAGCAGCAATATTCATCCATTTGATAAGACAGGCTGCTTCAGGCTCCTGCTGCTATGACTTCGCCATCAGAATGGACAGTGCCCTTCAACTGTGGACCAGGATAAGCCCTTTCTCCTTTAAGTTGCATTTTATCATAGCAACAGGAAAAGCAGCTAAGACACAAGTCCTGACACAAGACCCTGGAGCGCACACGTGGACTCACTCTGAGCAGGGCACACAAGCATACATGTGCACTCACAAATACGCATAAGCCTTAGCATAGCGCTTCTCAATCCTAGATGCTCAGTGGGGACCCCAGGGAGTTTTTGGATTGTTTTGTTTTTTGTTTTTGTTTTTGAGACAGGGTCTCACTAATGTAGCCCTGGCTGTCCTGAAACTCACTAAGTAGACCAGGCTGGCTTCAAACCCACAGAGATCCACCTGCCTCTGCCTCCCAAATGCTGGGATTAAAGGTGTGTGCCACCCAGGGAGTTTTAAACGTATCTGGGTGCAGCCCCACCCTCAGGACGCTGATGGAAAGCTTGGTTACATAACCAACTAATCCTTAAACCGGCAAACAGCTTTGATCTGGTCTGGACTCTGAGGGTCACCACTCCAAGCACAGGTTGGTGGGTGGCGGCTGCCTAGAAGAGGACGGTCCCTCCCCGAGCTTTGGCAAAAGACTTCAGCTCCTCACTGTATTGCAGCCAAAGCTTCCTGGTGACATGGCAGCTGGCTCTCCTCTGAGCACAGGAATCAAGACAGTGCAAAGCAGACTCCGGTCTCCTGGGACCTGGCCTCATAACCACACACTGTCAGAAGGAGCCTCATTCTAGGAGTCGAGAATTAGACTCTATCTACAGAAGTGGGGTGGGGGAAGTCAAAGCATTTATAAATATATTTTAGAGCCCTGTGAGGTGGGGCTAAGTCTTGGTACCTCCTATGTATGGTCAGGATTGAGACCCAAGGAACTGGAAAGAGGTTCAGGAGGGCATGGCTTCAGGGCAGCACAAGCCCCAGGACCCCTTCCCCAGGGAACATCACCTGTATGGCTACTGGCTTCCTCCCCTGGCACTTCCCTCTCCCTGCAGTGCCCCCAGCCTGGAGGGCCCCTCAAAGACCTCTACCTAACCTTCCCAAGCCTGGCCGTGGCCCAGTGCCCCCAACTAGCCGCTCCCAGCCTGTTCTCAGGTGTGCATGAGTGCCCATGCACACCCATGTGTAAGTGCATGCATGTCCCCACTCACTGGCCAGCCCGACCCCCTCCCTCTTCCATTCCTTACCCTCCCTCTTCCCTTTCTTTCTCTAGTCTCTCATCCTCTGGATGCACGGACTCCATCAGGCTCATCTGCAAACATCTGGATGGCGTATCAAGTATAGAAGTTGCCCAGAATGAGGGACCAGGACTCCCTGCCCGCTGACCTCCAGCAATGCCCTGGCCCAGGCCACTCTGAGCATCAGATAGGGACACCTTCTTTCCTGGGTCACCTGCCTGGGCCATTTCCAAACTTTAAAGCTGCTCCTGTCAACCGACAGCCTGACACCGCCGCTTTCTCTCCTCTCCACACTCTGTGTTTCTGTCTCCGTCCTCCAGGGCCCAGGCTGTGGCAATGAGAAGGCCACACCTGTACCTCACAAGGAGATTGGCTCTGCCCTGTAATGAGGAGGAAGGAGGACTCTTGTGAGGAATTAATGAGACCACCAAGAACAAAAGAGACGACCAGCAGGGGCCAGAGAGGCAGGCCTGCGTTAAGCCTTCCCCGCAGAACCACACTTGGCAATAATAGAGTGAGGAAAAATGGAGTCAAGATCCCTGTGGTAAAAACTATTAGAGGAGGAGAATTATAAAACTATTAACCAGAATGTAACTCCCAATTAAAAGATGATTTAACACTGGAACCTGATGGATGAATTTTGATTAAATGGAGAACTATTAGGAGCCCAGGGATAAGGCTGATCCTGCCAGTTCTAAAAGTTAAAAGGCAGTTTGATATAAAAATTTATAAATTAAGGTTAATTACTTTAAATAACATAGCTGGGAGCAAGGAAAGGAAATTTGTCAGAATCTCCAGAGTTTGGGGCAAGATGGATACAGATGTTCTGGTTGGCCTCCAGGGAACCCAGAGGTCAGGGCAGGGGCAGTTGAGGCCAGAGACAGGGCAGGTGATAGTCACACTCCCAGGTGACAGTCACACCAGGAAGTGAGGTGCTGGCCGAGGCACAGGCTGCAGGGTGCCTCTGGCTTCCTTCACAGACCACACCCCTGGGAGTTCTCATTCTGCGACTGGAAACTTCCTGGGCACTTGGCAGGGTTACAGACAAACCATTCCACCCGAGTCCTGTCTGTGGTGAAGATGGTCACCATCACACCAATGACTTCTCACAGCTCCAGCAGACGGGAGGAAGCCTGGGAGACGTGGGTGGAACCGAACTCCTCGGCTTCCAGCTCCATCTCTGATACTCTCCCATCTGTCTTCATGGCTCCCAGGCTGGGCCTCAGAGGCCCCTGCCACTCTGTGACCTGGGGATAATCTCCCTGTCCGGCAAGATCATCGGTCACGGGAGAAGGGACATCCCTTGCCTGAGAAATGGCAGCAATTCTCGTCCGTTGTCCATGCCTCCTCTGAGGGAAAAGTGAGTGTTGCAGGGTCTCAGCACTTCCAGAGGCGGATGTGTGGAAAACGGTCTGCAGATATACAGTAAAAAGGCCTGCTGCAGGGCTGGGGTGTGGCTCAGGCAGTGAAGTGTTTGGGGTCGCTAGAGGAAGTACATGGGGGTGGGGGCGGTTAAGAGTGTATAGCCTCACGCCGCTTCCAGTTTGGTCTCCCTACTTCATGTTTCCGGTTGAGATGTGATCTCTCAGCTCCCCTCTCCTGCCACCATGTATAGCTGGAGTTATCTCCTGGTCCTGCCTGGCCCACAGTCAGGACAAATCTCTCTCACCCACCAGTCCCACAAGTCAAGTAAACACACAGAGACACTTATATTATTTAAACTGTTTGGCCTAATGGCTCAGGCTTCTTGCTATCTACTTTTTATATCTTAAAGTTACCCATTTCTATTAATCCATACCTTGCCATGTGGCTCGTGGCTTACTGGTACTTTACATCCTGCTCCTCATGGTGGTGGCTGGCAGGATCTCCCTGCCTCAGCCTTCTGCTTCCCAGAATTCTCCTCCTCCTTGTCCTGTCTACACTATCCTTCTTGCCTGGCTACTGGCCAAACTCAGTCAGTAGAGCATGGGACTCTTAATCCCAGGGTCGTGGGTTTGAGCCCCATGTTAGGCGCCAGATATTGGCTGTAGTGTTAAGGCAACTCCATGTAGTTAGAAGAGAGGTTTATTTTGTGGGGTAACTTATAAGTAAAGGGATAGGTTTCAGGGTCCAGGAAAGGTGTAGTGCAGTCCAGCGGTGTTCTCTGAAAAACTCTGCTCGGTCTACCTCCAGCATCCAGGATCCAGGAACCAAGAGAGCTGGCACATTCAGATCTCGGGTCTTAAGCCCCGCCTTGTAGGTGTGACAGTTACTGAAGCCTCAGTGGGGGTAGTATTTCCAGATCAAAGCTGGAACAGCTACCCACTACAACCATGTTTACTGATTGTGGCCATGCCTCCACACCATGATGAACTCCCATCCTTCCAGAACTATAAGGCCAAATAAACTTGGTCATGGTATTTTATGCCTGTAACAGAAAAGTAGCTAATATACTAAGTGTGATGGCTGATGCTTGTAATCTCAGCACTGGGGAAATGGAGACAGGTTAGACCAGAAGTTCAAGGTCAGCCTGAAATACATGAGACCCTGTCTAAAAAAAAAAAAAAAAAAAAAATTAAGCCTGATGCAATCCTCCTCCTGGCCCCCTTTCTTTTTAAACATTTGTTTCATTTTTATTCATCTCTCTGTCTCTCTGTCTGTGTGTGTCTGTCTGTGTGTGTGTGTGTGTGTGTGTGTGTGTGTGCGCGCGCGCGCACGCAGGATGCCCTCAGAGGCCATAAGAAGACATCAGGCACCTGCTGGAGTTACAGGTGGTTTGAGCCACCGGACAAGGGTGCTAGGAACCAAACTCAGGTCCTCCGTAAGAGCAGCACCTTAACTGCTGAGCTCTCTCTCCAGCCCCACCAGTCCCTGTAAAGTCAGCCCTGTATCATTTGCATTTCTCAGATAAAGAAACCAAGGCGCCGGGCGGCGGTGGTGGCGCACGCCTTTAATCCCAGCACTCGGGAGGCAGAGCCAGGCGGATCTCTGTGAGTTCGAGGCCAGCCTGGACTACAGAGTGAGTTCCAGGAAAGGCACAAAGCTACACAGAGAAACCCTGTCTCGAAAAACCAAAAAAAAAAAAAAAAAGAAAGAAAGAAAGAAGCCAAGGCACAGAGAGACAGTCATGGGCCCCGTCAGCAGGCAGCTGGGACAACTCCATCTCCTATAACCTTGAAGAACATGGCTCTAAAGACTTTAATGTTCACTCTTGAAATAGGAAAGAAAGGAGAGAGGAGGGGGAGGGGAAGGAGGAAGGAGGGAAGGAAGAACAAAGGAAAGAGAGAAAAGGAGGGAGCAGAAGTGGCTGCCTTGGTTAGTTAGAAGTGGGGGTGTTAAGCCTGAAGGGACTGAGGGACTCATAGGAGGCTTTCTGGGGGCTGAAAACACCCTGTTTTATATGGGCACTAATCAACAGGAGATTTCACTGAGAAATTTTATCACTCATTCCCTACTCCCACCCCGAGACAGGGTTTCTCTGTGTAGCCTTGGCTGTCCTGGAACTCACTCTGTAAACCATGCTGACCTCAAACTCCTAAGAGATCTGCCTAACTCTGCCTCCCAAGTGCTGGAATTAAAGGCGTGTGCCACCACTATTAGGCATTCATTTCTGTTACTTAGGTTAAAAAAAATTATGATATACAGTTTTCAAATGATCATGAGCAGTAGCTTTTATGGTACATAAACTATAACTCAACAGGCTGCCTTTTAAAAAGGGATTGTGGTAACATGGTATCCCTTTCTTCGTAGTTCGGGGACATTTCCATGGGGACCTAGTTTTAGTGCATTGGGATATTCTAGATACAAACTATGGCACTCCCTAATGGCATGAGCAGAAACACAGGCTCTCCACTGAGGCAAAGCTCATGATAGTGCCCCTCCCATTGACAGCGGCCCCTCCCATTGACAGCGCCCCTCCCATCTACAGTGCCCCGCCCATTGACAGTGCCCCTCCCATTGACAGCGCCCCTCCCATCTACAGTGCCCCTCCTATTTATAGTGTTAAGGTTGTTGCTACTTTCTTCACTGTTGCTACCAGGAAAATGGCAAGATGAAGACACATGACCAAAAGGGAGGAAAGGGTTTATTTCATCTTACAGTTTACAGTCCAGAATGAAAAGAACACAGGGCAGAGACCATGGGAACATATTGTTTACCAGCCTGCTTTCTTATACCACCCAGCTCCACCCGCCCAGGGGTGGCACCACCAATAGCGGGCTAAGCCCTCCTCCGTCAATCATTAATCAAGGAAATGCACCACAGACCTGTCTACAGGTAATCTGATGGAGGCAATCCCTCAGTCCCTCAGTTAAGGTTCCCTTTTCCCGGGTGACTCTAACTTGAGTCACGTTGACATAAACAAACCAACAAACAAAAAAAACACCTAATCAACACGTTCTCCATAAGAAGATGTCCCCATCTGGAGTTTCCGGCTTAGTGCCTGAGCCATAGCACACCCAAATCCCTGAGCTACCCAGCCTGAGGGGTATGACTCCCCATTTGAGCTCTGGCAGAAGGAACGTCATTTAACTGCTCTGGTTTGCACACCTGTGACGTGTAAATCAAAACAGTGCCGGTGCCCTGTGCACACAGCTGTAGGGCAGGCAATCAGAACAGAGCAGGTGCTGAGACCAGAGGTTGGTGTGGAGCAAAGTTCACGAGACAGGAGCCAACGTTTTGGTTCTGAGACAGGTTCTCCTGTCGCCTCGGCCGGCCTTCAACCCACTATGTGGCAGCCGATGACCTTCAACTTCTCAGCTCCCTGTCTCCGCGTCCTGCGTGCTGAGATCACAGGGCCTGTGCCACCAAAACCAGTTGGATGCAGCCTCGAGGTGTCCAAGCCAGAGCTTCCTTCATGCATGCTAGGCAAGCACTTTACCAGCCGGCTCATATTTCCCAACCTGCGTTGTTGATTTTATTACTATCACCATGTTCTTTGCTGGGCACCAAGACAATTGATGGGAAATAAGGACGCCAAGGCTTTTTTCTCCCCAGGGGTCCTGAGAAGCAAGTTTGACGGCTCTGCCTGCCAGAAGCCCCTCTCCCCACCCTATCCTTCCAACGACCCCAGCCTCGCCTGAGCTCTGTCACATTCCAGGCAGAGGATGCGCCTGCGACAGGCCATCCTCTCAAGGCTCATCTCACCACACAGTCGCTGACCCCACCCTCACCTCCCAGCTCACATTTAAGCAGTGGATTTAACCCCTCAGATCAGTCACGTGGCGCCTACTGAGTGAAATGAGCGTTTGCACCCACACTTTACCACGGAGAGCCTGAGGCACACGGCGGAGCTAAGGAGCTTGCTGACTACCAAATAAGCGTTGGAACCCAGGCTCCCGGCTTCTACAGCAGCCTGTTTTCTTCTGGGTTGTGCCAAGCCAAGCCTGACCTTTCAGCGTCAAAATAAAGTCATTCTTTGTTGTGAGGTTTTTCCTTAGCAACGGGCCACCCGCACTGCTGTGTAAAATTCAGAGAGCAAGACAGGTGGTGAACCCCGTCCTTGATCACAGGCTTCATGATCAATAGTCCCAGTGCCCCGGTCACCCCCTCCTGTCTCCAGGCACCACCCTAATTCCTCCCCTTTTAGGCTTTGGCAGAAGGTGGGGGGGATCTTTAGCTAAAAACCAAACAGCCATCTGGGCTCCAGTGCCTCTAAAGGCCACTTCTGACTGCAGGGACAGAGATGAGCTGGCATACTCATCACTGTCCAGCCTTCGGAACCCACCCCCGCCCCCATCTCCAACACATGGAACTCAGTGGCCACAGGAACCCATTCAGAGGTAGGTCAGAGGTTTAGGGTAAAGGTTAAGTCAGGGTCAGATCTGGCCCTTCTTTTCCATATTCCTCTCTCTCCTCAGGGTGTCTGGGTTCTTGGGTTTGTGTTCTCCCACTCTCCCTCACAGATTTATGTGCACATGCATGCAGGTACCTAGGGAGACCAAAAGAGGGCATCAGTTCCCCTGAAGCTAGTGTTACAGGCAGCTGTGAGCCGCCCTATGTGAGGAACTGAACTCGAGGATCCTCCACAAGAGCAGTAAGGACTCTTAGCCAATAAACCATCTTCCAGCACCTATAACCCAATTGGCCTAGAACTCACTATGTAGCCAAAGATGACTTTGAATTACAGATGTGGGAAGTCACACCCAATTTTATGTGGTGCTGGGAACTGAACCAGGGGCCACACATATGCTAAGCAAATAGTCTACCATCTGAGCTACATTGCAAACCCATGCTCCCTAGCCCATGTTCCTGTATTCCCTAATGCTTAGTTCTCACTGGTCTCACGAAGCCTTCCATAACATGCCCTTACTGTGTTGTTCTGTAAAAGTAGCTCCTGGTTAGGGAGGTGGCTGGGTGGCAGTATGCTTGCCTAACATATACAAGGCCCTGGATTCAAGTCCCAGCACCGCAAATAGGATTTAAAAAAAAATAGCTCCTGACCTTCTCATCCTGTGACTGGGGCCACCCTGTAGCTGTCTCCCCATGGGGCTGTTTGGGGGATGTCTGAGTTAGGGTTTCTAGCGCTGTGAAGTGATGCCATGACCACGGCCACTCTTGTAAAGGAAATCATTTAATTGGGACTGGCTTACAGTCCAGAGGTTTGTCATCATGGTGGGAAGCAGGGCAGGATACAGGCAGACATGGTGCTGGAGAGTTAGCCAAGAGTTCTACATCCAGATCGGCAGGCAGCAGGAAGAGAGTGCCACACTGGGCCTGGCTTGAGTATATGAGACCTCAAAGCCCGCCCCCAGTGACACACTTCCTCCATCAAGGCCACACCTACTCCAACAAGGCCACACCTAACAGTAATGCTCTCTATGAGCCTATGGGGACCATTTTCTTTCATCTCACCCCAGGGGAAGACATTACGAGATAGTTTTGGTTTCTCTAAGGTCTCTCCACAGCACCGACATCCTGTCAATCCTCTAGTCCTCTATTCCATCTCCGCTCCACTCAGGCTCCACACCGCACCCCCACTCAGCCCCTGCAGGCACCTGGCTCTCCTCACTTCTGCTCCACTCAGGTGTGTTCCTCGCCTCTCCTCCCGGGAAGACCCCGCCTGTGAGGAAGGAGGTTAATCAGAAAGTTGTGGGTAGCCTCCAGTTTTTCCTTCCTGCCCACTGCCCCTGCTGGAGCAGCTGGGGTGCAAGGATGGAGGAGCACAGATGTGTTCTTGAAGAGGCTGGGCATCCTGGGCAGGGCACCTTCGGTGCTAGGACAGACAGTCATGATTAGAAGACAGCATGACACAAGGATGCTACCACAGCCTGCTCTTGCAGAAGCCTGCAGTTAAGTTGGGGAAATAACGGAAACACACCGACAAGCCTGATTCCGGAAGTGCCATGTCGCAGCTGTGCCTTCCGGAAGGGGTGGTCGGGGAAGATGCTTCAGAGAGAGAAATGGCAGAGCTGTCAGAATGGTTGAAAAGGCCTCGTCAGCGGGCATTTGACTGGGGTAGCGGGGGATGGGGATGGGGGCGGTGATCATCTCTGGTGGACACTCAGCGGCAGAGATATGGATAAACAAGGACTGACCCACCTGGAACAGGAACAGGCGAGAGGTACCAGGCCAGAAAGGCAAGGCTTGGGGGCCAGAGAGCCTTGGTCCTGAAGAGCAGATAGGGTGAGTCTAAGCTGCACCCTAGGGCCTGAGGAGGCATGAAGATTTTGGAGCTTGAAGATAGTACAATCAAGTCTGTTGTAGGACACCAGCTCGTGGCCAGTAGAAGACAGTGAGGAGGGAGAGGTTGGAGAGAGAGCCACACCATGGGTTCAAACAAGGGCAGGTTCCATGGAGCTAGGACAAGAAGACTGCATCAAAATCTGGGGTGATGGGGGCTGAGGAGACAGCCACTGGTTGAGGAGTTTGCTGTGCAGGCGTGAGGCCCGAGTTCGGATCTGCAACCATGTGAAAGGCAGGCACGGCAGGGTGTATGCGTAATCCCGGTGCTGGTGGGTAGAAACGGGTGGATAATGGGGGCTCACTGGCCATCTAGTCGACTTGAAATAGGGAGCTCCAGAGTCAGTGAGCTCAAAAACTAAGATGGGCAAGCGATTGAGGGAGATATCCTGACGTTAAGTTCTGATCTCCACAGGCAAGAACACCCCACACACATGTGTACTCACACACACCATGCCCCCACGTCATCGTCGTCGTCCCCCCCACAGGCATGATGGACTAGTAACATAGCTTAGTTGGTAGAACACTTACCTAGCATGCACCAAGCCCTAGGTCCAATCCCTCATACTATATAAACCAAATGCGGTAGTAGAAGGCTGTATTCTCGGCACTTGGGAGGTGGAGGGGTCAGAAGTTTCAGGCCATCCTCATCCTTTGGGAGACATAGAGTTTGGGGTCAGTCTGGAATATGTGAGACTCTGTGTCAAAATAAACAAAACCTATACCACTCCATGACAGACAGGGCTAGGAGTGGACGGGAAGGGCAGACCTGCTGCTGGGTGACGGCTGGATTCCTTGACCCCTGCCCACATACCTTGTCACCCTCAGTGGCCTCACTTGATCCATCCTTTACCAGCCTTGACAGGCTGAATGCGGCTGCTGTCGCCCTCAAGAATTCCTTTAGAGCCCTGGCCTCAGTCTGCGGCTTCTTCCCTGCCCATCCCTTCCTTGCTCTTTCCTGCCTTAGAAAGCACCAGAGAGTCTCCAAAGCCAGACTCGGAAACATGATCAGCGCCCTCCTCCCGTCCACATGGAGAGGCTGAGCCCAGTGACCTCACAAGCAAAGGAAGTTACTTTCAAAAGGTCAGGAGCTGGAAGTCAAGAGTCAGAGGTCAGGGACTTTAGAGTCAGACCACCTACATCTGCATCCTGACTCTGTCACCTGTTACTTTGTATGAGTTGGGGTAAGTGAATTAATCTTCCAGCTCCGTAGTTTCCTCCACTGTGAAATAGGGACAGTGGTGGTTCTCAATCTTCCTAACGCTGCAACTCTTTAATACAGTTCCTCATGTTGTGGTAACCCCCCCCAACCATAAAATTATTGTCCTTGCTACTTCATAACTGTCATTTTGCTACAGTTATGAATCATAATGTAAATATCTGTGTTTTCTGATGGTCTTATGCAGCCCCTGTTAAAGGGTCAGCTAACCTGGAAGGGGTCGCGACTCACAGGTTGAGAACCACTGCTCTAGAGCCATATAGACATAATGACATGAAAGGCACCCATCACAGTGCCAAGCATACAGCAAGTACTCAATAAATGTTGACTCTTTTCTTTCTTTTTGTGCTTAGACCCAACCCAAGGCTTCATGAAATCTAGGCAAATGCTCTACACCTCCACCTGACGGTTTTGCCTTGCATTTCTATAGGAAGTCCTGTGTCGGGCACAGGGAGGCACAGAGGTACACAGTGGGGTCCCTGCTTTTACAGAATTAACAAGAGAAGCAAGGAAGTGAATGCCGTTCCATTGGAACAAAGGACAAAAGGAAGGGAAGGTTTCAGCCCTCTCGGAGAAGCTAATCTAGGAAGGGTGTAGCAGCCAGGGCTCAGTCTCTGTTTCAAAAGCTTAGTGTGAGATGGGGTGTGGCCTAGTGACCAAGCAGTGGCTTGGCATGTACAAGGACCTTGGTTCAATTCCTAACCTAAAACAGAACAGGTGGAGTTTCATGGGAGAGCCACTGCCCACCTAGGGAGCACCTAGCATATTGGGTACAAGTAGACCTTTGCAATCAAGATCTGGCCTGGGCTGCTCTGCCTGTGTCTCCCGGAGAACTACATTTTATTCAAGCATTACCTCCTCAGGGAAGACTTCCATGGTCCTGCTGGACACAGGCTATTTCCCCTTCATACACACTCCACATCATTTGCTCCCTCTCCATCAGAACACACGGTACAAAAGGAGTCTATGCCCCCCACTGTGTGTGTCTATATGTGCATGTGTGTGTCTGGTCTGTCTGTGTGTGTCTGTGTGTACATGTGTGTGAATGTGTGTGTGCCTATGTCTGTGTCTGTGTGTGTGTCTGTGTCTGTCTGTGTGTGCATGTGTCTGTGTCTATGTCTGTCTGTGTGTGTCTGTGTCTGTGTGTCTGTCTGTGTCTGTGTGAGTGTGTCTGTGTGCCTGTGTGTATCTGTCTGCCTGTCTATCTGTCTGTCTGAGTCCCAGCACACAGAAAGTATTGGATATGTCTATGACGGCTATGTGATGGAATTAATGGATAGATTGGCTAATAAGCTATCTGAAGGCCTATCAGGAAGATAGACACTAGATCCAGATATGTCTCTCTAACCCAGAACAGGATAGTGATCCCCTCTCCAGGGCTTCCAAGAAAATCCAGGGCAGCAAAAACAGTGAGATTCCAGAAGTCCCCGGCTGGCCCTGTCCATGGTGTCCACCTTCCATCACCCACTCAACACTATCAACACAGCACCTCCAACCCAGGACTGGCTGTCTTCCCAACCCGGGCAGCATGCCCTGGAAAAATACCACAAATATAACACAAGTCTGTTACTAAAATAAAAAAAGAAAAGAGGGCAGAAAATCAGTCCATGCAAAAGCCTCTTGAAACAGGCCAGAGCTGTTCTGTCTACCTCTGGACAGCTCATGTAGGCCAAAGCCAACGGCAAAGCCAGCTTCCAAAGCATGTTGGATAGCAAAACCAGCTGTGCTATCTCCTAAGAAGCTCCTCCCAAAGCCCAAAGGGAGTCCTAGGAGTCCCAGATACACTTCTGACTGGTGCTTGATTCTTTCAAGACAAAATATTTTTCTTTTTATTTATGTACATGCATCTATGTGAGTATATGCCACACATATGTAGGTGCCTGAAGAGGCCCCAAAAGGGAGTCAGATCCCCTGCAGCTGAAGTTACAGGCAGTCATGAGCGACCTAGCATGGGTCCTGGGACCAGAACTCAGCTCCTCTGCAAGAGCAGCAAGTGCTCTTAATCACTGAGACATCTCTCCAGCCCTACGTGTGCTTGACCTTGAACAAGACATTTTGACTCTTTGGTCCTCAGTGTCTCATCTAGAAAATGGGTATGGCCATGATTAGGAAAAAGCCTTCAGTGAGAAAAAAAAAAAAAAAAAAGCATAACTTGAATTTGGAGAGACTTTATGAAGCATAAGGAGTTACCCCACCAAGGTTCATGAATCATCTGGATTGTCATATTGTTGCTAAGATTCAAGCTCTTCATGCTCCCTGCCACCCACTCCTATAAATACTGTGACCCCATAAGGGGTTCCCAGCATCTGCCTTGAGCTGGATTTTCTGACCCAAGATTCAACAGAACAACTGGGGAGAACAGAGGAGAAGGGTATGTGTGTAGATGTGCAATGCATACAAGCATGCAAGTTTGTATACCTGTGTGCACTTGGCATGTCTGTGCCTGTGTTTACTTGTATGTATGTGTTCATGCACATTTGTGTAAGTTTGCAACACATGTGTACACCTATTTTGTATGTGTGCACAGATGTATAGCTATAAAGTGCGTGCGGGATTATATTGCATGTGTGTGCATGTGTGAGTGTGTGTGTGTGTCTGTGTCTGTGTCTTCCCAGGGTGAAGAGAGGCACGGATGGAAAGAAGAAAAGAGACTGGAGAAGAAAAGCAGAAAAGCAGAGAGAAGAGGGGGACTGAGGTATTCGGTTACATGATCTAAATTCTAATCAAACATCATTTAAAGCGTGTTTTATTTCAGCCTCGGGAGAGCTGGTCCCTCCTGGCTGCTCACCATGGCAACGGGCCGCTCATTTCAGAAGTGTCATGCCACATTATCGTCCTGCCGCCTCACACGCTCTCGCCGCCTGACAACTTCGCTCTGCCCCTTGCGACAACCATCCCCACTCCGCTGGTTTATTTTTGGTGTCAGCTGCCCCCCCCTCCCTGCCCCCTCCCCGTCACCAGTGGATTGAAAGACAACCTCGGCCCTCCAGCCGGTGAGCATCGCAGCCTGTTTGGTGATAAGAGATAATTTGAGAAGATATTTGCTTACATGTGTATGAACAATTTGCTGTGTTAAGACAATTCCACCTGGTACATGAGGATGGCGATGGGGCGGGGAGATGGGAGGGAGGGAGGGAGTTGGCCAGGGATTCAGCGGACAATACCTCAGGAAAGACGAGAGAGGGGACCCCTCTTCCTTCTCTGAACCCCTCCAATCTCATGGGGCCCCCACAAGATCGCCATCAGCCTGCCTTCCCAGCATCCTCAGCTATGTCAGGCCTGCTGCTAGCTTGCTGTGTGACCTTGTACAAGTCACTCTCCTTCTCTGTGCTTCCCTTGTTCGTTAAATGACGGGGTTGGGTCTGGCAGCGACGGATGCCTTACCAAGCGTGGCACTGTGTGAATCAGAGATTCTAAACTGAAGAGGGGGCAGCAGAGGGCCATGGCCCACAAAGAGGACTATCCCCCCTGATCTTGTCGACGCTGGGAAGACAAATGGAAGGAAGAAGTTGGCCCAGGCAGGTAATAAATGGCAGGGCTTGGGGTGGGCTCCTCAATCTCCCCCCACAGACCTCGGGTTTATCCTTTCCTGGACAGGGCTAGGAGACCCTCCCTGGTCTCTGCCTGGCCTTCTCCATCACAGCGAGGAGACACCTGCTCCCCCTCCATCACGTCCCTCCACAGACCCACACATCCACGGGCACAGTCCCAGACCAGGGGCCAGGACTCAGGCACAAGGATGGATGCAGAAGACAGTGGCGGGCCATGTGCCTGAGAGCCAGGGAGGGACTCCAGAGCCAAGCACAGAGACAATGGAGAACACAAGCCAAGTGGCCTCAGCCTGAAACCTCCACCCGCTGAAATGGAGGAGTCACGGCCCAAACGGTGTCCATGGAAGGCCTGCAGTTGTCATGCCTGCGCTGGGATCAAAGGGGCAGATATCCCTTCTCCGTATACTGTGCCCTTCTGCTGAAGGGAGCCTATGCTTCCAGGGTAGCAGTCGTCTGTCCCTAACACGTATGATGGCTGTCAGAGTATTTTTAAAAGGTTTGGCACAGTCCGGGGCATATAGTAGGCATTCAATAAATATCAGCTGTTGAAGTTGTCATGGTAACTAGGGATCTAAAGAACAAGGCTCTGGGCTGATTGGGATGGCCCCTACTACTTCAGCCTGCTGTGTGTGTGTCAAGATCTTATGGCTGGGTTGGCTCCATTGAGTCCCCTCCTAGGGTAGGCCAAACTCCAGGGATGTCTACACCTGCCTCCCATCCCTCTGAAGGTCTCTGCTGGGTTCTCCGGCCCCTCCAAGTGTGCCTCTCACCGTGGAGGATGGTCTTCCTCCGTCTGCCCTCACTTATTATCTGCCCTGGTGAGGGCGATCCTCAGCCATGAGTCCACAGGGCCCCTGTGCCATGAGGCCAGCTGGAAACTTAGACCCTTCCTGCCTGCTCTATTCCCCATGCCCTGGCCCAGGGTTAGGAGACCCATGCCAGAAAATCTGCAGCAGAGAGAGGAATGCAGGTCTCCTTCACCATCACACAGTGGGTGGGCACCCCAGGCCTCATCAGACTCCAGACACAGTGCACTAAAGAGGCAGCGGACCACGGGAAGAAGACTCCCCAAGGCCAACGGAACGTGAAACCAGTGCCAATTGCAGCACCCCTCAGCCACAGGGCCCAAAGCCAAAGACCTAGCCTCAGGGTTCTTATCCATAAAATGGAGCCAACAATCCCTGTCACACAGGGTTGTGGGCATGGTCAGAGCCACACCTCATACACAGAGACAAAACAAAAGCATCCATAATAATGATGACTATTGATCAATAGAATAATCACAATAGTTAATAATAATGTAAATAATAATGAAGACAGGCAAGGGGGTTCTTCCCTGCAATACCATCATTTGAGAGGCTGACACATGAGCCAAGGAGTTAGAGACAGACCGGACTTCATGATACCCTGATTCACAAAAAATAAAAATGATAGTGAAGACCAAAGATGCCCTGGCAAGAACTGGAAGCTGTCCTGGCCAGAGCCTTGGGCCCGTCTTCCCGCGACTGCCCACATCCTGCCTTGCTCTGTATGTGGCTTTGTTGCAGAGTTCAGAAAGGGTGGGCTGCGAGCCATCCTGCCATCTCCACCTCCTGCACACACACAGCTCGGCTCCTCATTTCCCCCTAGCTTCCTCAGCAAAAAGGAATTGCTCATCTGGCTGCTTTTCCCTCCCGTGGGAACTTGGGAGCAGGGTTGATTTCCAGGGGTTCAGCACCCAACAGTGCTCTCTGGAAAGGAAATTTTGACCCCAAGGAGGAAGGAACATCAAATCAGCCCCACAGATCTGTACTTTTAAAGGTTATTTATTTGGGGTGTGTGTGTGTGTGTGTGTGTGTGTGTGTGTGTGTGTGTGTGTGTGTGTGTGTGTGTGTACAATCACAGTGTGGGTGTGGAGGCCAGAGGATAATCTTCTGAGTCAGTTTCCCCACCTTCCAGTCATGTAGGTTGGGGAACAGGACTCAGGCTGTCAGGCTTGGCTGCCTGAGCGCCCTCACCTGCTCAGCCATCTCCCCAGGCCAGCAGTTCTGTGGTTTTTAAACATCAAGAACAAACATCAACTTTTACACCCAGGACTTTGGACACAAAAGCCAGGTTTGCTGTATGCTGACATTTCCCACTCCAGCCCACCCAGATTCAAGCTCTTTGGAGCTTAATGACCAGGGTTCTCAGCCTCCTCACCGCCCCCTAGCCTGAGTGGCCTTCCGCAGATCGCTGAACTTCTTGAGCCTCAGTTTCTACACCTGCCATGTGAAAACGAGGCAGACCGGCCTTGTGGGCCCCCGTGTAGTGTATGAGCTCTCCCTACGAGACTAGGAGGTACCCACGGCCACCCTTTGTCAAGGAGACCTTCCCAAGAATACACGGCTTGAATTTTAGCTTCTCAGGGTCTCTCCGAAGCTGCTTTGGAAAGGGTCGAGGTGGTAGGGTGGGGGAGGAGAGCAGCCACCGCAGACTGGATTGGGTAGGGACCGGAGTCCGTGCCGTCAGGGCAGGGGCTACAGCCAGGATAGCTGGAGCTCTGTCCTCGCCAGCCCCTGGCCTTGGGGGAAGGGCCCGGGCAGGCGCCTCCAGCTCACCTCCTGACGGTGAAATGTGGTCATTTACCTTCACGCTCCAGTGCAGGCACCTAAATCACTGTCTGCACGCCCGCGCTCAAGGTTGCTCTCCAGCCAGCAGGCGACAAAGCAGCCACCACCATCCCGGGGGGCTAGGAGACCCAGCCAGCCCCACGCTGCACACCGGGCCCTCCCCCCTCCCTCCAGCTTCCTTCTTTTGCCCCAAGGCCTCATCTCTGGAAAGCAGGAGGCCCAGGAGCTTAGAAAAGGGTTCCGGGGTCCCGCTGAGAGAGGCATCTACCAGGCCATTTCAGACTTGGGGCCTATGCCAAGCTATGAGAACATTGTGCCGCCCGTGGTGTTTCTAAGCAAGTGACTCCCGTGGGACTCCCACTCACAATGCATGGCTGTGTGCGTTAAAAGTGCTAATTTGCAGAAGGTAAACACTGACTGGTCCCTGCCACCCTGTTTCTGTGGTTCTTCCGTGGCCTGATTCCCTTCCCATCTCCCTTTCCCCCCTCCCTGCTCTTTCTGGCTTCTCCCTCAGGGACCCGCACTCTTCATTTCCATCCAGAAAAGAGGAAAGAGGATGGGGAGGAGAGGAGCATTCCTGGCCCCGCTTCCACATCCAGCCGGGTCTGTTTAGAAACCAGCTAACCCGTTAGAGCTGTTGGCACCGAGACCAAGAACTGTGGCTAGGAGGTGGTCCAGTACTGTCCCCACCCCGGGGCGTTGACATCTGCCTGCAGAAAGAATCACAGGGCAGAAGTGTGGCAGGGAGCAGGGGATGCCTCCTGAGGTGGGCGGCAGGACTCCGAACTCTGTGCACCCTCCCCACGCACAGAGCCTATCAGCTGCTCTGCCTCAGGCTCATTCATTTACTCCTTTTTCCTGTGTCCTCTGAGTGGGCCAGTGTCTCCCCCATCTGACTGAGACCCCCCCCCCTCCCCACAGAATCTATTTTTCCTTCCTCAGGCAGGGGACCCCTTGAAGCAGAAATTGTACCCCTCCTTTCAGACTGGAGTTGAGGAGCTGCATCCTCAGGCCAGGAGCCCCCCAGGAACCCGCTGACCACACCAGTGCTCTCGTTCCCAGCTCCAGACCCCGCCCACTCACTCCCAGCCACTGTGGCTCTGAAAGCCCTGGGGTCTGGATGCAAACCTCAGATTCACAGCTCTTCGAACAAGCCACATGATCTTGAGGTGTACTCCTCAAGGTCTTGGGAGGCTCCCCTGAGATGACGTTTTGAAGAAAAGGCCTAGTCATGGGCCTGGGTTATAATAGTGGGATATAGTAAGTGCTCAATAAACACCGATCTTCCCCCCTGTGAAGTATCTCCGGAACCTCCTCTTCCAGCTTGGGCCAAGGAGACAGAGGGGAGCCTGAGTTGGAAAGGAGTGCCCACAAACTAACCCCCTCCCCATTCCCATCAAGCAACCGGGTAGTGGCCTCCTTCGTTAGGGGACGGGGCGGTGGCAAGGAGTTAAATGTATTAAGCAATTTACAATTAATATAGAAGTCATTCCAGAGATAGCTACTAGGAAGAGTACAACAGGGCAATTAACCCACTAATACACTAGGCTATTACATCGCTATGTCTCTTATTTTAGCCCGAGGTGATTTGAAACGCATTGGATTAGAGGATATTACAGGAGATAGCATGAAAAATAGCTTAATGTAATGAGCCATCCCGTGATGTCTGCTATTAAAGATGATTTGCAGTTGAAAACTACAACATACAGTAGTTCAGCTATTTGAGGACCGGTGGGGTGGGGGCTGGGGCCACGCGGTTAACCCTTCCCTCCTTCCTGCTGCCCCACCCCCAACCAAGTCCTCCACCACCCTCACACCAAGATTATCCAGTGCATCTTATTAGGACACAATGGCTTCATCGGGAGATTGGAGATTGAGGCCTGAGGTTGATAAAGAACCAATAATCTGCTAATAACCTTTAAAAAATAGATTCCCCGAGGGAGCCGCACTAATGGGCTGAGGCTGGAGCAGAGGCTGATTGGCAACTGGGTCGCTGATGGGGAACAGGGTGTGGGTTAGGGTAGGGACAGAAGAGGAGGTCGAAATGCTCCAGTCACTTCCCCGGTGGGAAGCAGGAAGGTGTTGGGTGCAGACTGCCTCTTAGGACCATGCCTAGGGGCGTGGGCAGCAACCGTGGCCTACAAGATCCCCTACTAGCCAGGCTTTGTGCAGTACACAGCTGGCTAAGGGTATTTCACCGGCATCAGTGCCCCGGCCTGGACTTCCCAGGCCTTCCAAGAGGCAGGGGAAATTACATTTTCACGGCATGAGGAGGTACCTGAGCTCAGGAAAGCAAGTGACTTCCCCAGGATAACTCAGCTAGCTGTGTTTAAGGATGGGGAGGGCTAGTGAGTTTTCATTCAAAGCCTCTGCCTGTGGCTCTGCGCAAAACTGGAGCTGTGACTTTGCCTTTTGTCCACACCAACTTTGCCTGCCTCTCACCCCGGAAGGCCTTCCCCTAGGTTTTCTTCTCGAAGTTCTGTGATTTGGGTTAACGGTCTAAGATCCATTTTTTTTTTTTTTCAGCCATGAATTTCTGTGTAGGTGGTAGGAGGTTTGACATTCATTTGCTTCAGCTAGACCAGCCGTTTGCATGGCCACCCGCGAGCGTGGCGTAAAGAGCACACACGTGCTGGCTGTCATACAGAACGACCTAACGTTGGCATACCTTCACAGCCTTAAAGTGGGGAGTCCAGAGAGCCATGCTGAAGGGAAGCACATGTGCGGTAGGCGTTAGGGGTGAGTGTCACCTGCTGGCAAGAGTGGGCATCTGTGTGCCTATGCAGATCGCGCATGTGTATGCCAAGGTGTGTGCACTGTGCGTGCATGTGGGCCTATGTGCCCGAGTGGGGACATGTCCCCGCGCATGGGTCAGTCTGTGGGTGTGTTCATGGTGTGGGTGTCTTCAGGTGTCTTTGGTTGTGGTCAGCCTTCATGGCTGAGTCTGTGTATGTGTAGGGGTGGTGGGGGAGGGGAGTTATTGTGTGTGACACTGAGTCTGGATACAGCCCCCTATATGCAGATGACTGTGCAGCGTGTCACTGTGTGTCTGTGCTTCCTGGTGCTGCCCCCGCCGCCGCCGCGGCCGCCAGCTGCAGGGCCAGCCACAAAGCGCCCCTGTGTCCCCCCCCCACACTACTGTCTTTTATCATCATTTGCTGAGAAAGGAAGCCCAGGAGGGTGGTGATAAATAAGGGCCACTTAAAATACAAGATGGCCACTCTGACTTTGGGGAATATTTCTTCTGTGGCGCAGCTGGTGCCGCCTCTGCCCTTGTGGGAAGGGGTCCCAGGGGCCGCCAGCCCCTGCCAGCTTCTTCAGGCTCCTGTGCCTCCTCCCAGCCACCCCTCCCACTGCGGGGCCTGCCAGCTCCACTCCTCGAGGCCTAAGGAGAGAGCAGAGGAGATGGCTGAGGCCACCTGGGCAGACTGGGCGAGGCGGTCCCCACTTTTCCCCTTCCCTGCGTACTAAGGGACGCTGGCTCTCAGAGGGAGGCTTCCAGGCCATAGGAGAGGCCAGGCCAACAGCCTCGTGGGATCCATTCTTCCTTTCCAGCCTAGGGAAGGGGGCAGTTTAGGGGCCCCAGGGGACTGAAGCACTGAGGCCAGGCACATGGCCTCACACAAGCCTGTCACACACAATCTGGAGTTCCTATAATGGGCCAAGACCTAAGAGAGAGGCAGGAAAGCGTATCTCCTGCAGACACAGTCGGGCACACACCCCACACAGACACCAAACACGTGATGGCTGCTGCACAGAGACACACACTCGGGCATGCAAAGACAACAGTGTGCTCTGAAGAAGAGGAGAACAAGGGAGTTGGAGAGGGAGCTAGGGAAGGTGTGTGGGAAGAGCAAGCCAGCGTGGCAGTGCCTATGTGGGGAGACAGGGGGAGGGGGCCCATGCAGAGGTGCATTCGTTCACCACAGGGAGGGTGAGAAAAGGCCAAAGTCCGGTCTTTGTTGTGATGGCCAAGCGCTGCCCTGGTAAGAGGCTGTGCCACAGGTGACAGGTACCTTTCATCTCTCACAGAGGGCAGCATCCCACGGGGCTGAGTCTTTTCTGAGAGTCCCTTTTTCCCTGGTTCCTTCTGAATGAATCAGAACAAATAGCAGGACACTTCAACTGTGTCTTCCTTAGAGGGCCAGCAAGACCGCACAGTGGTTAAAAGTATTCGCTGCCAAGCCCGATCACCCGAGTTCAAGCCCCAGGACCCACATGGTAGAAAGAACCAGCGCCGGGAGGTGGTGGCGCACGCCTTTAATCCCAGCACTCGGGAGGCAGAGCCAGGCGGATCTTTGTGAGTTCGAGGCCAGCCTGGGCTACCAAGTGAGTTCCAGGAAAGGCGCAAAGCTACACAGAGAAACCCTGTCTCGAAAAACCAAAAAAAAAAAAAAAAAAAAAAAAAGAAAGAAAGAACCAGCTCCTACAAATTGTCCTCTCATCTCCACACACGCCCCCACAGCACAAACTTACATATACACAAATAAATAAACATTTAATTAAAAACATTATTTCCTTAGAAATTGAAAAAGTGCCAGATGCAGTCGGGTATAACAGTAATCCCAGCACTTGGGAAATGGAAACAGGTAGGTCAGAAGTTCAAGCTCGGCCTCTGCCGGAGACAGAAAGAAGAAATTGAGAAAGACGCAAGGGAGGGAAGTGGAGAAAGAAAGAGAAGGAAAGGCATGGGATCAAGCACACAGACTTTCTATCAAAGAGCTCGTCACTGTTGCTGCCAGGTGAGAGTTCAACACACTGGAGCTGGCAGTGTGAACCTGGGAGAGCGGAGCCTAAAATGAGGCAGACTAACGTCTCATGCAACGGGCCAGCTTTATTCAGGGGATCAGACAATTTGTATTCTGAGGGCTAAACGTCACATGAGTAAACTGTCCAATCACAAGGGCAAGGCACATGTGGCGGGCAAGCCTCATGAGGCAAAAGCATACTTTCCCATCGAGGCATGTAAACAGATAACAGTAGCCAGTTGTGATCAATAACCTAAAGCAAACTCCTATCTGCTGCACCTGGGAGGGCACAGGAGCCTATTCCGAGTGTTTTTGAAGGAACAGAGGTCACGAGATTCTTGTCTTGGTTTTTTGGAGTTTTCGCACAAGCACTCAGAAATCTCACACAGCTCCATTTCCGGACCGTGTTCTGACAGTTGTGATGCCGAGACTAAACTGGCTGCCAGCCTGAAGTGGGAACTGTGTGTGTGTGTGTGTGTGTGTGTGTGTGTGTGTGTGTGTGTGTTCCCTTCATTTGCACATTCCACTCATGTGTCTCCCATGGTCTCATTTCCCATCCCATCCCAGGTGGCCAAGGACCTGTCGCCTCTCATTTCTTCCTCTTAGCACCAGTGATGGAAACTGGGGCAGGGTAAGCTGGGGAACCACATGAGCTGACTTTTCTGCCTCAGTTTCCCTCCCAGGCTCCTTCAGCCATCAGCTGTGGTGCACTCACACCTGCATCCTTACAACCTTCCATCATAATACCATGTCCTGCCCATCATGGAAGAAGAATTAGAGAGTACAGTGGCTTCCTTTTCTGTATAGGGCTGCCCGACCCCTCAGTTCCCCCCCCCCAGGGGGACCCTAGGACCTGACACCTCCCCTGGAGCTTCTGACCCTTGAGGCCCCTCCACGCCTGTCCTCCCCTCACATCCTCCAGGTCCCAAAGCACCTTTCCAACCTGTCTGTTCAAAAAGAAACCTCCAGGGTCTCCTTCCTCGGCCCCTGCACCTCTTTCCCCTACTGTGACCCCTCAAACCCTAAGCCTTGTCATTTACTGCTCACCAGAATCCTTTGAGGCGAGTTGTTTGGTTTTGGGAAAGGATTTCAATGATCAGCCCAAGCTGGCTTTGAACTCACCATCCCAGCTGCCCAAGCTTCACTGAGATGAGTTTTAACTCTGAATCACCAACTGACAGCTGAGGAAAATGTCAAGCTGTAGCTAG